>NW_020664584.1:10130822-10160643 GCF_002925995.2 Terrapene triunguis | reverse complement strand
TAGAGGTGTACTTGGTTATAATATACAAAAGCTGGGTGTGGTCATTCCACACTGCCTTTCAAAGGGACACATGCCTCCAAATACAAAGATATCAGACACTCAGCTCCCCCACCAACAGATATGAACCTTTTAAGCATAGAATCCTCAATTGTGGGGCTTATGTGGTAAGAACCAATGGTAGTGTGGAAGGAAGCTTTACAGCTCTGAAGTGTAGTGCTGAGGTCAAAGTGGTACAACCCTCTAGACTGGATGCATTTATATTAGTATATTGGACCACATCCACACTAGGGGTTCTTTGCCAGTACAGGTATACTGATCCTAGTGTGGACGTAGCTTGTACTGGTCAAAGGTGTGCTTTTACTGGTATAGGTTATTTCATACACACCCTGAGCAAAACAAGCTATACTGTTAAAAACACAATTCTGTTGGTATAATTATGTCCTCACTAGGGGCTTCTGCTGGCATCGCTGTGTCGATTGGGGAATCACACCTCTTCATGCTAACTGACACAGCTATGCTGGCAGAAGTCTGTAGTGTAGACATGGCCCCAGTAGAAAGGTACCCTAATACTGTTATAACTATTCCTGTATGGGGAGGAGACTGGTATAAGTCACCTTTATACCAATATAACTGTATCCACACAAGAGCTTTAACCAATGTAACTTCAGTAAAAAATCCCCCCACCCTAAGAAATAGTTATACTGGTAAATTTTTATTAGTATAGACAGGCCTACATGTTGGTGAAAAATATTTATTCACATACATACTGAACAAATTCTGCAGCTTTTCTAAATTTAAGATGACTCTTTAAATTCCTTTTGAAAACTTTTGTAAATTCATTCAGGTAAAAGTACACACCTTACAAACTGTATGGCAGGTTGGTGATCGGGCCAGGATTTCTATGTGCGTGTGCATGTTTTGTTCATTCAGGCTGGGCATTCCAAGTTCATATAAACCGGCATGTAGAAGGTTCTGACAGGCAGTCAGCAGCCTACGGTTTCAACCTTCAGTAATGGTAAAAAAAGTTGTTTGCATGAAGTTCTTTGGATTTGATTTGACAGGCTTTGTAAGAGTGTCTGACACACTCAGTGGATGTCAGAGATGTAAATATTGGTTCTGGACATCTTGCAGCACTGATGTGGTGGTGGTAAAATAAATTTTAGTAGCACACAAGGGTCATACATTAAAATATTGTTGGATAAATCTTCGGCTTGCTTATGAACATTCTAAAGCCAGCATGACTGCTTGTTCTGAAGCTGGTGTTAGAATGTCTGTAGCTATAAGATGTGCATGCAGCGGTTACTCCTGGGGGGATTCTGCACCAAAAAATTAAAAATTCTGCGCACAATATTTTAAAATTCTGCATATTTTATTTGTCAAAATAACACAATATAATCACACCAGTTTCAATTATTTTGGTAATTTATTTCAAAATACCTGTCAGCAAGTATGTTTGTAACAATACAGACAACAAAAAAGATTCAAGAAATGATTTTTGACAAATAGATTCCTCACTAAGTATATTAATACAGAACTGTGAGGAATAATTCATTTTAACTACAATACAGAAACGTATTTCCCGCACCCTGTAGAAGCAGTATAAAGAATTGGGGTAATGAAGGAGCTGAGGGAGAGGGAAGCAGGGAAGGAGCCTGGGGGTGAACCTGGAGGGTTGTTGGGTGTGGGTGGGAGAAGTATGGAACAGAGTTTTTGGGGGGTTGTTAGGGAGTTGGGGAGCTTCCCCCGTGCAGACCCTAGCTGACTCCTAGCCCCTCCCATTTAGTCGGGCATATCTGCCCCTGTTCCCATATGTCCCACCGCCACCCCCTCCACTTCCGTCCCCATGTAGCCCTGCAACCCCACTCCCATTCAGCCCCCACCCCAGTATGTCCCCCCCACTAGCCGTTCTGAACCCCAATCTATGTGACCTCCCCAGCAGCTCCATGTGCCCCGCTCTGTCTGTCCCCCGCCCAATCCTCTGCCTCCTCACCTGGCCCTGCGGGCAGGGTGCTGTGAGGAACGCAGCCTCTCCTCCTTCCTCTCCACGGCTAGCTGCTATGACCGGTGAGCTGGTTGCCCTCTGTTCTGGTGCCACAGCAGCACCTGGTGGGTGAAAGGTGTAACTGTAGTGCCTCTCCAGCAGAATGTATTTTGTGAGGAGAAAAAAATATCTGCAGGGAAATATGAATTCTGTGCATGCGCAGTGGTGCAGAATTCCCCCAGGAGTAAGTGGTACAAGGAACATAAGGCACATGTGGTTATGGACCTGAGGAGAATCATAGAATATCAGGGTTGGAAGGGACCTCAGGAGATCATCTAGTCCAACCCCCGCTCAAAGCAGGACCAATCCCCAGACAGATTTTTTTACCCCAGTTCCCTAAATGGCCCCCTCAAGGATTGAACTGTCAACCCTGGGTTTAGCAGGCCAATGCTCAAACCACTGAGCTATCCCTCCCCCCAAGAATATGGCACAGTAGCTATGGAGTAGGCCTTTAGGAAGTCTGTAAGCAGGGGTTGAGAGTGTCAGAAGAAGAGCATTGTACATTGGAAACATGCACACAACTTAAAGTACTTATACCTCCCCCAGAACTAATTATAACTATTCCCTCCACCCCCACATTAATGAAAAGCACTCAGCCATCTCTGCAATGCAAATGTTGGAGTTTAGATCCAAGTATTTTTGAGCTATGACAGGCCAAAAAGACTCTGAGAAACTCTTCTGAAAGTCCAGACAGCTCTTCTAGGGCAGGAGTTCCCAAAATGTGGGCCACGGCCCAAAGGTGGGCTGCAACACAGTCCCGCATGGTCCGCCATGGGCGGAGTTGGGGGGCATGGTGGGACATTGCCCCCCAAACTGTATACGTTGGTGGAGTGGTGGCTGGTGATGGCCCCTGCCTGGGGCCAGAGGAGCCCAGCCCCCCTGGAGGGCGAAATGGAGGCGGAGGGTCAATAGAAGGGTCCGCCTCCGAGAAGTGGTGGCTTCCATGGCAGCTGAAGGAGGCAGGAGGGTTTGTGGCCAGCCCCACTCCCAAGCTGCCGCACCCCGCAATGTGTGGCTGTCGGCCCCCGGGAGTATCAGCCTCACAGTCCCCATAGGGATCGAGGATTGGTGGTGGATGATTGGGACCATCAAGGTAACAGCCGGGCCCGACCTGAGCGCCTGCCTCGGCTCTGCACTGGCGGCCCCCAAGCCCTTCCCTCGTTCCCGGGAAGGGGGTGTTTGTGAGGTGCACCAGGGTGCTGGGTGGGTGACTGAGGTAGGGCTGCCAGGTGACCAGCTCAAGGCACTCAACAGGCTGCTGAGGTGGAGGGTGTCGGCGGGGACTGGCTGTGGCACCTGCCTGCCCCCTTTGCCCTCTCGCTGGCCCCAGTCCCTGCTGACACGAGGGGCCATGCATGCCCCGGGGTGCCCCTCTCCCTGATGGATGCATGTTAATAGTGGGCCCCGGTGCCTATTGCAGCTGCACAGGTGGGCCTCAGGGAAAAAAGTTTGGGAACCTCTGTTCTAGGGAATCCCTAGATCGGGAAATACCTTGACTAATTTCCCTCAAACTTGCCATCAATCTCCTGTCTTGGGAGGGCTCTTGTCAGACTAATTTGCAGGCAGGTGGTTAAATTTTGGCAAAGTTAGGTGGGAGAGAATTCAAGATTATGATGGAATATAGGTCACCAATTATGGGAGAATGACTAGCTCCAGAACATGGTGCAGATAAATATGGTATGTGGTTTTTGTCCTTTCTGGAGAAGAGCAGTTGGCAATGATGGGGTGTAATGTAGGGTCTAGTAATAAACACATAGGAAGGGAATGCCAAAAGTTAGCTCTTGGGCCTGATTTCCTTCCCACACCTGACTGAGAGTGATGTTACGCTTTGGATGCAGTGGCATTACTCCCAGTTTACACCAGCATGAAAGAGAGGAGAATCATGCCCGTTTCGTTAGTCAGAAGTTGCTGGTGGGGTGATATAGCTCTGTTAATTGTCACCGGACCTCCCAGAGGGATCATATGCAATTGACTAATGTTGAAATTTGTAATAGACGACTAATGTAAAGTGGCCAGAGCTGCTGGGGGTGGGAATTGAAAGCCAGAGCAGAGTTGCAGGCTTGGTGGTATGTCAGGGTCGTAACTGCTGGCAGCAGTGTAACTGTTGCCCACATGGGGTTGCTTTTTCGGCACAAAGGGCAGCAGTTATCTCTCTGATCTCTTGCCTCTGCATGCATGGTGCATATCACGTTTATTCCCTTTAATAGGACTCTCTTTGTCGATAACAGAACTCCAGCAGGAATAGAGGCAGAAGCCATCTTGAGTAAATGCAAGATGTTTTCAGTTTCTTCCCCTTGCAGATCATTCCTGAGCATCTCCTGCTGCCTAGGAACATTTGAAAGTACTTTTATTTCCTGTCCCCCGCCACTTGTGATTCCTCTTCCTGTGATTGGTGTTGCTGCCACTGACTAAAAAGCAACAGAAAACCAGGAAATGTGCCCCAAATAACTCATTTGTCTGAAATAAAAGATCTTTGTCCTAAATGCAGCATTGCAGTTAGTTACCTGGTGCTGAGGCTTCTTTGAGATCACAGGGTTATGTCGTCACTGCCTCAATAGTTTGAGGTGTTAAAAATAAACAAACAAACCAGGCAAGAGAGTTAAAAGGAAAAACTTTGTTACCTAATACTGCCCCAACCTCTAAATCCCAAGGTAGAAATGTGCTCTTCCAGGGATTGCCCACGTCTATTCCACTCTAGGGGTGTGCGTACGCAGTGTACCATCTTGAGTGCACTGGCGCACACATGCCTGGAGTGGATTAAATAATGCAACACATCTCGAAGAATAACAGTTACAGTGTAGGTAAGTAACTGGGTTTTTTTTAACCTTGGCCTGTGTGTAGGAGAACCTGTAGCATGTAACTTGGCCTCTTGGAGAGAGACAGCCTGCCCATTGTACAGTTGCAGTGACAGCCATTTGGGATTTAGGGGCCTGGGGATGTATTCAGGGAGGGGTGGGATTGGAGCTCTAGGGGTGCTGCACATGAGGACCAAGGGGCGCTGGCAGAGCAGTGAGGGGTGCCTAGGATTGGGGTAGCGTTGGCATGCTGCTGGTCAAGTGGGATAGTGGCACAGCTCTGAGAGTTCTACGGCGCCTACCGGCTCTGATCATTTTAAGAGCGTCTTGGTTACTTGCTTTCTTGAGCACTAAATATGAATCATCGTTTTTAAAAGGGAGAAGCAGAGACAGTAACAAATTCTGGCAGTTTTACTGCAGCTCTGTTAAAAAAAGAAAAAGAGGATATTACAATTAATGGGCTCGCCCAGTCTGAATCTGGGGTAAACATAAAATGCTGTGTTAAGAAGGAGCAAATATTAGGATGAATTGTAGAGGGAAAAGTATCTGGTAGAGTTGCTACTGCTTCAGCTGATAACCAGAGTGTTTGGGCATTTATTCCAAAATTCTTCAAATAAATCTCTCTGAAAGGAAGAAAGCTAAGTGGGTTTAGAAATGCACTGCTGGAAAAACCAGACAGTGTTCTCTGACTGCTGCTAAGTGTTGTTAATAGGGACCAGGAGACTGGAGAGATTAGTTATTTAACACAGCCTGCCAATGTGGGACAATAGATGACCTGGATGTGGACATATACATGATGGGAGGACTTAGGGTTTTTCTGCACATTATAAAGTTCTCCAGAATCTAAGCTTGAATTTAAACCAGTGTTTTTCAAACTGGGGCTGCCGCTTGTGTAGAGAAAGCCCTTGGCGGGCCAGGCCAGTTTGTTTACCTGCCCCGTCCGCAGGTCCGGCCGATCGCGGCTCCCACTGGCTGCGGTTCGCCGCTGCAGGCTAATGGGAGCTGCTGGAAGCGACGGCCAGTATGTCCCTCGGCCCTCGCAAGCATTGGGTCAGTGTTGCTGTAACACTGAGGATGGATTTTCAGAAGCATTCCACGTTGGCCTAGCTCAGCTTTCACTGCAGGCTGTTGTAATGCTCCCATTGTCTTCAGTGGGGCAGAGTTAGGCCATTGCTGGGCCCCTTTGAAAATCCCACTCTGTCTCACTTTGGGCAGGTGATGAATGCAGGCTCCTCGACGCTCACCCTCCAGTTTAATAGCTCTCTGATTGATTTATCTTGTGCCCAACTGCTTGGCCTCTCTAAACATGGTTGTCTTGGTGCAGGCACAGCCCAGCTGACCTGCTGCTCTTTAAGAGAAAAAATGCCACTTGGGAATTGGAGAGGGTAATGTTTGTTTATTAAGAGCTCTGTTGAAATAAATGACATATCTTTCAGCCCACGTTTTACTGCCTATGATGTTCTAATGAGCTCAGCTGCTTTGGCCGACTGGCCAGTACCAAACCATTGTGTATAGCGCTGCTGTTTCACGTACTGTGCTGTTGGTAGCCCCCTACAGTCCAGCCCTATCAATCATTTCGGTGCTCTCCATCCTTCCAGAAATAACCAGCTAATGCACACACCCAGAGTGGCTGGAATAAAGCTGTAAACAGTAAAATATATCAAAAATATCTGAATAACCCAGACATTTGCTGCTCTTAAAAATGAGGGTAAAAGTAGTGCTTGTGTTTCCACCAACTAAAATGTGTTGTAGCCTAGTGGTGCAATCTGAGAGTTCCAGACTCCAGGGGATTGCTATGAAACTCAGTGCAGCAGCAGTGCCAGCTTCTTCAGTGCAAGAGTGACATTCATTGAATCTTGCAAGAATGCTTCCCTGCTTTACAGAGCTGTGGAGGGTGAACCCATTAGTGAGTGAGAGCTGCTGGATGCTTCGTTGATGGGAGCCCCAGAAGCACCAAGACAGAGCTGGATATTAAAACATGAAGCAGAGAGAAGCCTTTATGTTGTGGATCAAATGTACTGAGCATCTGGGTGGGGATGGTTTCTGCCAGTGGCTCTTAATGACTGGCTGTCTTTTGAAGAGGCACAAAACAGGAAATAAGAAAACCCCTTCAAAATTTTCAGTCTATTGAGGGATCCTGGAAGAAAACCTGGAAAAATGACTCAATAGGTTCTGTCCAAGTAAACGACCAGACAGAGCAAACAGGGCTCTTAGTTAAAGGCAAAGTTAAAGGCAGTAGACTCTCTCTTAGTGTAAGAGAGAGTCTACTGAGAATGGGCGCAACCCTGGAGAGTCTCACAACATATCTCCAGCCCCAAGTCTATTAGTGTGGGGTATCGGGATGGACATATTTATTGCCCAATATACTCCATAGCTCATTTGTCAAAAGGCCAATTCCCGGGTGTTCTTACTGCAAAATGCTTCTGCACTATACTGAGGTGGAAGCCCTCAGTGCAGGAAACTTCCCAGAACTCAGAACTTGCCTGCCAGCCAGACTTTCCAGGTGCCCTAATATATACTGCCAGCGAAGGAAGTCCACAAGCTGTCTGACCCTAGGGGCAACAACAAATGTTTGTGGAGTGTCCTGGCAAGCATATAAACACTAACTTGAGTTAAAATCTAGTTAAAACTCATGGGTGTGACTTGCCCAGTGAACCTGTCCTTAAAGTAAGGGAGTAGTGGAAAATTTGTAGTGTGTAACTGAAGTCAGAAGCTGGACTGAGAGAGCTTTAGCTATGTTGGGACACTGCATTTCAGCTGATTTTGCCCTTGGTCATTCAGTGGTAATGTGTATCTCGTTCTGTGGAGAGGACTGATTTTGTGTCATGCCTGCATCACAGCTGGGGCTGGTCTGAGGTGCTCGCTCTGAAGTGCTTCAGCTCCTGGATGCTGAGTAAAGCCAAACTAGTCTCAGTTTGGGAATGCTGAACTTTTTGTTCTTCTGTTTAGCAAAGGTCATTGTGATCCTGGTGAGCGTCTGAGTGTTGTCTCCTAGCTGATTTATAGAATCATAGAATATTAGGGTTGGAAGAGACCTCAGGAGGTCATCTAGTCCAATCCTCTCCTCAAAGCAGGACCAACACCAACTAAATCACCAAGTAAACGGTTAGCTGAAAGGCTCTCAGCACTACCAGTGGCAAGATTGCATAAGAGCTCTTCCCAAGTGTGTGTGTGTGTGTGTGAGAGAGAGAGAGAGAAAAATACAGTGGAATGGTTTCCCAGCTCTGTTTGGATGTGGCAAAGGTGGGGAAAAAAGCACAAAGGACCAGAGAAGAGATTGAAGGGAACTTGTGTTTGTTCTCTTAATGAAGTTATACAGGTAGATCCTCCATATGCAGCTGTGTGGTATTAGCGTGCGGGAGCTTATTTTATTGTAATTTAAAGCTAGTGTGATTAAATGAGATTAGCTTTTGATAGGTGTGGCTGCAGCTGAGATGGGGCTAGGCAGAGTCTCTTGGCAGCAGGACCATGCATGGTAAAATGTTTCCTGATCCTGTTGGCTTGGTCTAAGGGGGAATGGTGGGTAGGCCCAGAAAACACAGTTGCCAATGTCTGAAACTTGTTTCCAGGGACAGTTTTCCAAATCAGGTTGGGGTCTAGTGTCCATCAAACTCCCACCCACCCTAGAGTGAGATGCAGATCTAGGCCTTATTAAAAATACACATTTCTTAATGATCGGAGCTTCAGAATTCCAGCTGTCATTGAAGAAATGGCCTGTGACTCACCCTCAAAATGGCCTGTGTCATAAACTCTCTGCCCCAGCCATCTCATCAGAAATGCAGTAGTCGCAGAGGAGACACTTTGTGACAATGCATAAACACATCAGAGCAGTAAAACCCCATTGTCAGTTTAGCACAGTCTGTATTGGCCCAGTGATAGGAGTGATTTGTTACAATTCTCTTATAACAGACTACTTCCTAAAACCTATAAATCTGTGCTTGACGCATTGTCTCGCTTGCCGCGCCATGCCAGACATTGTTATCCAGACAGCTGACCTACAGTTTTTTTGGTCATTAGGAATTGTTTTTTCGCTTCTGAAAGCTGAGCGAGAAGCAAAGCGTGAAGTCTGCATGGCAGGTGTAGGCTGCTAGGGCGTAGAGAGGTGCCAGGAAGTGCTTCTGTTGTGTTCGTAGCATTGATGGATGAGCATGCTGAACTTGCACATTGGTTACCTCAGTGCTTGTTGCAGTGACTTGTGTGTCTGTCAGATTGAAATGTTCCTGGCTGTGACACTGAGGAATATGTGAAGAGAATAGGCTGGCACTAGAATAGCGAGCTTCTTGCTTTAACAGAAGGCTAAAGCAAGTAGAGGCGTGGGGTGGGCTGAGATGTGACCCAAGGCATCTCAGTGTAGAAGTTAACTCCTGACTAGAACACCTGTCCATAAAACTAACTCCAACCTTCTTACAAAGTAGTGACCCTCCCTTGTTCACAAGTCCTGTGTGTAAGCCAGGTCACTGAACTGACATCGGCATTGGAGATCTGCAGAGCTTATCTGCCAAGACTTGAGGCTGGGACTTTTTCTTCTGCAAACAGTTGGTGTCTCAAACATCTAGAATGGTGCAAGGAATCCTTATGCTACTTTGAAATGTTAGTGGGGCCACCAACGGTAGCCATCGAAATCCAGAGCCTGGCACTTTGCAGGTGAAGGGAGGGGAATTCCTTAGGGCCAAAACAGACCTGAGCTGCCACAGCAGGGAAGCCCAGTGCAAGAGGGCCTCCATGCAGAACAAATCAAGGTTCCACTCCTTGTCATAGGACGCAGCCTCTCTGTGGGGCTGGGCTGATAGCAAGACACAGTTGGGAGCCTACATAGGAATGTTTCCTTCCATTGCTCCCCGGTGCCACGTTTGTTTTTCTTGCTCTGTGGTCAGATGTGGCTTGGGATGGTGCTGCCCTCGGACAATGAGAGTCCAGGGCCATGTAGGAGAAGGACCGAAGGGAAAGGGCAGTGACTGCTCAGTCTCTTCTTCTGGTGCATGGTGCCTTTAACTAAGGGTATGTCTACACTACAGGATTAATCCGAATTTAGATAATTCGAATTTGGGAAACAGGTTGTATAAATTCAATTGTGCGCGGCCACACTAAGCACCTTAATTCGGTTTTTAACCACATTAATTCGGTGGTGTGCGGCCACACTACCCCATTAACTTAAACACAGTAATTCGGTGGTGTGCGGCCACACTAACCCTAATTCGAATTAACAAAATCGATTTAGGCTCTACTCCGTTCGTCGAGGTGGAGTACAGAAATCGATTTAAAGGGCCCTTTAATTCGAATTAACTGGCTCTGTAGTGTGGACGGGTGAAGGGTTAATTCGGATTAACGCTCCTAAATCCGAATTAATCCCGTAGTGTAGACCAGGCCCAAGGGCTTGTATACACATGGAGCTATTCAGGAACAGCCATTCCTGAATGACCCCATGTGTGGATGTGCTTATTCTGGAATAGGTGTTTTGTTCCTGCATAATTTAACCCCACTTGCAAAGTGCATTAAACTAAAGTTACACAGGAACAAAACACTTCTTCCAGAATAAGCATGTCCATGCCTAGAGCTATTCAGGAGTAGCTGGCCCTGAACAGCTCCATGAAGAGACAAACCCCAAAGGCTCACAGTAGAAGAACAGAGCTGAGTCCTCACCTAACAATTCCCTTTTAGCAAAAGACCCCATAGATGATATTCACCCATGTTCACTTGCAACACTGTTCATGTGGAAACTCCCACGCACAAGGGATAAGCCAACAGCTCAGTTAACTACCTGTGTTAGGGAAGGAGCTTCCGGTTTGGATTATTCCAGAGGTGATTCTTCAGAGTCCTTTTTCATCGCATTGTTGTCATTGGCAGAGATTCAGTTCCAGGCTGCAAAGGAGCATTAGTTTGAGCTGCTGTGGCAGTTCCCATTTCCTAAGTATGATTACCACCTACACATTTTCTTATGCATCTTGTTTGGCATTCGTTCTTGCTCTCTCTGTCCTTGTAGGGTGTGTACAATTTATGGCTCTTGCAAGATTTCTTTCCTGAAATTGCAATGCATTAGCAATGATACATCTCTGGAGACAGTAACTGAGTAAAAAGCCAGACTACTTAACACAATACAGTCAGAAAAATAGATTACCAATACAGTGATTAAATTTGGTGGTCCAGCTTAATTAATGGCAGCTTAGATGAGGAAAAACATTTCTCTGTTAGGGGAGACCTTTAAATAATTGTCAGAATGTGACATTGCAGACATTTATATGGAAATAAAACTAGCTTTTTTGTTTTGCTGAATGGATACCCATATCCAGAAACTGCATTTGGTGGTATAAAAAATGTTTAGGGGTGAGCTTTAGATGTGTGGCGTGAAGGGGGTTTCTGTCTTATGGTTATGAAGACCTGACAGAGTGGCACATTCTTTTATGCCTTGGGATCAGTGACTGACTCTTGTAATGCAGACAGAGTCTAACGGTATCTTTGTAGCCAGTTAGTGACTTTCTCATCTGACCTGGTTGCAACACACACAGTTGAGTTGTACTCACATGGCAGCTTTTCTGCCTCACAACTATGGCTGTGCATGTTTGTATGGCCCACACTTTCCATGCTGCTTAACCATGTTTGTATCAATGGAGTGCATTCTGGGAGAATCTGGGTAGCTATTCCATACTGCCGTTCCCTCTGGTTGAGAACCACTGCAATAGACTACTGGTTTTCTTGCTTTCACTAGAGTGAAAACAGTAGGGCTTTCTCTAAGTCATAAGAACAGCCATACTGGGTCAGACCAGTGGTCCATCTAGCCTCGTATCCTGTCTTCTGACACTGGCTGGTGCCAGATGCTTCTAGCAATTGGAGGTTTAGGGATACCCGGAGCATGGGATTGCATCCCTGACCATTGTGGCTAATTGCCGTTGATGGATCTATCCCCCATGAACATAGCTAATTCTTTTTAACCCATTTATCTTTTGGCCTTCACAACATCCCATGGCAATGAGTTCCACAGGTTGACTGTATGTTGTGTGAAGTATTACTTCCTTTTGTTCATTTTTAAATCAGTTGCCTATTAATTTCATTTGGTGAGGCTCATTCTTTTGTTATGTGAAGAGGTAAATAACACTTCCGTATTCACTTTCTCCATACCTTTTATGATTTTATAGATCTGTGTCATGTGCCCCCTTAGTTGTTACTTTTCTAAGCCAAAAAGTCCCAGTCTTTTTAATCTCTCCTTGTATTAGGTGTGTTCCATACACCTAATCATTTTCGTTTCCCTTCTCTGTGGATCTTTTGCAATTCTAATATATCTTTTAGAAAATGGGATGACCAGAACTGCCACAGTATTCAAGGTGTGGGCGTACCATGGATTTATATAGCAGCATTATATTTTTCTGTTTATCATTTATCCCTTTCCTAATGGTTTCTAACGTTAGCTTTTTTGACTGCTGCTGCACGTTGAGTAGATGTTTTCAGAGAACTGTCCACAATGACTCCAGGATGTCTTCCTTGAGTGGTAACAGCTAATTTAGACCCCATCATTTTGTTTGTAGAATTGGGACTATGTTTTCCAATGTGCATTACTTTACACTTAACAACATTGAATTTCATCTGCCATTTTGTCGTCCTGTCACCCAGTTTTGTGAGATCCCTTTGTAACTCTTCGCAGTCGGCTTTGGACTTAACCATCTTGAGTAATTTTGTATCTTCAAATTTTGCCACCTCACTGTTCTCCCATTTTTCTTAATCTAGATAATTTATTAATATGTTGAACAGGACAGGTCCTGCTACAGATTGTTGGGGGACCCTGCTGTTTATCTCTCTCCATTGTGAAAACTGACCATTTATTCCTACTCTTTGTTTCCTGTCTTTTAACCAGTTACTGATCCATGAAAGGACCTTCCCTCTTATCCCATGACTGCTTTACTTTGCTTAAGAGTCTTTGGTGAGGGACCTTGTCAAAGGCTTTCTGAAAGTCCAAATACACTATATCCACTGGATCAGCCTTGTCCACATGTTTATTGACTCCCTCAAAGAATTCTAATACATTGGTGAGGCATTATTTCCCTTTTTACAAAAGCCGTGTCGACTCTTCTCCAATATACCGTGTTTGTCTGTGTGTGTGATAATTTGGTTCTTTACTATAGTTTCAACCAGTCTACCTGGTACTGAAATTAGGGTTACCAGACTGTAATTGCCCAGATCGCCTCTGGAGCCTTTTGTAATAAATCCACGTTACATTAGCTACTCTCTTCTATCCTCCAGGTACAGAGGCTGATTGAAACGATAGGTTACATACCAGTTAGTAGTTCCTTCAGAACTCTTGGGTGAATATCGTTTGGTCCAGGTGACTTATTACTGTTTAATTTATTAGTTTGTTCCAAAACCTCCTCTACTGACACCTGGATCTTGGACAGTTCCTCAGATTTGTCACTTTAAAAAATGCCAGAAGCTTCCCCTTCCACTGAGCAGTAATTGTGAAAGGAGGGCTGAGTGTGAATGATTAGCTTGCTGATGGTTCACTTACTGTTGATGTTTTGTATTTGCGAGGGCGTTTTGGTGCATGAGTGGCTTTGGAGTGCAGTCAACCTGGCAACCACTTCTGGAGACCCTGGTAATTGTCAAGACCAAGGGTCTGAAAAACTGGGATGTGCATAATCAGCCAGATCCTGTTCTGGAACACTTCCCTAGCACATTTTCCTGTATGAGGCACTGAAGTGAACTTAAATGCAGCTGCACAGAGGTATAGCGTCCTTGAAGTTGCTGAAGTAAATATCTGTGCTTGCTGTTACATCCACATCTGTTGTATGCAGGAGGACAGGTATTACTTAACTCAGCTGTGCAAATAGGGTGTAAATGTAACCGTGAGAGTAATTAACCAGTGGAACAATTTACCCAGGGTTGTGGTGGATTCTCCATTGTTGGCAAATTTTAAATAAAGATGGGATGTTTTTCTAAAAGAGCTGCTCTAGGAATTATTTAGGGGCAGCTCTCTGGCCTGTGTTATACCGTGCAGACTAGATGATCACAGTGGTCCCTTCTGGCCTTGGAATCTATGAAAAAACACGGTCCCCGTCTAAAGGCGCATGGCGGGCCTGTTTTCTTGCTTTAGTTAAACCCTCCCAGACTTAAAATTTCTGTGCTGTTATAATTGGCCCATTGGGGAAATATTTTAGTGGCTTTGGTTTTCGGTAGACAGGTATCCTCAAAACCCCTACTATAACTGGTACCGGTTAGCCTTCTTGTTCATAAGGCGTGTCACGATAGCAACTGAGTGAGGCAGCAAACAGTGGAAATATTCTGGAGTTTACAAAACAAGTCGGTTTGTACCTTTGCAACTCAGCCAAACCCCGGTGCTTTGTTTGGTAAGGAGTTGGCTTTGCTTAAGGAGTTAAACCTTTGCTTATTCCATCTGTGTAGTAAGTTTTGCTTGGGAGCTGACTCTGGTTTGGGAGAGCATGTGTGTATGTGTGAGAGAGAGATTTGAAATGAAGTGGAATAGCTGAGTCACTTCTTACAGCCAGGTCCCAGGGAACATGGGGCCAGATTGTGAGATCCTCACGTTTAGTACCTATCTCCAGAAATAGTCTCACTGAATTCAGTGGGACCACTTGTCGAGAAACATTCTACTAATTATGGGTAAGCCTATCAGTGTACCCATAACGAATGGGAAGGCTGTGCGTGTTTAAATCCAGATAGGTTCTTGAAACTGAAGAGGTCATTACTAAAAGAAGCATCTCCTGGGATACTGTAGCTTGTCTGCGAGCTACTTTGGTTCCATTGGTAGCCATTTCAGTGCCACTGCTGCTGTTTCTGCAGGAAGACAGAACTGCAGATGCAAACAGTGCAACCTGTTTTCCATTTTGGAAGAGAATGTGGAGGAACTCTAACAACAGCTAATGTTGCTGAGAGAAATCACTTGCAGACCAACTGCATATAGAGCTTGAAGAGAGGCATGGTCAGGGGAGTTGTGGTAGGTTTAGACCACATGTGGGATGGATATACAGGGGAGTGGAAGAATGTGGTAGCAAAGAAGAGAAGAGGAGCATCTTGTAGCAACAGAGCCATTTGGTTTTGACAACAGTGTTATAGTCTATCCTGGACTAGGAGGGGGGGAGGGATAGCTCAGTGGTTTGAGCATTGGCCTGCTAAACCCAGGGTTGTGAGTTCAATCCTCGAGGAGGCCATTTAGGGATTTGGGGCAAAAATCTATCTGGGGATTGGTCCTGCTTTGAGCAGGGGGTTGGACTAGATGACCTCCTGAGGTCCCTTCCAACCCTGATATTCTATGATTCTAAGATACATAGGAAAATGTCAGTTTGTCAAATCAGCTAATTTAATAAGAGGGTAATGGAGAAGTACTTTTTATTTCTGGGAGTTTTTAACTTTCTTCTTTGGGTAGGGACAGCAGAAGTGGAAAAATAGAGGGTGAATGAGATTCCTGGCCCACCCACCAACAAGCTCAATCCCTAAGTTACAGACCCGCTGGGCAGAACAGATGGAAAGCCAGGGATGCAGAATTCCTGTGGAAACTGCAGAAACAATCAGTCTGTAGAAGTCTGTGTTCTCACTAGGAATAGGCACATATCTGTGGGCGACCTAGTTCTGGTTTTTTGGGCTTAGAGTATTGTAGCAGCCAGAGTGTCCATTGATGGCTATACTGGTGTACCCAGTCACTGGGGAGGGCAGGGCTGGGCTCAGCTTCCGAGTGTGTTGGTGGTGCAGCTAGTAGTTCAGGGAAAGCGGACATTACAACTAAATTGCTTAGGCTAACTTCTACCTTTGATGCCATCTTTCTTAGAGCACGAAGTGAGGAGAACCCTGGCCAGAGGGCAAGCCAAATATACGTCTAACTTGTTTGAGAACTGGAAACCCTCATGAAGGAATTCCTGCTCTCCGCATGACTCTCCTTTCGGAGGTGGTAGTTTGTATACCTGTTGTTTCTATACACAACTCACTGTTGCTTCCACCTGTAACTTTGCTGGTTGGCTGTAGTGAAATTGTTCATGGAAGATTCTTTTAAAAGTTGAGTGAACGTTCAAAAGAAGAAAATATCAAGTACAGTTTGAGCTACAGAATGAGCCAATCTGCACCTTGAAGGCACATGCAGATGTGGGTAACTTTTTCTCTTGCTACCATGGTGTTTTTCCGTGGCAAGATAAATAGACATGAATCTCTCGTCTTCTGTCTGCATGGATTTGTGCCAGGCTTTAAGTGATTAAACTCAGTTTCTATGACTGGCTGAAAGCTCGTCTAAATTACTATTTGTCCTCATTATGAAATTAACCTTGGAGAGAAAACAGATACAGATCTCTGAGATGAAATTATTCTGGGCAGACAAGAGAGCCACCAGTAAGATACTAAGATAGGAATGGCGTATGTACCACCATAGCTACTGCATTGTAATCCACTTAAATACTTGCTAATGTCATAGATACACCTGCAAAATGAGCAGTGCATTTTAGAGCAACAGGTTTCTGTTGTGTATTGGAGGAAAAGAAAATCTCTTCAGTAAATCTTCAGTGACACAGAGTAATGGATACATCAGGACTTTTGCTTAGCTTCCTCCAAATGCTTCCCTTCCCGTGTTTTGGATTTCTCGATGGGAGAATCTTGTAATTGCTGGTGGCAGTTATGTCAGTAGCATTTTCCTAGCACCAGCAGAATGAAAATGGTTCCATATTACAATACACATCAATTTCTTGCTGGTGCTGTCCCAAAAGCCCAGTTATGCAAAATATAAAGCTGTTCTAATGACCCTCATCCTCTGCTGGGAGTGGACAAACGACGCATGGGGGAAATGGACCTGGGGAAGTAGAGAGGTGAGTATGGGGAGGGTCTGGAGCTTGGAAAGAGAGTGAAAGCGTCCAACAGAAGGCTTTCGGAATATATATTAATATCTCAATCTTGTGCAAGTCATCTGTGTTTGTATACAAAGACTTTAATCCAGGAGCAGATAGTCAACACAGTCACTGATGAACAGGGCTTGAAAAATGCACATTACCCCTCCTAGTCCTAGGAATAAGCCTGCTACTCTGGGCAAAAAATTGCTTGAGCCACCGTGTTCCTGACATTTTAACAGTTCTTGCTGCGTCTGTGTGTAGCATATTGTCAGTTCTGTGTAGGGGATGGTTTCCTGACTATAACTTAACTACCAGGGCTGGTCAAATAGCAGAAAATAAAATTTCATAGGCTAATTTCACCAATACTATGCTAATCTACTTACGGAATAGTATTTGACTCATTACGGAGCTGGTGAAATGCCACAAAATGTTAGGCAAATCCATCTAGTAGTATATCTGAATCCTGCTCCACTAACCCGCATTACTACATCCCTTGGAGTTGTTAGACCTTCTCTTCTTTTCTTTCCTTCTTTCCGCTCCCCAGGTTTTTGCTTTTCACAGAATATGATACATCTCTTCCTGAGTTGTCTTCACCCTCTGCTTTTTTCCTTTTTCCTACCTTTTGTTGCATATTTTTCCTTTTTTTCCCCCTAAATCTTTCTGACTACTTTATTTCTGTTCTAACACCAGACCTTTCCAGCCTCCCCCATTCAGGTACCCCACAGATCTTGGACACTTTACCAGACATGCAATAGCCAGAGGACTAAACCTATTAACCACAGAGGTATGGGCACCTCACCAATCGGGGACAGTGCATCGGTGAGACGGCATCTCCTGACCCCTCTGCCTGTTGAGAAAGGGAAGTGTGCTGGGATTCCTCCGAGGGCGCTGTCCCTGGACCCTGCTCTGGGGACGCCTTCTCTTATGTTATTTTGTTAGTGTTTGATAAACATCAAGTTCTCTTCCTCTGTCCTTCCCAACACCCTGCCCCCCTTCTTTCCTCCAACCTCCTGGTTTCTGTGCAGGTGCTGAATCTTTGCTACCTCACACCTTCTCCAGTCTCCTGGTGGCTGCAAGGGGGGAGAAGGGGGCTCTCCCCCCCTCACATTTTGGGCTTCACTTTTGAGTTCCCTTCCCCTGAGAATAGTTCCCACCCCTGCCTCTGCAGTTAAGAATGTTTGTAAGCTGTTGAAGAATGAAACTGACCTGATGCATGTCAACTTCAGGGCTGTCTACCTGGATCTGAAAAGCAGCATTGTTAAACTAACAAGACTGACTAGTTTTCGCTCGTGCAGCTTATGGAAGCTCTGGGCAGCAGCCGCGGCACTGGAGCAGTCTGTCTGCAGACTGAACATTACATTGGTTTAACCTTGGTTCATGTTTGAAGGGTTATCTTTGTAACCATAAAGGCCAGAAACTTTTGTACAGAATCTAAGCTTTTATTTTAAAGGGTTGGCACTTGCCTGGGGAAGCTTCCTGTGTGTTCTGGGCAAAAGGTTTTTAAATCCTGCAGGTAAATGGCTCCAAAGCATGAAGAGAACAGAAATAAAATCCTCTCTAGGAGACTCTCAACACTTGTCATTTGTTTACATAATAGAGCTTGACGTCTTGATTAACTTCTAACAGGATGTATCCGCTGTTTGAAGCTATTGAGATGGGCCACTGTACAGAAAAAGTAACACACACACAAGAGAAACCATCATTCGTGTAGTACGCAGTACTAAAGAGATAGCCTTGAGTTGCACAATCTTCTGGAACATGTGCCAAGCTGCACCTGGTACTTATTGCACAGATTCCCAGGATTTGAGGAAAAAATACAGACACTCTGGTAAATCAATCCTTTTATTTTCACTCCCATATATAAGACTTGGCTTTTCTGTGTAGTATTCTTTCCAACCAGTGCTGATTTGGGACAATCATGTACTCAAACTCATCAGTTAAAATGTCTCTCACAGATAACTAGCTCAAGAATTTCTTCCTCATTTTTTCTTTTTTGGTGTCTTCCCAAGTATCTTCTATCTATTGGACGCTCTGTGATACGCATCCCTTTTTCCTTTTCCAAGGAATGTGTCACTTGTCCAGTAGAGCTTTTTGTGAGCTGGAAAAAACAAACAAACCTTAATCACAGTTTTATAACTGCCTAGCATTGCTGCAGCAAGTTTTTCAGGTTCACTGACCTCTATTCTAACGGGATTGCTAATCTGTCAGCCTTCTGGAGAGCCACTGTCTACCCCTACCTGCTGCAAGGCAAGGAAAGCACATGGATGATGCACAGATCAGTTGATATTCAAGGTTTAATGTGAGGCTCATGCCTAGTTAAGGACACTCTTGCAGATACATTCCCTGCTCTTTAGCTGTTTGAGGGCGCAGCTGGTAAACTAGTTTGTCACCTGTTGAATCTAACCAGATAATATGGATAAGACGTTAAAACTGTTATTGTTGACAAATATTGACAGAGATATTAAGCCTCATGAAGCCAATCTCTGAGAGATCAGCATCAGACTTATATGGGGGGCAGATTATCCCACATCTGCTATGGCAGGGATTTTACACCTTCCTCTACAGCAGTCATATTAGATCTCAGTGGTTCAGAAGCCAAATTAGCCATTAACATTACTCAAAAGAGCCACAGGCTGCAGTGTGAATTCATTGCTTCATTTACTGTCATGCTCTGTATTCAGACACAGAGTGTTTTAATATCATGTGGTGCCAAGAGCCACAGGACACACACTAAAAGAGCCACTGTCCGCTTGAGAGCCTCAGACTGAGTATCACTGCTCTAAAGCATCTGATGCTGCCCATGGTCAGAGGCAGGCACTGAGTTGTAGCCCTCAGGTCTGATCCAGTCTGTCCGTTCCCATATTTCTGTGTCACTGATTTATAATAAACTCTGCGGGTTAGAACTTGACCCCCTGGCTTCCAGATGGAGAAAAGTACAAACACATATGTGCAAGATTTGGACCTACAGATTGTGCTGGAGAACGTTGGGATCTGGGCTCTTGAACCAGCAAGGGAGCCGGTGGGGTTAAAGTCATGTACAATAGTGCGGCTGCTATCTATAACCACACTTACCTGTAGGCTTGGCAGAATGTGACTTTCAGGTTTTATAATTGTGGTGGATAATATCCAGGTTTATTTTTAAGCATTTTTAAAGATTTTTATCTATTTTAAATTTTCACTGTGGGGTCAGACAATTATTCAAGGACAGTACACATTGGGGGTTCAAAAGGTTAAAGCTTTATAAACTGTTAAAACACAAATGGTCAGCATCGCATGTCAAATATACAAAGTAAATATCCTTAAATCAATTAAACATTACTGTTACTATTCCTTTGCTTGTCCATTCGTAACAAGCCTAATTCAAAAGTCTTAATCACTGGAGTTTGACTAATCCAAGGAGCATTTTTCTTACATTACAAGTGTCTTGTAAGGTATCAAATGAAAGCTGGTATCACACTGGTAATTAATATCATTGTGAAAGCGTGTATATTAACGCTAAATGAAGAATTATGAATAGTTACTGATATACTTTAACATTTGTAACCAAACAAAGGGAGAAACAGGTTTTCTTCCAGACAGGAGGGAAGGTAGTTATCTCCCTGCCTTTAATGTAAATTAAGCATTGTGAAATCAACACATGGGAGACAGCGGAGGTAATATCTGTAGGATGACCAGACAGCAAATGTGAAAAATCAGGACGGGGGTGGGGAGGTAATAGGAGCCTATATAAGAAAAAGACCCAAAAATCGGGACTGTTCTTATAAAATCGGGACATCTGGTCACCCTAAATGTCTGTGAGTGTCCAGTGATGAGCTGTATAATGCGGAGGAGCGCTCTTCCAAAGGGTTTGGGGATTAGGGTGTATCCAGGGTCTCCTGCGAGGCTAGGAGGGCTGGCAGGATCCTAGGGAGTTTGGCTGGCTGGCTGACAAACTGGGGTTACAGGTAGAGTGCTGCAAATCTGCGGATATCCGCGGACCATGTTTGTGGATCGGATGCAGGTACAAATTTTGTATCCATGCAGGGCTCTAGTTACAGGGAGCTGTCATCAGTTTAACACCAACAAATCCCTTTTGCTAAGAGAGAAAGGTAACAAGGTCACCTATAGTTCTGGACGGCCCTGAGAAAGCATCACAATTGTAGACCTGCCCTGAAAACAAGCTTTTGAGAATGAAATACATTGTTTAAAAAAGGCTTAGCATTAAGGTGTTTTCTCTAAACGGCGCTTGCTGGGTATCAACCAATAGGCACAACATACATTCTCTAGGCCGGGTGTAGTTACTACTGTAGTTAGCCTAGCAGAGTCATGTAACCCAAAGTTATGGATGGGGGAGACAGAAACTTCCCCTGGCCTAGATTTATATAGCAGTCAATGCTGAATAACTCTTTATACGACGACCCAACAGTTTGCAAGTGTTTGTATTTGATTTAAACGTTCTTCACCTGAAACTCTGTTTTTTGCTTGGTGAAATACAAAGGTGTAACTGGAAGCATTTCTGTAAGGGGCGTTAATGGGGCCTTAGAGAAGGTAGGATTAACTGAGCCTCCCTACTGTCCGGTGTGAAACGAAGGCCATGCCAAACACTTGTCCGCTCTGCTTCACTAATGCGCGTGTGCTGGCTGCTAGCTACAGAGGTGTGTGTTGAGTGAATGTGTAGTTAGTAATTGAGCCCCATCCACTGGGGAGAGAATTTCTGTGGTGACGACTTCATCAGTGGTGTCCAGGCAGAGTCTACAGTCCAGTGAAATTTGATATTTGTAGTGAATTTTATTGCATAGCTCCGCAAACAAGATTAAATAATCCCGCCAATCTAGATACTCACTAGACAAATCTATGCATTCTGGAGCAGCGTCCATCTCAAGCTGGGTGAATTCTGGGCTGTCGGAGCAGCACGGAGTGCAGAGCAGTGAGCAGTGTTTGAACTGGAAAGAACAAGTGTAATTTTCTTAAAAGCTCCTGGCAGTTTCTCAAGTTCTGAAAGGCTGTAAGTAATGTAAATGGCCCAGAATTTCCTGCCTTGCTTTAATTAGACTGAATGGCCAAAAGGCATCATACTAATGCAGAGCTGACTCTGATACAGGACGGGGGGGGGAGCTGCCTGCTTGGTTTTTCTGTGCGTGGACAGGTTCTGTTTGCTGCTTATGACTGTAGGTTGCATTTTAACATTAGTAAAGTGTTACTCGTAAAGGCAGTGCCAAGGACCTTTGCAGGTGATAGAAATCCTTTTAGGCTTAAAGGGACATGACAAAGACATTTAAAAAAAAAATCCTTACCTAGGTTAATCCCATGGGGTTCTGCATGGGTTTGGGCGTGAATCTGTGCAGATCTGATAGCAGAGTAGGGGCTGAAATTTTAAAAATCAAATGTGCTTTTGTCATTTAACAATATCCACAGATAACTCGTCCAGCAAGGTGGTTGCGGCCAGCAGCAGGGACACCAGAAGTCCCGTTAGAATTGCACTTAGTTTTCAGATACATTGTGAAGTTTGTGCTGTGAAGCTCTGTTCTTCTCCTTCAGACGATTAGCTTGCTGGGCAGAATGGAATGGGCACTGGGGGTGGGAGGCAGTGTTGCCTAGTGGATAACCCACTGGACTGGGACTCTGGAGATCCAGTTCTAGTCTCAGCTCTGCTACTGTCCTTCTGGGTGACCTTGGGCAAATCATTTCACCTCTGCCTCAGTTTCCCCATTGGTAAACTGGGCCTAATGATATGGACCTCCTTTGTAAAGCACTTTGAGATCTACTGATGAAATGCACTGTGTAAGAGTAGAGTGTTCATACTGGTGTCTCTTATCCTCTGTTTGTAATAACTTCATATACACTTGGAAATACCATTTTCCTGCCCTGTGTTGGGTAACTCTGGATTCTTGCTACCAGGACCATTAGAAACAGGGAGTGAAACAACACCAACTGGTTTGGTTCACACTTTGTTGATGCTCAGCATCAACAGTGGCAGCAGCGCCCAGGCAGAGCAATGTTTGCTGGGTCAGTTTGTGCTTCCTCTGCAACAGCAGGTGCACAGAAGCTGCAATGCCATGTGAGGGTCTGAACTTGTTACAGTTAAGGGTGAGCTGGACCTTTGCCCTTTCTGTCTCTGCAGGCACTTTTCCTTTCCTTCTGTGAGTTCAGTGTTGTGCTTCACCCCACTTCTGGACTGGATTGACCAGGCGACAACCCCCCCTGGTTACCATCTGTATCACCACAGCTGCTAATAGGCGTCTCTTTGGGAGCTTGTGGCGGGTATGAAATCTCAGTGACTCGGGACCGTTTCAGACATGTCTGAGCTAAACGTAGCCTTTCGTTGCCAGGGGAAGTAGGCCCCACTTGACCAGGCCCCCCCAACATTGGGGCTGGGCGAGAGGGTCTACCTGTACAGCTTCAGCTTCTGCCTCTGTCAGCCTGGCCCCCGGTCTGTGTGTGTCTCAGCTCACAGGCAGTCTTCCGTCCTATTCAAAGTCTGCCCTGCAACGCTTGAACCTGATCAACCTGCAGCTCACAGGTGGGGCCAGCCAGAGCCTTGGTCAAGAGTGTGGTGGGGCTACTGTTGAAGGAGCTGACACCTATATTGGGGTTAACTGTCTGCTTTCCTGCAACCCTCCGGAGCCCACCAGGACCAAGTTAACTTTTAGCGTTCCATAGAGCCACCACCCACTCAGAATCGAACAAATGGAGGTTCACACACCACTCCAAATAATAGAGCTCCCACGTTCTTCATGTTTCTTACCCACGGGTAAAGGGGCCTTGTCTGTATTACTGTGCAGCCCATGTTGGTGGGCCAGGACTAGCTCCTCGCTAGGAACCCCAGCACTTTGGGCTGGACTTCTCCTTAGATTGCTGCCTCTGAACCTCACTAGTGGCATTCCCCTTCTCTGTTGTTTCTGCCTCTGGCTAGTAAATTTAGTCCCCTTGGGAATTTTGGCTAAATCGTCCAAGGCCTATTTCAACAAGCCTACGATGGGCTATGTTATGGGTCTAAACAGTCAGTCATGTTCTCCTAAGCTTGTCACGGAGGTTGAGTGTCAGCCTGAGCAGCACTGAGCTAGCAGGGCCAGCAGGCAAAGGGTTAAGATACCATACAGAGCTCCAGGCATTTGCACATAATCTAAATGATATGATCTGTTCAAATGCCTGTCAAGACTAAAACAGCCAGCCCAGCCGGTGTCACTGCCCGCCCACATCACCAACCAACCAGTTAGCCATCCCAACCACCAAACAGAGGAAAATAAAGTACCGCACCACCCCCACTTCCAGGGGATTGATGGGCCTTGCAACTCATCCAGGTGCTATATAAGGAGTGTTCTGGACCAGGGGGACAGTCATATCCAAAGCTGAGGGTCCTTTGCAGAAAACATCCTGCTGCCAGTGCCAGTCCCCTCCCAACCCAGGGGGCTGAAAGCTTGGGGAACTCAGGAGATCATTTCTCAATGATGTGCTGGCTGTGCCAAGGCCGCCGCCTACACAGATGCTTCTTGTGCAACCACTTCATTTTGGAAGTAGTCTCCTAGGCCTGATCTGCGCGGGGAGACTGCACCGATTGAAGTAAACTGGCTTCTGAGGCCAGGTGTGCACACAAACCTGCCCTGTTTAACTAACACGATGCTTTAGACTGACTTTTAGTTAAACTGCTGCAAGTCTGTGTGTAGAGAATGCCTGACTCTACTTAGTGAAATCCATGCGGAAAGTTTCAGTTGGTTTGAATGCCCACACAAGGGGATTTAGAGCCGGTGTAGTTAAAGCAGTGCTATTCCTGTGTGTAGCCCGGGCTGAGCTTTGCAGGGGTGCTTTCTGCTGCTCTGCTTGCACTAACATTCAAACAGTAAAAGGGTTGCCAGATTAGTCAAAACTTCTAGGAACTACTTCTGTGCCAAACCTCCCGGGCTCCCCTACAAATTGTCATGTTCAAATCCACTTCTGCTCCCCCCCAAACGGAAACCTCTGTGTTCATTGTCAAGAGGAAATAAGATGTCAGGCTGACTGCTGGGGGTGGGCAGAAACAGGTCTTTTGGCAAGACTCCTAATGAAAAGTGTCACTGTAGAAAGCCAGAGCACCTCGGGTGTTTGCTTAAGTAGCTGGTGTGTATTGGGTTGGGGAGAGGCAGGAGATGTGGAACCTCAGCATTAGTAGGTGAGGAAGGGGGAGAATCTCCCCATTAGATCTTGTCCCTAACTAATTTGAGGCCTGTCCTTGAGTGTAGCAGACAGTACTCCGCTACAGTAAGTTTCATTCCTCTGTGCAGTTCGTGAGAGAGCTTCTATATCAAACGGAGAGGCTGTCTCCCATGGCGTGTATTAAACACCCAGTTCAATCTGATCTGTTTCTGGTTTCTCTTTGCATGGCCTGTAGGGCTTCCATCTAGGCTTAATGTTTTGTGCCAATCCCCGTTTTCTGTGGGACCATTTTTTAGGATTCACTCCACCCACAGAAAAGTCTGTCTTTTCTGCATCAATACTGAACAATAGGCCAGTGTTTCTCTGTTGCGCTTGCCAGGGCAAATAACCTTCTCCCTTTATCTATTGGTTGTTCATTTCATCATAATCTTAAATGATCCCTATTAATGCATTTTGCAGAGGATTTTAGCTGAATGTTTCAGCCTATCTTCTTAGGTTATGATTAGGAATGTGGGCCCATTAGAGGCACAAGTCTTTCCCAGGCTCTGGCATTACTGTTACATTGGCTGCTTCTGCGTCTCTCGTCCATCTTGGCTGGGGAAATCATGTCTCAAGCAGCTTCATTTGGTATTTCAATTTATTAAATTGTAGTTCTGTATAGTGGATTTATAAAAGCCTTTCTGATCCCCCTGAGTTGGATAACTATCCCTCAGAGCATTATAGACTGGTTAGGGGTATACCACAAGGGCTACAACCTGGTCTCCAGCAGATGAGCGGTTGATTCCAGCTTCTCCCCTCTGCTTGTGCCTGTGCTCAGGGGAAGGGCTACTGGGAGAGCGGAGGGATGACCGCCTGTACAGCCCCAGGTCCGGGCACTGGCTTGGTCCCTAGGCTACGGGGGGTTTTCCAGTTACCACATTGTGACTTGATTATAAAAGTTCTGTGGTGCCAACCAAACCTTCCTGAAGGTTCCTGTGTCTGCACTGCTGAGTCATGCCGCAGGCCAGGAGCTGGCTTTCTGGCTTCCCATGTGAGCTTTCTGTTGTGCAGTTGTGTACCTCAGGCCTCTTTCAGCATTTCCTGTCCAAAGACTGCATACTTCCCTCTTGCATTTATAACTGGGTTACGTTTTCCCTCTTGTGCATTAGGGAGCTCTTCTAGTCAGCTAAAGGGACGCTGTCAGCACAGTCAGAAAATGTTTTCTCTCCCCTATAGGAGTTTGTCTCGGTTTTCCCAGCTAGTTCATGCTGGGCATTTGACAGCATTGAGTATATGGTCAGAGTGGCTGTTTCCCTGCTGAATTGGTCACTTTCTTGTGCTGTCACCCAGTGCAAGGGAGTGAAAAACGTGCTACAAATCGTATCTTCCTGTATTGTAAAACCCCACTGGTTGGCAGAGGGGCTAGATTTCAATTTAGTGGCGGTGTCTAAATCTCATGGCTTTGAGGCTAACTTGTCATTTTACGCCCCAGCTTTGTTTATCAGCTGTCCAGAATAACAGCCTCCGTGACTGTCCAGAGCATTCAGGCAAGATTTATTTTCGCCTGTTTGATTTGTAACTCCATCCACACAAACAGTGTGTATATCCAACCTTGTCACACAACCTGGGAACAGGACTTCCCTCTCCCTTGTTTCCTGGTAGCTAGAGAACACCTCTTCCAATGGGTCCTTCCTCCCCTGGGAGCTCTCCTTTACTTCTCCACACCTTCCTGAATTCCTTCCCTCCCTCCCTTGTCCCCAGCCACCTATTTAATGGTGTCTCCCTAGGAGTTCACATATGGGCCTTCCTCATGTAGGATGGGGAAGGGGGAACGGGCAGAAGGCCACAGAGCTGGCACTGGCTGGGCCTCTGCCTCTAGCTCAGGGGTTCTCAACCCGCAGGCTGCATGCAGCCCAATTAGCACACAGCTGCGGCCCAGCTCAGCTGTGTGCTAAAGGCCATGGGGGCTCTGGGTCCTGGCTCCACCCGGCGGGCACAGGGTCCGGGTTGCCGGCTGCTGCCCAGGACCACACAACAGGGTCCAGGGTTGCGGTGGGGTCCGGGCTGCCAGCTGCTGCACGGCCCCACATGGCGGGGTCTGGGGTTGGGGTCTCTGCCCCCACGCCTGGCTCTCTGCTCTTGGCCCCTCTCTGTGGAGTGGTCTCTGGCTGGAGAGCGCTGGGCATAGGAGTTTGTGGGGAGGGTTAGGTGGGGGGCACTGTGGTTCTTAACCTGCAGCCCAGGTAACACTTTGTGGCCTATAATCACAAATAGGTTGAGAACTATTGCTCTAGCTGGTGTGTGCCTTCCCCCTCGTACTGTTGGCCAAAGGGAGATGGGGGAGATGCTCTTAAAGGCTCAGTCTGACTGCTCTACCCTTATGCTGGCTTCCTGCTGGGCTCTGTCTGGGCCCCCAAACATGGCTGTGCCTCAGGTCCTGCTGCACCTCCCTTGGGAGACTGACTGTCCCACAGCCTGGCAGATCTCCCTTCCAGGAAACTGTTCCTTTGCTCAGCTTCATCTTGTTACTCCTTATCCTTCCCCCACTCAGTCTGAACAACCCCTCCCTCCTTACACCTGCTTATCGGTGACATCCCTGCTGATAAAAGCCATGGCTGCTTGTGGAGTGCAAACACTGGGGTGGGGGATGTGTTTGACCATTGCTCAAGCAGGTTACACAAACAGTAGCTTACAAGGTCATCTAAGGGCTTGTCTACGCTGGCACTTTACAGCGCTGCAACTTTCTCGCTCAGGGGTGTGAATAAACACCCCCCCCCGACCGCTGCAAGCTTCAGCTCTGTAAAGCGCCAGTGTAGACAATGCACCAGCGCTGGGAGCTACGCCCCTCATGGAAGCTATTCCCAGCGCTATGTCATGACTACACAAGCCATGTTAAAGCGCTGCCGCGGCAGCACTTTAACATTGCCAGTGAAGACGTTCCCAGGTGCACTGAGATGTTGATATTTATTCCTGTGACTCATTTGGGGGCAGGTTCTTGGCTTCCCCTCTCCTGGTGTGAGCTGCAGGTGCTAGGTGAGGCATTAGTCCCCATGCTCTTCTTCCCACACCACCTTTCCTCACACCCAGAGGCCCCTCCAGACTTCACACCAGCGCATTTGTCACCCTGTCAGTTGGTGCAGATGAAGCCAGCACTCCATGACTGAAGAATGCTGCAGTGAAGATGGCTGTGGAGAAAGGGTTCTGTGCTTGCCCTGTGCTGAAGGGAGAATGGGTGTTGAATGCTAACAGCTTGGCTGGCCTTCGTTGCCCTTTGCCGTATTCAAGAGCTCTGTTAAACTTGATTCCCAATCGAACCTGGGGCTGGGATGCTGCGTGTTTCAAATAACAGAGGTCCTTGGCTCCTCCAGCTCCGGGACTCTGCAGCAGATTAAAAAACCTCAGTTAATCAAATCAGTCCCTGCCCCCATAATGAGATCTCCCAGGCTTCTACGGATCATCTTTTTATAATAGATCCTTCTTTGATCCCTCGCTAAGGGATGGTTTTTCCCCACCTCTCCCTGGGGTGGCAGCCATTCCTGTGTACCTCTTGCTCCCAGCTGGGCACATCTCATCTACCGGAGTGGTCCCATACTGCTTTACTGATACCTCAGCCTTTAACTCCTCCTCTATTTCACTCTCCTTGTGGCATACTTCCGGGGGTGACTGCTGTGCCACAGCTGCTCAGAATCTGGTGGCTGGCTTGCTGAACTGGGTTAGCTGCAGGGAGCACATTGCAAGCATGCTCTGGAGAGCCTGCTGGCTCCCTCCTCGCCTAAAACAGTGTGCTGAGAAGGAGCTAAGAACCCTATGGAGTTTGGCACCCACTACCTGAGAGTAATTAATTACTGTCATTACAGTTGGTATGGCAACCCCCCATCTTTGTGTGTGTGTGTGTGTGTGTGTTCCTACTGTATTTTCCACTCCATGCATCTGATGAAGTGAGTTTTAGCCCACAAAACCTTATGCTCAAATAAATTTGTTAGTCTCTAAGGTGCCACAAGTACTCCTTGTTCTTTTTGCTGATACAGACTAACACGGCTACCACTCTGAAACCTGTTACCTGAGACTTGTCTCCCTTCTAATGCACCAATATGTTATTTGACACCTGTTGATGTGCTTTGGCTAACGGTTCCTGGAAGTGGGTATCTGGGGGCTGCTGGGTGGGGATCTTCAGTGGAAGGCCCTTGACTTTGGAAATCATTTTCCTTTTTGGAAACCTGAGTTCAGAGCATAGTTCAAAGCTGACCTGCTCCCTCCGGCAGCTGCCTGAGCGTCTCCCAGAGCAGTCTTTTGTGTGTTTGTTCCAGATTAATTAGGGACATGAGTACAGGGCCGGCTCTAGGTTTTTTGCCGCCCCAAGCAAAAAAATGTTTGGCTGCCTCCCACCCCAGCCCTGGGCTACCCCCTGCCACCCCAGCCCTGGGCTCTCCCCCCCCCCCCGCCCCCGCTGTCGCCCCAGTCCTGGGCTCTCCCCCCCCCCCACCCGCACCCCCTGCTGCCCCAGCTCTGGGCTCCCTCCTTTCCCCCCACCAGTGCCCTCCCACCCACACACCTCCTGCCGCCCCAGCCCTGGGCTCTCCCCCTTCCACCCACACCCCCTGTCGCCCCAGCCCTGGGTTCTCCCCTGCCAACTGTACCCTCCTTCCGCCCCAGCCCTGGGTCACTGGTAACTCGCTCCCAGGGCGGGTCATTGAGCAGGAATTTTAGATGTGCACAGAACACAGACAGGATTGGTTCCCATATGGTTACAGAACTCTAGTAAAGTGGAACAATTTTCAGCTTGTGTGATTGGAGGATATCTGGAAGCATATTATAAGACTGTCCTCCATAAATGAGGAAAAGTTAAGGTGCCTTTATTATTCTTTTGTTCCACTCTTTGTTTCTATGGGGAATTTGCCAATGGAATATCACTGTCTTCCTTTTAAACAAATAAAACTAAACTAAAAAAAAAAAAAAAATGGCAATGGCTGTTGAAAATAGCAATTCCAGGCCTAATAACCACTGGGGAGCATTTCTTGCTCAATTTTATCCTACTTTTTCTACAGCAAGTTACAGTGGATCAGTATATTTGATTTGGGAGAAATGAAGTA
>NW_020664584.1:10052899-10125822 GCF_002925995.2 Terrapene triunguis | reverse complement strand
GGGGCGGGGCCGGGGCGGGGCCGGGGCCCCGTGGAGTGTCCTCTTTTTGGACACTCAAAATATGGTAACCCTACCCTGTAACACACACCATTGGGTTACATATGCACATGCAGCATGGGAATTCCTAAACCATAGGATTGGAAGCCCAGTGTTACGTAGCTATGACTCTCTCAAGGGCTTGAAAGTGTTAAATCTTCTTCATGCTGTGATCCCTGTGGTGTCATAAAGTTATGAAATAACAGTTAAATGCCAGGATTCAAACTGTGCTGTGGATTGGTGCCAGGTCCAAATGGCATTTCATAGATGTATTTAATTTAGTAAAGTATTTCAAGGAGCTTTTGTTTCTCCTTTGTAATAATTTTGAAAATTGGTTCTTGACTCATAGTTTTAAAGAAAACACTGTTAGGAAAAATCACACTTCAGCAATTTCTTGCCTGTGCTACCTACACATGAGGCTATTGAACTGTAAGAACTCTGTAAATTTACTCTTTGTCATTTATACAGTCTTATTTTTGAAGTTCACCCAGCCTGAGTAATGAAAATAGCTGCTCGATTTCACTGACTGGTTTTCCCACACTGTGTTTGTGCAGCCTTTTCTGTAGAGATGGACCCATACCAAATTAACAGCCCTAACATTATGGGGAAGGTATTCTAGATGTTTAAATTTTGCACCTCAAACCTGTCACAAGGCCTGAGGTTCTCATTCTCAAGTCAAGTGAAACCCTATTAAACACTGAGCAGATGAAGCTAATTCTTATCAAAGGATTTAAAAAAAAAAAAAAAAACCCAAAAAATCCCCAAAAGAAGCAGAAGTGCATGTTGAGGCTTTGATCCTGCCCAGTCTTTATTCTTCACCCCCAGTGTTTCACCTATTGTACCATGTGCTCATTAAGAAGACAAATAACTTTAAAATTACAAGTCCAAGTGCTGTGTCTTAGGAAGCCGGAGTGATCCACACACTTAGGAAAATGCTTCTGTGTGATCAGTGGCCACTAGCTGCTCTGCTCCTGGGGGCTGGGTGAATTTTCTGTGGGATTAAAAGTGACAATTTGACATACAGGCCCCACGGCAAAAGGAACTTGTACATTCCTTACAGTTGCTTTGTGTGGGGGTGGGACTCTAATACGTACAGTGAGGCAAGGTATTCTGAGGCAAAAGTGAGGGTAATTCACCCTGGAAAGTATCTCCTCTTTTTTTTTCTTTTCTTTTTTAAATGAGATTACAGGTTAATAAAGGTACTAGTGTTGAAATAAAATACTTAGACTTCTACAAGGCATTTGACTTGCAATCCTTCGCTGCATAAACGGGGGAATCTCAAGTAGGAGCAGAGAAGTTATTTTACCTCTATTTAGCACTTGTGTGACTGCTGCTGTAATCTTGTGTCCCATTGTAGTGTCCACATTTCAAGAAGGTGTTGATAAATTGGAGGGGGTTTAGAGAGGAGCCACAAGAATGAGTAAAGGATTAGAAAGCATATCTTATGATAGATTCAGAGCTCAGTCTATTTAGCTTAACAAAGTGAAAGTTAACAGGTGACTTGATTACAGTCTGCAAGTACCTGCATGGGGAACAGATATTTAATACTGGGCTCTTCAGTCTAGCAGAGAGAGGTCTGACACAATCCACTGGCTGGAAGTTGAAGCTAGACAAATTCAGCCTGGAAACAGGGTGTAAAATTTTAACAGTGAGGAAAAAGAACAGGAGTACTTGTGGCACCTAACAGTGAGGGTAATTATCCCTTGGAACAAGGGTTGCTGTGGATTCTCCATCGTGAAATGGGCTGTTTTTCTAACAGGTCTGCTCTAGGAATGATTGTAGGGAAGGTCTCTGGACTGTGTTGTACAGGAGAGGTCAGGCTAGGTGATCCCAATGGTCCCTTCTGGCCTTGGCATCTCTGGATCGGTTTCCCAATTCCGGCCCTGTAGCTGCCTGCCAGGGTTGCAGTCTCCCCACTGGTCTGACCCTCCGCAGAGCGCAGGGTGGTAAGTGTAATCTGTTCTCATTGGCTGCTGCACCAGGGTGTAGTGATCGGCTCATCTTACTCCACCAGACACCACCCTCGCCTGAAACAAATGGGCTCCTTTGGAGTTTGTTGCCAGGGAGGGAGTGTGGAGGGGGCTGCTGATGTAATAATATGTTAATGGCACAGGAATTAAATGCAGCCAAGTAACACTTGAGGCAGGAAGCCAAGCCATCCTGGAACAACTCCAGTGAGCACTGAAGTTCAGTAACTATTGAGGGAGGATCCTAGGGCTTTACTCGCTTGCTGAGCCTCCCAGCCCCTTATGGGGTGACTGTTGTACATACTCCCTGATAGGCAGCGTGTGGCACACTTTACCCCAGACAGCTTGGGGCAGGGGAGCAGACACACTGCTCGCTGTGTCATTGGCTAAAGCAAACCTGCCCTGCTGGCCAGGACAGAATTCTGCTGGCATTGGAGCATGCTGTGCTGCCTGCCTGAGCACCCAGCTAGCATGCTGCACCTGTGGTCTGGACATGCTCCCTCCTCATGCAACATGCCCCCGTGGGATTCATCTGCTGGATGTTTCTGCTAATGCTCTTCTGAGGGCTGTGTCTAGCTTGTGCCCTGTTGCTTGAGTGTAGGTGGAAGAAGCAGCTCCCCTTCTCTGTTCCCATTGAGAGGGTCGCATTCAGTAGAGGTCTGGATTCAACTTAGTCACTGAGAAACTCCCTGGCAGATCCAAGATGGAATTCTGGGGCCAAGTCCTTACCTGGTCTAAGCCAGTGCATCAGCTTTACCCCAGCTCTGAAGAGTTCCTCGAGTCTCTCTTGACCCTGAAATCCTAACTACACAAGGGCCACACTCAGATTGCCTAGTTCATCTGCACCTGTGTTGGCAATGTTGACAGCTCTACTGCAAGTGGGATGCCATCTGCTGCCATGGTTAAACCTCCTGTCACCTAACCTCGCTCAAAATGGGTCTGACTACACAAGGGTTCCCAGTATTGCTCATGGCGGCAGAGCTGAACTGGTCTTAGCAATGGTGGGAAGTGTTTGAAAATTGTCTCTATTGTCGACAGGGCCCAAGCCTCCTGCGCTAATCATTAGTTCACTTCCCTCCCTTCATTTTACTCTCTCCTTCTTGCCGGAGGCCACGCTGGCACCTGTGATCAAGATGGAAATCCATTTTCAGTTGCCATTGATTGACAGATCCGTTGCCTGTCGCACACCTGTGTGCACATAGGTGTAGTACCTTGGCAGCATGTATGCATATGCACACACCTATGTAGGTACAGCTGTCCTTTCATGTGTAGATATGGGTGTCCAGAGCGCAGCTTGAGTAGGGCTCAGCAGCTACCTTTGTAGGCTGTAGATTTTCAGATACTTTAAACTTCTGGGTCTGTGCTCCCACGTTAGAATATTCTTTGCTGCACCACGACCGGGCAAGCATTGTGGTTTGGGCAGTGTCTGTCAGAGGGGAGAGTTCCAGGGAGGGCTCTGCTCCCCTGAGCGGGGGATAACATGCAGGTATGGCTCTGCCTTCTCCCCAGAGGCAGCACTTGTCGTGCTGTCGGGAGCCATGTAGGGTCCATCCTGGATGCAGGTGAGGAGGAGCCGGAGACTCATGATTCTGGAAAGATGACTGAAGCTTGTGTGCTGGCAGGATCTGGTAGAGAACTGCCGGGTGCCGTCCCGTTGGAAGGGGCCCAGGTTGTATAGTCCTTTCCATTGGCGCTGACACCGGTCAGTGGGGTGGGAAGTCTGCTGGCTGGTATTGTTTACATCCCCCATGTTAACCCTTTGACTAACCATGAGCCGCACCCCGTGCACTTCACTGGGGTGGATGCAGCATGTTATCAAATTAAAAACAAAGCCCGTGGTGTCTTGCTGCCCTGCCCAGTATGGCAGCAAGCACTTCCCCTCTCTCTGAGTGACCGCTCTCGGCTTTCATCCCATCACCACGTCTGGTGCCAATCATGACACGTTCTGAGCCTCTGAATGTGTGCCTCGGCTGCGGCAGGGAGCATTCACGTTAGTCAATGCAGACCCAGTGGGGACTACAGACAGGGCACTGCAGTGTGGGCGAGCTTTTTAAAAGTCTTTGGGTGCTTCTCCGCGTTACCCCAGCAGTCAGGTAAACGTACTGGGAAAGAGGGGAGCCTTCCCTGTCCTTCTCTGCTCCTTCATTTTGCAGCTGTTGTGGCCTGGGGTTTCCGTCCTGGCTGTGGCCGAGTCACCAGTGGTGGCCTGGGTTTCCAGGAATCCATGTGTGCATGTCCAGCTAGGGTGGGCCTGTGCAAGATGCAGTGCTGCAGATCTGGGCTTTGTTCTCCAATGTGTGTGCTCATGAAGGGATGCACCGTTTGAGTTTCTTTGTAGCAGGGGTGCCTTTGGCTCTTGCCATCTGTACTGTTTGTGACCCTCCCCACCCTCGGAGACTGGAAATTCAGTGCTGCTCAGTGAATTCTGATTGCTTCCATCCATGCTGCCGTATCCCGGAGCTGGGTTTCAGCTTGGCTGGGACTCCGGATTAAATCCTACTGCTATTGCGAGTTTGGCTGGAGGTAAGAAGGGTAGGCTTTGGCCCTTTCTGCTCAGAAAGGCAGCTCATTAGAGACTATAGGCTGTGCTGAGAGCTGGCTGAAGCTACACAGTTACTGCTTATCCTTGTAATCCTCTCCGAATGAATCTTGATCTCTGTTTTTGCAGGGAAGGGAATGAACCCGGGGATTCCTTGAAGATCTCATACAGCGAGTTGTTGCACAAGGTCTGCCAATTTGCCAATGTTCTCCGGGAACAAGGTACCTGACTTAGCTCACTTTTATGCTGCTCTGATGTGGGAGGTGGTATTGCTTAGGGGCGAGGGCACCAGACTGGGACCTGGGAGACCTGGGTTCCTAGCTCTGCCACGGGCCTATATTCTGCACACCCATTTCCACATCTGTAAAATGGGGATAAAGATACTGACCTTTGTAAAGTGCCTCGAGAGCTACTGATAAGCACTATACAAGGGCTAGAGATTATTGTTATTAAATCCATTACTGTGTTTAGTTGGGTTATAACTGACACCTTGCTAGGAACTTACTAGAGGTTTTGATGATAGCACCGGAAGCTGGTTGCATTGGTACCTCTTTAAAGGGGCATTGCATAGAGTGGCACCCTGGTGCAGTAACCATTCCAGGTGCCTTACCAAGAACTTCAGTGATTACAAAAGCAAAGTGTGTGTGTGCACCCTTGTGCATCTGCATATACATGGCTTGGAAATCGCTGGCATTCATATTGTTGCCATTTCACTATAAAACTTTGTAAGCACTTTTGGTTCTTTGGCTTTATACATCGTGATGACAATGCCAGTAAGTCATTACTCTCCAAGCTAATGTCACTGGAAATCTTCAGTGGGGCCTTGCATCCTTATTAAACACATGCATGCATACAAGGTTAAACATTCAACCCAGTGGCTCCTGTCAGCTGAGCTTTAAACTGAGAGCTTCTTTGCATGTGGCAGTGATGTTGATTAACATTCTGCTAGTGTGGGGTTTTATATCCTATTTCCCGTCTCCTGTAGTGGTTGTTTCCTATGCTTTCTCTAGGAGCAGCAGGGCACAGATCTCTGATAGCCTCGTGTCATTGAAATCTTAGCTGTTCCACCAGCCTGCCCGCATAGGAAATAGCTTCTGTTTCTTTTTCACAGGCATAAAGAAAGGAGACAGAGTTTCTATCTACATGCCAATGATTATCGAGCTGGTTGTTGCCATGCTCGCCTGTGCCAGGATTGGAGCGCTTCACTCCATTGTGGTAGGAGCAACTGCTGGGAATTATGCTAAATTCAGAGCCGCTGCTTGGGATATAGATAGTTTTCCTGTGGCAGAGTGACGGAGGGCTGAGAAGAGTTGGTAAGCTGGGCAGTGATTATGAGATGGATGGCAGCTAAAATTAAGGTGCCATTTTCTATCCCACTTGCCCTCGCTAAAAGACTTGAGTTTAAAAGTGGAGCAGCTTTTTGCTTTGCTCCACGAGCTGTACTGTGGTAGCAGCCTGGAGGGGGCCATCACCTTGCCCTTCTCCAAAGGGAGCCTCAGGTATTTGACTGGCCCATTGGAGTCCAGTGCGCCTCCTGGCCCTCTGGCAGTATCTGTTAGTGCTCGGAGGCTCACTGTTGCCTTTTTGAATCCTGTAATTCCCAGCATGTCAGCATCCTTTGCTGCTGAGAATGATTGTGTCCTCAGTTTGCAGGTTTCTCAGCAGACTCCCTTTGCGAACGGATTCTCGATTCCAATTGTTCTCTCCTCATTACAGCAGGTAAAATATTCCCCAATCCCCTCCACCTTGCAGGTCCGTAACCACGGCGTTAGCTGTGGAAATACGTTATTTTTAAAACTGGATTAACTATTAATGAAGGAAAAATATATTCCTGCAAATGGGGTATTCTGTTCAGATGGGGTGGAGGAAGGAGTTGTTTCTGAATAGAATTGCCAGTTCTGGGGTACGTTCCACTGGCACATGTGCTTTAGTAACTGTTTCCCCTTTCCTGATAAACAGCGGAGAGTTAAAAGCAGCCTGTGCACTTTGCTCAATGGCTTGTGTTGCTGCCAACTCTTCATAGCAAGTGTATTTTCAAAAACTAGCTGTGCGTCAGCTTTTCTCTTTGAAATAAATTGGATGCTTCTTGATGCAGTTTCCCAGATGCATCATTTATGTGGTGCCCTCCCACGCCTCCAGTAAACTGCAGCATTTTGAAGAAGTCCAGTAATGTGTTGCTACACATCTTAACTTGTAAAGCAAGATGTCAGTCCATCTGGAGTGCTGTGAGATTTGCATATTAGTCCCCTGCCTTTTGCCCAACCATGGTCTCTGTAGCACTGGTTATATTATTAATCAACCAGAGAAATGGGAAAGGCCTATTAGATCGTGCAGTCTGCGTTCTGACAGTGTAGGATTGTTCCCTACAGAACATTCCCAGGTGTTTTGGTCAGCCTAAATGTGAACCTCTCCCAAGGAGGGGATTTTACCACTTCTCTTGGAGGAGTCTTCTGTAGTTCAACTGATCTTGTTAGGCAACCTTTCCTGACACCTGCGCAAATATTCTCTTCCCCATTTTGTTTGGTCTCTTCCAGTCATCCTCCCGGAACATTCATTCCCCTCCTTAATAGCAATGACCTTCAAGTATTTGTAGGCTGTCCTGGCTAGTGAGCTAGTTTAATGATTCACTTACTGTTTTGTAGATGCCTTTTATAGAGGTGATAAGCTGATTAACCTGAAGCAGATCGCAGACGAGGCCCTGCAGAAATGTAAAGACAAGTAAGTTCCTGTTCGCCTGGAATGAGGGGACCTTGGTCAGCTGAGGCATCTTTTTGGTGTAGGCCTAAGCCTACTAATACCTATTTGGAGAGTGATTAAGAGTCTGGAAATAAGCAACCCACTTGGTGGGTCCTAATGTGTGCCCAGATATATACTTAAAAGACACTGCAAAGACACCTTTTTACCTTGAGCTGCTGTTCTAAATGTGCATATTGTACCTTGTGCACCTTATGGGTGTGCAGGCTATTTGGTCTTGTGTGTAACGTGTGCTCAGTAGCCATTGATGGAAGCTGATCTCACCTGTTGCCCTCTGACTGTTTTTTTTTGTTTGTTTGGCAAAAAGCAAAACAAAAACAACAAAAACCCAGACAATTGACTGAAGTTCTTCCTTTCCAGTTGCCTGGGAAAGCTCCTTCCCTGAGCTGCTAGGAAATACAGTCCAGGGATCTGGCAATGACACAGGGAAGGGAGATGAGTGGTGGTGGGAGAAGTGATGGAGGTGCAGGTCTCTCCCCAGCAGTGAAGTAATGGTGAATGCTGAGCTGTTTGCTGTGGTAGCCTTGCTGTTCGGTTATGTTTCAGTTAGATGTTGAGGCTGGAAGCTCAGGTGCTCAGTTCGAGGGAGACACGAGGTGAATCCAGTACGACTCCGTGCCCTCCCTGCTCTGCCAGTTAGCTCTTTGAGACAGTGGCTGTGGGAGCAAGCAGGCCTGGGTAACAACACCTGCTGTTACTGGTGGAATGATATCTTTCAGCAGTAAATAATCGCATACAATCAGCATGTTGGCCTCGGAGAGCTGTGCAGCTCCAACATGCTCAGCCAGTGCAGTGAGAGCCTCATTGTCTCTGCAGCGGCCTGTATAACGGGTCCGTGGCTGTACGGGAGCAGGCTAATGACTCCTCCTTTCCCTTCGCAGAGACTCCCCTTTGAAAAACTGCATTGTGGTCAAGCACTTGGGAAGGGAGGAGGAGCTGGTGTCAGACGGGATATGCAGCAAATCACCACCTCTGAAGAGGCTGTGCCAGGATGTACAGGTGGGTTCCCGCAGGAAGCTAGGAGGAGGGATTCCCTCGTTGCTCTGGGTGTGAGCCCAACAAATCGATCAGTACAACCACCACTGTGATGCTTCTCTGGGCTTTTGTGTGTGCAGACTCTTCCCTGCTGCTTGTTCCCTCCCCTTTGGATTTATGGTGCAATGTGACCTCTCAAGAACCACCCCCCACCCAATGAAATGATTGAGCCCCTCCTGGCATCCTGCTGTTTCCTTTAACCCCCCTGGCAGCTCCCCAAAAGGAGTGGCTGGGTACCCACGTTAGTGCAGGATTCCTTGAGCTGAGCAGCCCAGGAGCTAGAACGAGACATGTTCCTCTTCCTGGCAGAGGAATTTTCCTTCTGAACGAAAATAGCCATCTCCCCTCCCAGGCCCAATGACACATCTTCCCAGAAAGTGCCCGTAACCCTGACAGCTGAGTCCGATTCCCAGCCTTGCCTCTATCTCCCTGCCGACAGCATGGGGAGAGGTGGCTGTATCAGCTGAGCAGTGGCTCAAGCTGTGGGTAAATGGGAACTTTCACTGAGTGGCCTGGAGGCAAACCAAGCGCACAGTATTGTAGTAGCTGACTAGAAAGGTCAAACAACTGCAGTTGCTGGGCACGTGACATTTGCTTCTTGAGGCAAGGCACAGGGTCTTGTTTTATCAATAAATGTCCAGCTATCTCGGAGGCAACCAGTCTGCAAGGCAGGGCTTTCCCCCATCTGAGAGAAACCTATTAAATTATTGTAGGGACCCTAAGGCAAGTGTCCTCCCCCCTTGCATGTGGAGCCGAAGGCAGCACAGCTTGGCAGGGTGGGGAGAGTGGAATTCTCTACGTGATTAGCGACTTCATTGCATTCTAGAAGATAGCTTGTCTCTCTGGGGGAAGGATCAGCCATGGGAAGTGTAGGTATGACCTTTGGATAGGTCCCTGGGCATCGCCCTGCACAGACCCAACACTTATGCCCTATGGGATTTCAGTCTGTTTTTAGCACGTTTCCTGAGTGCAGTCTTGTCTGTTCCCTCTGCGGTGGGAGAACTCTGTGAAGTGTGGCCTTGCTGGGCCTGAGGGCTTGCTGCGATTCTCCAGCACAGCTGAAGGTGCCTAAGAGGCTTGGGGCCAGATGCCTGGAGAACACTTCAGGCAGGGGTGGAAGCCAGTGAAGTGGAGGAGACTGAAAGGAGGGAGATGGTCTGACCATGGTGTCCAAGTACTTGAGGGGGCGTGCAGTCATGCTGTGCACATGCACACTTCAAGAGACGTGCTGCCCATCTCTGCCTCTACTCGCTGGAAGGAGACCACAGCCCAGTTGTGGAGGTGGAATCCCTCCTTGCCAGTTACCCAAGATTGCGAAAGCTCAGGTTAGTGCCCTGAAGCTGCTCCTTCTGCCCCGTTTGCAAGGTGGTATCATAGGTCAATGCCTGTGCTGTCCGTCACGTCTATGGTAGAGATCCAACAGTCCCAAGTGTGACTGGAATGGGTTGGGAGAGCTGCTATTCTGACATGTCGTCATGGTAATTGACCACTGTGGAAATAGTGGGAATACATGGCAGGTTTGAGGCTTGCTGAACGGTGTGCTTGCTCCCCCAAGTGTGGAACGCAATATCTCATGCTCCTGTGGGAGGGCTTAGTGAACGCTCCTTGGGCATGTTTTCAAAGTAATAGTCCATATGCACCCTTAAAAAAATGTGTGCACAGCAGATGGGGTATTTGCATGCATGGATGTGCAGGCTCCAGGTTGCATAGGCGTGCTGGTGATATGTGATGGTAGCACTGTTCTGTAGGGGGCAGCGTATCCCCCTCTTTTTCCTGACAATCTGGCCATATATGTTGGTCTTTGCTGCAACTCTGGCCTGTTAGCCATGCTGGGTAGCTCCAAATACAGGGAAAATAGTGGGCACACTTCATTTTAAACAAATAGATTAACGGCAGCCTAGTGATTCTGCTTCCGTTCATCTGATCTGTAGGCTGTAGTCTGTCTTTTCTCTTGGGGTGGTGGCGCCTGCCTTCACACTGGGTACATATTGTCTGGGCCCTGCCTGTCAGGGTGTGTGTGTAACCTAGGGCTGAGTTACTATTTGTCAAGACCCAGAAGGGTGATAGATGCTGTGGGGTGCTGTTCATTACTTAACGCCTCCTCCTGGTAAATCCATTTAAGCGCTCTCTGAAATGCTGATATTTAGTCCTGGGTCCATACCTGTCCCCTTCCACCTGCACTTGCTGCTCCTGCGCTGAACACACCATGTGAGGGTTAAATAGCTGCGTAACTGGTCTGTGTGTTTACTCCCAATGGACTGTGTGCACGCTCGGAGGTGATGGCCTGCACAGTGTTTAGCAGAAGAGGCGAATCTCTAGGGAGTAGAACTGAAGTGGAAATGAAGGGCAGGCATTCATTCAGAGAGTGCCTCCTGGCTGAGCGTCCGTCACCATGAAAATAGGAATGTATTGCCTGCTGAGCCATCCTGACGCTAGCCCGGAAAACTCCCTGCGTGCACAGAAGTGGACGAAGGCCCAGTGTGGATCCTCCACTTCTCAACTCACACACCCTCTTTGTGGATTTTTAACAGGAAAAAGAGACTGAGAGCTCAAAGAGATTCCATCCCAAGGTATTTACATCTAGCAGCAGCTTCCTCCTCTCAGCGCCTCTCCCCTTTGCTTCCCTCTCAGTGCTCCACCTCTCTAACAGCTCTCTCTCTCTCTCTCTCTGTCTGCACGGCCACGTGTATCTTCCTAATCGGGTTACCAGCAGTTGCATGTTAGTGGTAGACTCACTGACCCCCTTGGCCTTAGTCACCCGGGGGTCTGCAGACCACTCCCCTGGGATGGGATGGGGATGCTAACCTTGTTGTGTTAACGTTTTAGAAATCTTCTGTAGTTGCATGAATGTGCAGAGGCGTAGATGGAGAAACAAATATCAGAGACTCTCGTAATGTGGGTCAGGGTTTGTTTGTTGGTAATATCCTTGCCTGTTTTTTTCCCCTTCGTAAATGGCTAGTGCAGAAGTCCTGATGGTGTGGAGAGAGCAGCACAATACACAGCAGGCTCACGGCAGATGTACGAGCCGTGTGTCCAGTATTAGGATGGCGTTTAATCTGTTTACCTTTAAAAACGGGTCTTAAAATTAGCCTCTTTTTGTAGCGAAGTTGGCACTAATTGAAGTTAACTTTCCAACTGCTGTTCTGTGTAAGGAGAGCTCGGCTACTAATCCTCACTAAACCCGTTAGTGATGTTCCTTTTCAAATGTCATGTTTTTTCTAACCGCACAGACATTGACACGGGTAAGTAAGAGGGGGTTTTGTGCAGCAGGGAGCCTGCAGCTTTAATGCCTGCCTTCCGTGAAAAAGGAGCTTGCGTGTGGGGCTCCATCTGGATGAAGGGGGCTCTTCAGAAAGCACTCTGCATCGTAAAAGAGGTGGCTAGGCAGTGCAGCTGTTCATGGCACAGTGTCGTGCGGGAGACCTTGCTAAGCAGTAGGCTCGTCTGAACGAGCAGGAGCTCGCCCAGCCCAGCCCTCACACCAGCTCCTTGGAATAAAGTCTCTTATCAGTTTATAATAGTGTGTACACTTTGGTGATAAGGTGTTTGCCTTGTGTTACCACCCGTATTAACACAGCAGGGAAATGGGCCTATCTTGCTGTTCACCACTTCTCTCATATACTGGCTGGCCCCTATCAGCGTGCTGAGATGGGTAACAGAGGCTGAGCAGGAAGGGGCACAGGGTGGCTCCAGGAGAACTGCAGCAGGATATCCTGTTCCTGCTGGCAAGGTGCTGCTACTCTGGGCGTGGACACTGCACGCCTACTGTTTCCATTAACGGAGGGTTTGCCCAGATCTTAGGCTGGGATGCTTGAGGGAGCCTGAGGGAATTAGGTGCTCAGATCAATGGGAGTTTGGTGCTGACCTCCCTTAGGCCCTTATGAAAATCCCACCTTTTCGTTTTGAAGATCATCACTGTCGCCCTCTGTTCTCTTGTATCTCGCTAATTCCTGCCGTAGCATTGGGAATGAGCAGAGAGCCTGTCCCAAGCTGCGGGACAGAAGCCAAGAGAATTGTATTAGCTAATTTCTAGAGTACATACGAGCAGAGGGTACTCTCGACTTAGTCCGAAGAACAAACAGGAGTTGGCTCAACGATAATTACTGCTTGACCCACAAGTAATACTGAGCACGATCTAATTGAATGCAACGTCCTCAGGGGAGGAATTCTATCAAAAACTAGCACAGTGACATCAACTATAGAGAAGGGGTATCGAAAAATAGAGGCTAAAAAAGGCTCTGAAGTCAAAAAGGAGGAAATGTTCAGAAATCTCTCTACTCTACTTTGCAGGATGGTTTTGTAAACCGCCATAATGGAGTCACGCAGGGCCTATGTCACCTTCTGGGAGCAGACTGGCCAGGATAGCACAGTGTGCGTAACTAGCAAGATAAAGTCAAGATTTGCCAATAGAAAGGAGTGTGAGCCATGGCGTGTCAGAGGGAAGCTAGGAGGGCTAAGAGGGCTCTGGAGGAACGGATAGCCGAAGGGATATACACACAAACAAGAAGGAATTCTCTATGTATATTGCAGAAGCAGGAAGCTTGGGGAGAGCTGGTGGGTTTGCTGAACTACTAGGGAGTAAAAGCAGCAATTCAGAGAAGCTAAATGACTATTTGCATGGATATCGTTACCTGAATGTCAATGCAGAGGTGTTGGGGAGAGAGCTACTCCAGACCTACTCTTTAGGTTAATAGGAGCCACTGTCAGACTGAGGGGTCAGAGGTGTTGAAGTACATTAGTTACTAAATTGCAACATGTCACCAGGCCTGGATGATACATCCGGGAGTTCTAAAGGAACTCACGATGTGGCGTACCCACTAGCAGTAATACGCAGTCACTTATTAAAATCAGCTCATCTTCTTGAGAGTAGCAAACGTACCTTGCTTTCAGAAAGGCACTGTGGGTGACTCAGGAAATCAGTTGCATGAACATTGCTTCAGCATCAAGGAAATCGGTCTAAGCAATCATTAAAGTTAGTTATAACAATGCCTAGATTAACATAATAGGGACAAATAAAGTCATGCATCTAATCTACTAAGAACAGCCATACTGGGTCAGACCAACGATCCATTTAGCCCAGTATCCTGTCTTCTGCCAGTGGCTGGGGCCAGGTGTTTCAGAGGGAACAAAGAGAACACGGGAATCATCAAGTGATCCATCCCCTGTCATCCAGTCTTAGCTTCTGGCAGTTAGAAGCTTAGGGTTACTCAGAGCATGAGGTTGCATCTCTGACCATCTTGGCCAATAGCCATTGATGAACCTATCCTCCATGCACTTATCTAGTTCTTTTTTACCACAATTGTAATTTTGGCCTTCACAACGTTCTCTGGCAACTAGTTCCACAGGTTGACGGTGTGTTGTGTGAAGAAGTACTTCCATTTGTTTGTTTGTTTTGTTTTTAAACCTGATGCCTATTAATTTCATCAGGTGACCCCAGGTTCTTGTGTTATGTGAAGGGGGTAAATGAAATTTCTTTATTTGCTTTCTCCACCACATTTGTGATTCGACGGACTTTTATCATATGCCTCCTTAGTTGTCTCAGCCCCTAGAACAGAACTCTGAACATGTCAGCAAAATGGTAGGTAAAGGAGAACCCATTGATACTTATTTGGGCTTCAAAAATGCCTTTGACAAGACTTTCACAAGAGGGCTATTAAGGAAACCAAGTAGTCATGGGCTGAGAGGCAAACTACTGTCATGGATCAGAAACTGGCTGACACAGGAAACAGAGTAGGAATAAATGGGGAGTTTTTAATATTGGTAGAAGTTAATAGTGGGTTGCCATGAAGTTCCGTTCTACAAGGGACAGTAAAATGGCAAAACTTTCAGATTGTAGTCTTCGCTAACTTAAATAATGGTGTGTGAAGAACTTCCGAGGGACCTCTAATGATAAAGCTAGGAGTGTGGGCAGAGTACATGATAGCATATTAATGCCACTGAGGATGAGTACAAGATACTGCGGGTTAAAATAATTTGAGTTTCTCCAATACATTGATGGATTCCAAGCTAACTAATCATTCAAGGGAAAGACAGAAGCATTTCTGTGTACAGCTCCGTGAAAGCATTTGCTCAAAGGGGAGAGAAATCATAGGTCTTGGGAAATAAATTAATTGATTATTTAAATTGACCTGCTCTCACCCAGAATGCTGGTTTTGCTTCTGATCATCCTGTCTCAAAAAGGATATAGCAGACGGGATGGGGCGGGGGGGATACAGAGGTGGGCGAGGAAAACTTAGTTCTATACTGGCATATAAAGAGAGTGTGAAAGATTAGGACTATTTAGAGAGGAAATGTGTAAGAAGGGATGTGATAGAGACAATATAGAGAAGGGAGATTGGGCAACAGGATCTCCCATTCTCATAATAGAGGAACAAGGAATCATTCAATGAATTTTATAGGCAACAAGTTTAACACTGAAAAAGAAGGAATATTCTTAGTTCATAATTACGTGTGGAACTCTCTGCCACAGGCTACCATGGAAGACACAGACGTAGCTGAATCCCAACAAAGGATTATGCCGTGTAGTTGTAGCCGTGTCAGTCCCAGGCTATTAGAGACACAAGGTGGATGAGGGAATATCTGTTATTGGTGCAATAAAAGATACTACCTTGCCCACCTGGTCTCTCTAACAAAGGATTCGTAGATGGTGGGTAATGAGGGTCTCTTCAGTTACGTTAGACAAGACCAAACCATAATGGATATAAACCCTCATGCTTCAGGCAAGTTAGACCTTAACTCCATTGTAGGAATTGCTACGAAACCCTATGTTCCTACAATGCTGAATCCGCTTCCTCCTCCCACCAGACAGCAGCCCAGCCTTCTTTGCCGTCCCTTGAAGAAGTCCTGTCCCTTCCTCTGGAGAATTGCTGCTGCTGAGAACAGCTGAGAGTAGCCTGCTAGGGAAGGAAGTACTCTGAGCAGACCCGGGGAGTTTGGGCTGTACCTGACTGGAGAGAAAACTCTTGTGTTTAGTTTTGAACTTTGTTAGTAAATCAAACCCTAAGGAGGGCTGATGTGATTGGACTGGAGAATCCTGTGTGGAGTTTATTTGGGGATTGAAGAAAGGAAACTTGTGCAGGGCTGCACTGAGGGCACTAGGGGGCAATCTCACATCTACAGTTTTGCTTTCATCCCAAGGCAGAATGGGAAAACCTTTGCAGGATGGGCCAAGGGTTTCCCTCCCAGCTGTAGTCAGGAGACCAGAGCTGAGTGTGCAAGGTGAAATGGCTGCCGAAGGAGACCCCGGTGCAGCTCGGAGGCCCCATGTCCCAGCGGAGGGAGATAAGTCGTGCATGTGGCACTGGAGCAGCTGTCCCTGGAATACTGCTTTCATTTGTGAGCAGCATGTTCCCAGAACCGTATTGACAAACTGGAGGGGGCTCAGAGCCCAGCCAGCCGTGATGGAGGGAGCTGGAGGGATTGACTCCTCAGGGATGGTGAAAAGATAAACTGTGTACAGCTAAACTAAGTGATGGTGATGAGTGGGACATAAGTTTCCATAAAGGCTGCAAGCCCCATCACTTTGAGCATCTTAAAACTAGACTGAACAAAGTGCCAAAGAGTGTTGTGTTGAGAACAGCCTGGCGAGGCTCTTGGGAGGTGGGCAAGTCTTTGCCAGGTCGGATTCTATGGCTTGATGGGCAGTGGAAGAACAAAGGGACGTTATTCTTGGCTTTCTAGCTGGCTATTAACCCTGCCCCTTCTCTTGCGTACTGGCCAGCTCCGTGCAGGGCAGTGCAATGCTGCCTGTCCAGTAAGATAGGAGAGCGTGTCAGGTTTGTCCGTGCATAGCTGGGAAGGGATGGCGTTCCTTAGAGGGAAGATATTCAGTTACATGAACAGTAGCTGTCAGGTTAATGGCCACTAGCTCTCCCAGCTTGGCACTGATGACCAGGAAAGGCTTGAGCCACGTTGCTGCTGTCTCCCACTTGAGGCCTGTGTCCTCCACAGCAGACTGGACCCAAATTCTGCAGCATGGCCCCCTGGTTCTTTGACCAGTTGAGCGTCTGTGCAGCTTCCAATAAAGTAAAACCTGGAGGCTTGATGAATACCCATTGGCACAGCATCCCTTGGGCTAGGTATTTTAATACTAACTGCACTGCCAAGTTCTTGTGGTGGGTGGGGGTACGTCTGTAGTTTCAGGTTGTTTGCAGACTTGAGCCAACGTTTGCTGCACCTGTTACGCTCGGGTCGCGTTTTAAAGGTTTTCTTGGTAGCCCTGTAGGTGGGAAACATCCCTGGTTTTAATGGAGGCTGTGGTTCTGAAGCATGATTTTGCAGGCAGGGGTGTGCTCAGGGGCATGGAACATGCAGCACTGTTCCGAGCTAATTAGCCTTCTGCTACAGCGTGTTCCGCTTGCCCAGTCTAGCTGCCTTTGGAGATCATCCCCTCCATCTTTCGCTTTTCTTCAGACTCCATGGAATTCCCATGTTGACCTTTGGTGGCATGAGCTTATGAAGAATGCCAGCAAGGAGTGTGAGCCTGAGTGGTGCGATGCTGAAGATGAGCTGTTCATTCTTTACACCAGTGGATCAACTGGGAAACCCAAGGTATCTTTCACAATGGCTAACTCATACTGCTTCCCTGGCCAGAAATGATGTCTGTAACAGGAACTAGTCCATAGGTCTCAGAGATACCAGTAATAGGGGCTTACCCCTGGGGGAAGTTAGAGATGAACCATGCTCATACTTCAGTTATGGAGCATTCTATGAAGTACTTAGTCTACGGTTCTGTTTTTTCTGCTGCACTTTGCGAGAACTCTGAGCTGGAGAGGTGGTAGCTTTGGGATGGAGCTGTGCTTTTCCAGTTCAGACACTGAAGTCCTGCTCCTGGTACTTGCCAGTCTGGTGCTGGTCAGCTTGGGAGGGCTGGGGGTGGCTTTGCCTTTGAAGCGTTCCCTGCTGATCATGTGTTCTTGTTGCAGGGTGTCGTGCATACGGTGGGTGGATATATGATTTTTACAGCTGCTACCTTTAAGTATGTGTTTGATCACCATCCTGAGGACATTTACTGGTGCACGGCTGACATCGGATGGATAACTGGCCACTCCTACCTCACTTACGGACCTCTGGCAAATGGGGCAACCAGTGTATTGGTAAGTTCTGTGAGGGCTGGGAGCCTCTCCGGGAAGGTAGAGACCAGCCTGCTGCTGAGCAGCCTCCCTTGGTATCTGTCTGTTTCTGTAATGAGCACAAGCCCCTGCCCTTGTGACCCGCTCTTCTCTCTACCTCATTTGAAAAGTAGCCTGGGAGTCAGCGCGCATGCTGTGCGGTGACCAGCGCCTTGGAGGCTGCAATAGCAGAGTGCTGCCCCGTGAGGAGGGCGAGGCACCCGGCACGCAGGCCTCACAGAGTGGAGTTGGAGGGCTCAGCAGAGGAGGCCAGTGCCTGTTGCTCTCGCTGCTTTGTGATAGGGCAGGAAGGGCTTGGTTTGTGAGATTCTTGTGTAAGAAAACAAGTGGTTTTTGTTTGCCCTTAGAAACTAGGGCCTTGTCTGCCCTGGGGGATGCTGCGGGGATGGGAGAGCGAATGAATCAGGGTGTTGGGACAGCGTGAAAGCAGAGCTGCTGTTGGGAGGGGTTTTGTCTTGCCGCTGTGATGCTTTGCTAGCACATTTATCTCCAGTGCCTGAAGGACACTTGGGAGAGAGGCTGGCAGAACCCCAACCCCCCCCCTCAGGAACCCCAGCAAAACCAGGGCAGGGACTTGTCAGACCCCAGACTCCTCAGGGGAAAAAGGAGGAGGAAGAAATTTTTTTCTTCCTTTCTGGGGCGATGCCGAGCAGCGTGGCAGTGTCTGCAGGCCGTGTGTTATGCCCTCCGGGCCCAGTGCAGTTCTGGAACACGGAAGTTTGCTGCTGTCCTTGTTCCCATAGCCTGTATTAGCTGCGTTCCCTGGGATGGTGGGGCTGGCTTTCCCTGTCACGTCGGCATGAGCCCCCAGCACATCCGCCTGTCTGGGGGGCGAGCTGCAGGACCCACATCCAGGAGGCGCTGTGCTGTGACTGTTGTGAGAAGGGGCCACGTTGGCAGTCCTCTGGCTGGAGCCAGTCCGCACATGGCCTTCTCCCCCACTTGCCTGGGAGATGTGTCCCTACCTGGCGCTGATAAGCCATGGAGCCCAGAAGCAGCAGGGGGTGGAGCAGAGGGTGCTGTGCCTGCTGGGTGGGAAGCCCTGCCAGCCCTTGTGAGTGTGCAGGGGGAGCTCTCCCTGGAGTGGGGAAAAGTGGGGCGGGGGTTGGGACTGGGAGGAGCAGGGGAGGCATGAAGAGCCAGTCGCCCTTAATCCCCAACCTAAAGGCCATACACTAGCAGTCTCTGGGCCCTCGCCTCTGCAGAGCTGCTGAACCTTGGGAGCCATTGGCGCACTGGCTGGTGGGGGGGCCAGGGTAGCTTAGATCCCTGCCTCTGGCCTGCTCTTGTTCCTTCATGCCCCCAAGCGCGGCTGTGCTCAGCTCAGGAGAGGCTCCCAGCCCGGAGCGTGGAGGAGACCTGGTCCCTGCCTCTCTCGGTGGCACAGAGGCTCTGCTCTGTTCAGGCAGCCCTAGGCCTAATGCCTGGTCTGCCTGGAGCGAGGTGGGCTCCCAGCATCCCGTGGGCCCTGCTGTGCTCAGTCTCAGCTGCCTGAGCTCCAGGGCAGGGTGCCAGGCTCTCCCCAGGGCCCGTCACAAGGGCTGGGCAGTGGCTGTGCTGACCGTGGTGTCTCACGCTCAGTTTGAAGGTCTGCCCATCTATCCAGACGTCAGCCGCATGTGGAGCATCATTGACAAATACCAGGTGACCAAGTTCTACACTGCGCCCACAGCCATCCGACTGCTCATGAAGTACGGCGATGAGCCCGTCAAAAAGTAAGCACAGCTCCCCACCGGGGGAGGGACCCCGATAGCTCCGTGGGCACAAGGCAGTAGGACCCCGGAGCACAGGACTGGCTTGGGACTAGTTGCCTGAGAGCTCCCGCCCCTCCCTGAGCAGATGGGTTGTGGATCCCCAACAGCAGCTGTCTGGAGCATTTTCTTTAGACGAAGGTTTCTAACCATCGGAGAAGTGACGTTCTGGAACAGCCTTCCAAGGGGAGCCGTGGGGGCAAACACCTAACTTGTTTCAAGACTGAGCTTGATAAGCATATGGAGGGGATGCTCTGATGAGACTGCTTGTGATGGCATGTAGCCGATCTGCGACTGCAAGCAGCAAATATCCCCAATGGCCAGTGATGGGACACTAGATGGGGAGGGCTCTGAGTTACTGCAGAGAATTCTTTCCCAGGTGTCTGGCTACTGGGTCTATCTGATCGCCATATTTGGGGTTGTGAAGGACTTTTCCCCAGGTCAGATTGGCAGAGACCCTGGTGGTTTTTCGCCTTCCTCTGCAGCATGGGGCCTGGGTCACTAGCAGGTTTAAACTAGTGTAAATGGTGGGTACTCTGTAACTTGAAGTCTTTAAACCATGATTTGAGGATGTCAGTAACTCAGCCAGAGGTTAGGGGTCTGTTACAGGAGGGGGTGGGTGAGGTTCCGTGGCCTGCAATGTGCAGGAGTCAGACTAGGTGATCATGTCTGGCTCTAAAGCCTGAGTCAATGAGTCTGTGCTGTGTCTGGCCTGCACAAATGGGGGAACCTTCCCATTACGATGCCTGTAAGTGGGCACCAGGAATCTGGAGGTTGCGTTTCTGAGCCCTGGGCAGTGGGTTATGGTGAGCCGCTTTATCCCATGTCACTTCTCAGCGCTGCCCCGGGTTGGTCTTAGCAGAGTCTGAAACACCCACCTCATGTTCTGATGTCAGAGTTCTGGGCTATGGCCAGATTGCGTGGCAGGACAACTCCCACCAGCCTTGGAGCGGGACTGCAGGGGTGTGTGCTGGGCACAGAGAGCTCCTGCATTGGGGGTGTTCCATCTCCACCACCAGCCTAATGTTCCCAGACACTGTGGAGGGACTGAGAAGGGAGATGGGAACAGAAGTTGCCCTGAGCTCGTAGTCTGCAAGGATTCTGGTCCTTACTATCTGAGCTGCCCTGACTGCTAGGGAGTGTCTGTGTGGGGCCGGCTCTGCTGCTGCTCTGTGTACTTCCCCGCTCCGCACATGCTGGGTCCTGGAGGAGCTTCTTGAAAACCCAAACTGGATGGTCGGCGAGGTCCCCTATGCCGAAGTTGGCTGTCTGGGTTGGGCAAGCTCACAAACAGAGCTACGAGCCAGTCTCCCTGTGGCCTGGTCCAGGCTAGAGAGCGCGTGCGCATGTGTGAAACCCGCTGCTTCTCACTGCAGGTACAGCAGGAAATCCTTGAAAGTGCTGGGGACGGTCGGGGAGCCCATCAACCCCGAAGCCTGGCTGTGGTACTATCGGGTGGTTGGAGAAGAGAGGTGTCCCATCGTGGATACCTTCTGGCAGACAGAGACTGTGAGTTCCTCCCTGCCAGCTCTCCTCAGACTCCCCCAGACCCCCGGGAGAGAGCAGGGAGCCCTGGGAGTTCTGTAACCTCTACGGGTGCCAGGCGCTGCCCCCCTTCGGTCCCTGTGAGGTGCCAGACTGCTCTGCGGGCTTGCTGCAGTGTCGTGTCCACACAGTAGGGTCTAACCTTCCCGGGAGCTCAGGGAGCGTCACAGCCACACATGCTCCCATGGAGGCTAGGGGTGAGTGGGGAGCTTCTTCCTGTTACCCCCCTGCCCGGTGCATCTCTGATTACAAGGCAGTACGGGGCCTGCCTCTCAGACGGGGCACTGCCAGGGGCTGGCTGGGGTAGGAGACCGAGCTCTCTGGCCTCCTGCTCCTATTGTGTCCAACTGGCTGCTGCTGTCACTGCTCTCCAGGCTTCCCACCTGCCTCTCCTCAGCCCATAAGTCACTGTGCCCCCGCACTCCTCCCTCTGTTTCTTGTCTCCTGCCAAGCTGCCCCAGTGCATTGCTCCCTGCCACACATCCTGCCTGTGCATCAGTCCCTCCTCCCGCCATGCTCCGAGCTGCTGGCCAGCATCTGAGCACATTCCAGGGCCGGGCAGTGTCCGTGTGTGAGGGGTCAGGCAGTGTGAATGGCTGATCTCCGTTGCTTCCTCCCGCAGGGTGGCCATGTGCTGACGCCGCTCCCCGCTGCCACACCCATGAAGCCGGGCTCTGCGGTGAGTAGAAACCATTCGAGTGCCCTGTGGCTGGCGTGCTCTGTTCTGTGCTCTCCTGCTGCTGGGATTTTTCCGGGGCAGTGACTCAGGGATGGGGCCTGGGCTCAGTGACACCTGTAAGGCCCCATTTGCGCCGACAGGGCCCTCTGTGAGCGTAACTACCTGGTTTGCTACGTTGCCCAGCGCAGGCGTGATACTGAACTCCCTAGATAATCTGTGGGGGGAACTCTCCCTCCCCAAAGCCTGGGCAGCATGAGCACTGGCTGGAAGGGGTTGAGCCAGGCTTGAGCAGGTGTGAATTCCCTGGGGATGTATGGCCATTATGGAGCCTAGCGAGAGACATGCTGCTCCATCTGCATGGTTACTGGCAGACACTCAGGGACTGAATCCCTCCCCAAAGCCAGGCTCACTCTGCGCTTCCTTTGTCTGTTTTAAGGGACTTTAATTTGTGCTGTTCAACTTTCTCTTTCCATGAACATCTCCTGCAGACGTTTCCGTTCTTTGGTGTCGTCCCTGCTATCCTGGATGAATCCGGGGAGGAGCTGGAGGGAGAAGCAGAAGGCTACCTGGTAAAGAACAGCTGATGCTGGGCTCAGACCAAGCCCTGTCACAGTTACACCAGGGCCGCGGGGAAGCTGGGGCTCACCGAGTGACTGGCTGGTTCCCACTGGGGAGCAGGAGTCACATGCGTGTTGGTTCCAAGCCAGGGGCCTGAACTGGTGTGAGGTTATCCCCTCACAAGCATATCTAGTTACACCTTTCACATCTGTGCTGCAAGACGCTCTTGTGCCATTAGAAATGACGTTGGACTCTAACCGCCAGCGTAGGAGCCCTGTAGATTGTCATCAGAGCTATTGTATAATTGACGAAAGTGTTGCGGAGTGGGGGTTAAAGGCTATTTAGCGAGATCCTCCCCTCTTTAGGAAGTTTGCGGTAGAGTGAGCCATCAGGAGCAAGGGGACCTGGGGCTTTCCCAGCTGTCAGCTCTCTGCAGCATGAGCCGATGCTCGGGGTGAAGTCAGTGATTGCAACTGTTTGGGAATCCGGGATGTTGATAGGGCGGCATCCTACCTCTCTAATATTGGCTGCCCCGTGGGAGATCTTACTTATGTCTGTCACAATGGGGGAGCAGCTCTTCCCTGTACGATTAACTCTTTTACCGAGTGTCACGGTGGATTCTCCATCACTGACAATTTTAACTCAAGGTAGGCTGTTTTTCTAACAGGTATGGCTTGGGAGTTATTGGGGGGCCCGTGTTCTAGAACAGGGGTTCTCAACCTTTTTCTTTCTGAGCCCCCCCCCCCACAACATTCCATAGCCCACGTGTGCCACAACAATTGTTTTTCTGCATATAAAAGCTAGGGCCAGAATTAGGGCTAGCAAGTAGGGCAACTGCATGAGGCCCCATGCCACAGGTGGCCCTGTGAAGCTAAGTTGCTCAGGCTTCGGCTTGAGCCCCATGCGGCAGGCCCCGGGCTTGAGCGCCATGCAGCGGGGCTTTGCCTTTCTACCCTGGGCCGCAGCAAGTCTAATGCCGGTCCTGCTTGGTGGACCTCCTGAAACCTGCTCACAGCCCCCCAAGGGGCCCTGGACCTCTGGTTGAAACCACTGTTCTAGAAGTCGGACTAGACTATCACAGTCGTCCCTTCTGGACTTGGAATCTACGGTTTCTCTGCAAGAGGCAAAACACACTTCATACCCTGTAATTAATGGCTATACAATTGTGGGGATGTGAAGGTAGAAGCAGCATATTGCCCTTTGTGTGTTGGGCGCTGAGAGACTTTGGTTAATACGCTGTAGTATCCTGCTCTCGGCAGCTGTAATCAGAGATCGGACACGGGGTAGTATGGGGCTGAGCTAGTGAATAGGCCCAGGAGTAATGCAGGAGACAGACATGGCTATCTGCTGGCTAGACTCCTCTGTCTTTCTCTGGCTGTGTAAGTAAGAGCCCATTAGAGACCATGACCTACAACTTAGGCCAAGAACTCGTGCTGCTGTAAGGCTGTGTACCGGAGGGGCTCCATGATTCTAATGCCACATCTCAATATCCTCTCCCACAGGTATTTAAGCAGCCCTGGCCTGGAATAATGCGCACAGTGTACAGGAACCACCAGCGATTTGAGACCACCTACTTCAAGAAGTTCCCAGGGTACTACGTGACAGGAGATGGTAAGACTTCAGGCAGCAGCCTTATCCCAGGGACTGGCAGCTTGTGTGGCCTCCTCAGTGTCCCCGCTTTCTTAGCGGGAGGGTTGGTGGGCTGTTCCGCTAGCTGGGGATTAGCAGCTCATGGCATGGGAGAGCCCCTGGGATCTCACTGCATTCCATTCCCCGACTCCTTTGTCAGATGCATTGAGTTCTGCCACTGTGTCCTCATGCTGGTGACTGGTTCTTTGTAGGCTGCAAGAGAGATAAGGACGGCTATTACTGGATCACGGGGCGCATCGACGATATGCTGAACGTCTCTGGTGAGAACAAACCTTTTGGCTGTGGTGGAGAGAGGAGGCACGTATTTTAAAAGTGCAGGTTAAAAATTCCAGCTAACCTTTACAAAGCAGTGGGAGAGGGAATCCCCCCTCGCTCCCAGCCCCCGGCAGCAAGTTCTGCCTTGCCCAGCATGAGGCACTCCCACACCAGTGGCTGTTTGCACAGCCTCTGGCCACAACTGGATAGTCTCAGCTGAAGCTACTGAGAAGGGAAGCACACAGCCAGTAAACTGTCTGTAGCCAGCCATGCATGGGGCTTACTCAAGCACTAGCTGTTGCAGCCTGGCCCATTGTCCCTCTATGCTGTCACCAGCCTGTGAGTGGAGCCACTTGCTGGGCCCCACGTTTCCAAACCAGCTGCGTCTGTGTAGAGACTAGTCACAGTTTCAAGCTCTTGGACCCTACGGCGCACTCTTGTCTGAGGACCTGGGACACACCTTCATCCAACCACCCAGATCCGGAATCTGGTGGATGAAACATCCCGAGCTCCCCTGTCGCTTACATGTGCTCCCCTAGAGTTCCATCTAGGCTGTGAGCATGCTGGGCTTCTAGTTTAACTCTTTCATGGACAATGCAGCATAAAAGCAAGGACCACAGGCTTAGCAAAGGAATTTCTTACCCACAGTGACTTTACTCTTAAACAGCTCGAGAGCCAAAAATAACAAAAGTCCTGAAACACCCCCTCCACAGTCTGATCTTGCACTCAGGGTGAGGTTTGTCAGAATTTCCAGCTACGTCATGTCCTGTCTGCTCTCTCTCTCCTACCGGACCTTCATACATGTGGCAGCGGTTGGCTCCCCACTCAGAGCAGCACCTCTGCTCTTAGAGTTCCTGTCCCTTTTGCAGGTGCTCCACTGGGACACCCCAACCCCCTCCCCCAGGCATACTCGCCCCACCCTGCAAGTCCCTGTGCAGAAGATCCATTGCTGCATGGGGAGGGGCTGGTAATTGAGACAGTTGGAGTTAGTGGCCCTCAATTGCCATCTTCTCAGCGATATTCCTTCCGGGAGGCGTCACGCGCCTTTCCTAAACAGGGTGCTGGCTGCAATACAGGACAATAATAAGCAGGGTCAGACGTGTGTTCAGCCCATGATACAAACCGGAGTCATAACTTGAGAGACTGTCATGCCTGCCGGGTGTCTGGAGGCGTCACTTACAGGAGCACTTCCACTGAACCCAGCGGGACTGACCTCGTGGCAGGGCCTTGCCTGCCTGCCTGCCTTTGGAGGAGTGTGAGTACTGCTCCAGCAGGGAATGCTCTACGAGCTCGGTGAGGCGAATTACCATGGTTACTGCTCCCTGCTAGTGGATTAAAGGCACCATGTAAATAACATTGTTAATCTGACTTGTAGACATTTGGGGAAGGGGGAAGCTCCTGGTGAAATTAGCCCCTGTTCCCAGAGCCAGGGCAGGCTGTTCCCAGCTGTTCTCTGGTGCTTTATCTTGTCTCCAGGCATGGTGCCCCCATACTGCCAGGGAGACGATTCCACAGGGCTGGTGATCATGCAGTCTGAAAGGTTCAGCCAATGTCTCTAATTCCTTCTATCCCATTGCTCCTCATTCAGTGTATCAGGTTGAATAACCCCTCCCTTGCTGGCATGCCGAGCCCTCGGATCCTGGTTGCTGGTTCTCTCTCTCTCTCTCTCTCACTCCTCTATCGTTTGGTCGAGCTAGAGACATTCTTCTAAACCTTTCTGAAACACAATCCCATCCCACCCCCCCCAGCTCCCTCAGTTTTTTCCCTCATCTCTCATAAGGCAGTTCCCAGTGCTGGTTATCGTACTCTGGGTAAGGTCTGAGCAGACCGAGGTGCGTTACTGCTCCATGACATAGCAGGTTGTTACATAGAATCATAGAGTCCATGGCCAGAAGGGCCCATTGTGATCATCCAGTCTGGTCTCCTGCGTAACACAGGCCAGAGACCTGCCTCACAATAATGCCTAGAGCAGAGCTTTTAGAAAAACAGCCCATCTTGATCTGGAAATTGCCAGTGATGGAGAGTCCACCAGGGCCCTTGGTAAGTTGTTCCATTGGTTAATTCCCCTCCCCGTTAAACACTTATGCCTGAATGTGTCTAGCTTCAGCTCCCAGTCATTGGATCTTGTTAGACCTTCCTTTGCTAGACTGAAGAGCCCGTTATTAAATATTGGTTCCCCATGTAAGTACTTGTAGACTGTGATCAAGTCACCCTTTAACCTTCTTTGTGAAGCTAAATCGGTTGAGCTCTTTGAGTCGATCACTATAAAGCAGGTTTTCTAACCCTTTACTCATTCTCATGGCTCCTCTCTGAACCATCTCCAATTTATCATCATCCATCTTGAATTGTGGACACCAGAACTGAACACAGGATTCCAGCACCAGTTTGCACCAGTGCCAAATACAGGAGGCAAAATAACCTCTCTACTCCTGCTCGAGCTTCCCCTGTTTGTGCATCCCAGGATTGCATTAGCCCTTTTGGCCACAGCGTCACATTGGAAGCTCATGTTCAGCTGATTATCCACCACAGCCCGCAAATCTTTTTCAGAGTCACTGCTTCCCAGAATAGATTCCCCCATCCTGTAAGTGTGGCCGACGTTCTTTGCATCTAGATGTATGCATTTACATGTAGCCATATTTAAACTCACGTTGTTTGCTGGCACCCAGTTTACCAAGCAATCCAGATTACTCTGAATCAGTGACCTGTCCTCTTCATTATTAACCCCTCCTCCAGTTTGTGTGTCATCTGTGAACTTTTTCAGTGACAATTTTGTTTTCTTCCAAGTCGTTGATAGAAATGTTAAATAACGTAGGGCCCAGAACAAATCTCAGCAGGATCCCACTAGAAACCCACCCTTTCAATAATGATTACAATGACATTTTCAGACCTATCTGTTAGCCAGCTTTTAATCCATTTAATGTGTGCCAGGTTTATTTTAAATCTTTATAGTTTTTCAATTAAAATGTCGTGCGGTACCAAGTCAGATGCCTTACAGAAGTCTAAGTCTATTACGTCAACACTATTATTTTTATCACACAACTTGTAATCTCATTTTTAAAAAAAGATGTCAGGGTACTTTGATAGGATCTATCGGTTAGATAGTAACTGACAGAGGTGGCCTCTTGGTTACCTGCTCCCTCTGCCTTTGGCTGGGGTATGGTAGGAATGCAGCTTCTCTAGTACCAGGGGCGTTAGTGTGATACAGTGACAGTTCTGTGACAGCCCGTAACTAATGGGTAGCTCTGCTCGGTGTGTCATTAAATGCCAGTGGGATAGCTAGGTGTTATCAGCACCCAGTGGTTGGTGGCAGCTTGCCCAGCCATGGAAGGGCCTGCTCAGAGACACGTGTTCTGGACAGAATGTAGCTTCCTGGGCTTCTCCCTTTGTTCACACAAAGCTCCTGCTGTTTGTCAAGTATCCAGGGGTGGGGCACATGGCACAAGGTCTCCCCAGAACGAGGTGGGGGCTGCCCTAAGGCTCTGAGCAGAATCTCCCAAGAGTCCGTTGTAGTGCATGCAAATAGACCACCCAACCGGAGCTTAGGGGCCCTGTTCGCTCCCAGGGCCCTCCTGGAGCAAGGGAGCCAGACACTGCTGGACTCAGCAGAGCACTGCCTCTTTCTTTCCAGGCCACCTGCTGAGCACCGCGGAGGTGGAGTCTGCCCTGGTGGAGCACTCCTCCGTTTCTGAGGCTGCGGTGGTGAGTCACCCCCACCCAGTGAAAGGCGAGTGCCTCTACTGCTTTGTGACCTTGAGGGATGGCCAAAAATTCACCACGGCCCTGATGGACGAGCTGAGAAAACAAGGTAACGGTGGCAGAGCTGTCGGCGTTTTTCGTGTAGAGTGTGTTGTGGTAGGTGCCCCCTGTCGCCAGAGAAGAGGGAAGGGCTCTGCTGGACGTGGCGAAGGCTCTGCAGGGGCTGACGTGCCTGCTGGGGAGTTAAGCAGCGTGGCCACGCCGAAGGAAGGTGCCTCTCGCCTAGAGAACACCAGTGCCCTGCCAGGGCTATGGCCAGCTCCCATCTGAGCCCCTTGTGCCCCTGCAGCCTGGGTAGCAAAGCAACATCAAGGAAAAGGGTCGAGTCCCAGGGCTAGCAGAGGCTAAAATCAGATCTCCCAATGTTGTGGCTGCTCATGTGACACCCCCTGCCTCCTGTGAGCTGGCAGCGGCATGAGGGGCCGTTGTGCTGGCACGCGCCCAGACTCCTCGTTCCCCAGCTCCGTTCGCTGAGTGTGTGTTGGAGGCAGGCGTGGGTGCTGCTGCATGCGTGGTTCCTGTAGTTGTGATCTGTGCTGGTGCATGGACCGTATGGGTTGCTGTGCTTGCTGCTGCCTTTTAACTGAAACCAAAATGTTTTGGTCAATGTCTGTGGACTTGGTTTTCCTAGAAAGGGAGGGAATGTCAGTCCAGGTCTCACGTCCGCCTCAGGGCGTCCCTTCCAAAGCCCATCCATGCTGCTAGCGGATGGGCGTGAAGACCGTGATAGTGACAGTGATGGGCGTGCAGAGGCCCCATGGGAGCCTCTTTGCATTCCTCTCCTGGCTCGTCATTTGCTGCTGTAAAACTACATACGTGGCACCAAGCGGGATGGGAGACTGGAAGAGCTGGTGTAAGCTGGTGGTGAATCCAGCGCGCCGTCCCAGAGCAGTTATAGATGGGTGTGGTGTGAGGCGTGTGGGAGTCCAGCTAAACTGACACAACCTCCATTGACATCTGAGATGACTGTGGTCCGTGAACAAAGCAGTAAACAAAATGCATCCAGGTTGCCTGTTGCCCCAGGGGAACCCTGAGGGGGGTCAGTCATTGCTATGTGGAAATGGGCACAAACCCTGGGGAAAGCTGTCTTAATTTCAAGTCCTTAAGTGCGGCCTAGAAGCAATGGAGAGAGACTAGAAATGGTCAAACATCTCTCCTGCAGCTGGAGCATATGTGTTTTGTGGAGAGCTGCATGCACTCTCCTCCCCTCCAGCCCCGGGTCTCCGGGTGCAGAATCCTGAGCAGTGCGATTGTGCTGCCTGGCCCCATTCTGCAAACACCCGCACCTTTGCCAACAGCGGAGATACCGGAGTCATCGCAGTGCAGCCCTGGTGGGCTCGTTTGTCCCACTTGCTGCTCACTTGGGTTCCAGCTCTCGCTGAGTCACTTTGCCCTAAAAAGCGCTCTGGGAAATCTTAATAATTATACTGAAAATCTCTGTTTTGTAGTCAGAGAAAAAATTGGACCGATAGCAACCCCTGATTACATCCAGCATGCACCTGGTCTGCCCAAGACCCGCTCAGGTAAGGAGTCCTGGTTCACTCTTCTCAGATACACCATTTGGGAAGCAAGCAGCAGAGCTCCTGGTGTCTGCAGGCTGGGCAGCCCCAGAGGAAGGGAGTCACTGGAGTACTCCCAGTGGGGATCAGCAGTCTAGGATAATTACGATAGATTTTGGTGGGGTCCAGCTGTCCTGAGAATGGTCTTGGATTGCCCAGGTCTCTGCATGTCTAGACTTGAAGAAAGCTATGACCCAATATGGCTTATTCAGTGGGAGCCTCCTGAAAACCGACTCTGAGTCTTGGTTTGACTCCCTGGACATACAGGCGAATCACCACAGCTCTTTGTTTGACAGGTAAAATTATGAGGCGCGTATTAAGGAAGATTGCAAAGAACGACCGAGATCTGGGAGATACCTCAACTGTGGCAGATCCAGCTGTTATAAACCACCTGTTCAGCAACAGGTGTGAGACTCTGCTGTAGCAGAGCAGCATGCCGTCCTTCAGACTAGAGATGCCAAAGCACCGAGTCCTAGTAGAGCGGGGCCGTCCGGAGGAGTATTGTATTCACTGGGGGAGAGAAGCCATTACCTGTCAAGTTGAATGTGAAATGCCATCAATGAGGAGAAGATCGGCTCTCGAGCTGGTCCTCTCGCTGTGTTGTATCTAGCTGTCTGTGCCTCTGGAGAGGATGTACATGATGTTGTTGATTGATACTGCGTATCTGAAATTCCAGCCTCGGTCACTCATTGCAGAATGACTTACATCGTTTTCTTTTCCATCATTTTATTCATGTTTTTTAAATTGACTTTGTGTAATGGGCGGGGCCTGGCATCGTGCCCAGAGTGTGGATTGGTGGTTTGATGGCAAATGGTGTTTTGCTCCCAAACAGTAGTTATGTGCCTTGGGCTCCAACAGATTCCTGGCAACAATCTCTCTAAGTTAATGCAGAACGACTGGAATTGCTCTTAATAAACTAGAGTGTAGTAGGATTCGTCTGCCACTATCCACATTGCAAATAAGCTGCTGCTTCTGTATCCGTCTGTTGGAGGCTGAGGGGAGTTTTAGAAAAAGGATCTGCAACTCTGTAGCTGTGCAAGCTATTTTTAATTTTCTTTCCACCAAATCTGTTTAGTCTGAGCTGTATGTTAGCTGAGATCTCCGGGGCTCGGCAAGGGAGTAGACTGTGGCTGGGGGCTTTGGGGATTAGTGACTTTTTATAGAACTCTTTTGGTACCAATATTTTGTTATGTTAACTGCTTGGCACCAGGAGTTGGATTGTCCCAGCACTGGGTCCTCCATGAGCAGTGGATGTACTAGGGAACCACAGTCAGGAAGGGCTGAGTTCAGTGCCGGGACGTGCCATACTGGCTGTGCTCCATAGTGTGCGATTGCTGTCCAATTGCTGGTTCTGATAGATCACGCCGGTGCCAATTAATCTCAGTAGGGATAGCTCATCCAGTTGCCTTTGGGGGGGGGAGTGGGTGCTACACATATCAAAGGAAAGGTGATTGAGAATTATGCAGAGGTGTCTTCCCTGTTGCCAGGCGAACAGGACCCGTCTCCAAAGGTGCCCCGTCTCACAGTACGTGGAAAGGGGCAGGCAGGGCCTTACTATTCCAACAAGGTACTTCCTCATCCGAAAAACGAAGTGAAAGGTGTTTAAATCAAGTCTATGCTTTAAATCGGACATGCTGCTTCATGGTGGGAAAACCCTTGCACGGACTCAGGACCGACAGCCTGAACATACCTGTGAGGTTCAGTGAAGGTTACGGATGGTGACAGGGTTTCTGCTACGAGTCAGTTTCCATGCTGCTTAACTCCGGCCTTGCCTTGGGGCTGCTCTGGGGAGACACTGCCTTTGTGATGTGTTTGTGTTAGAAATGGCTTCCAGGCTCATTTGATAATTTACACGTTAACATACGGAGAAAGTAGGTTTTCAAATTTGCAACCCTGGCTGTCTTGTGGCTGCCCAAAAAAATGCTGTAATTGTCCATACAACTATTTGGCACTTGAATTGGCCAAAACAAACTCAAAGCTCTGTCCCAAAAGCCAAGTCCTAATGGATAACGTTAGACTTGTCTCGTTGCTAAATGTCGTTCATTTCTGCTGTTCTTATGCTACATGTACATGTCTGTGATCTGTAACCTCCGTGTATACGTCTGACCTGTGTACCCAGCAGCAATGGGACTGGGCCATTAACCTGCTACATTCTGTTCATAGAAATAGCTTCAAAACCATATTGTCCTCTTTTATCTTGGTCTGTAATTTCAGTTGGAAAACAGCTAGACTCCTGTTCTAGTTGGAATAAAACTCAAAGAAATAAAAATGAAACCCATCTGGAGCGCTCACTATTCGCGGGTGACAGTCTGGGGGTGGTTGGTAAATGATCTTAGTTGCAGTGCCCTTGTGGACTTGGGCTGGCACTTACCACTTCAGATCTGCACCATCACTCACCTGATGTAGAAGGCACCTCGCATTTTGGGGCAGGAGTTTAAATTCTGCAGTCACGCTGAGGCCTGCACCCAGTAAATCTGAGTGTGCAGTAGATTCAGATCCGTGTCCTCCTGTTTCTGTGTGACTAGTGTATACTGGCAGAAGGTTTGCAGGCAGGCAGTGACTGGACTTTTTGTCATTGTCCATAAACCATGTTTAGCTGAAAGTGCAGGTTATGGAGATCAAAGCCCAAGATGGGGCCTTGCTGCAGCACATGAGATCACTGATGGGAGAGCTACAGATTTCACATACACGGAGGGGCACTCCAGCTCCCTGCATGGCAGCCTGGAAACCTTTGTCCTCCCTTCACGTCTCACTGGATTTCACAGCCCCTCAGCCCTCCACTCGCCCTGGAGATGCTGTTTTGCTCAGGATTGCAGTGAATCGCCAAGCACTTAACTAGGGGTCTCCCTCAAGAATGGCTTCTACTTGCTGGATGTGCTCATCTCACAGAGGGCTGCCTGTTGGGGCAGTGTGAGCATCAACCCAGCTGTCCTGAGAAGTTATGAAGGGTCCCATAGCCAGACAATCACGACGCTCTTATATGAACTCTCACAGAAAATGATTAAAGACAAAACCACCCTGTCACCGGTGGGTGAACACTTCTCCCAGAGGGACCACTCTGGGTCTGACCTCTCAGTCCTCATCCTCAAAGGAAACCTGCACTGCACCTTCAGAAGACGAGCCTGGGAGCTTAAATGCATAACTCTGCTAGACACTAAAAATCATGGACTGAACAGACACTGAATTTGTGGTTCATTACAACAAACTAACCCAGTAACAACTGCCCCCTGGCTCCCCCTGCAGCTGCCTCCCCCGCCCCCATGGGTGGAGAGATGTTAACAGGCCAGTTCATCTTGAATGGTCCCTTGAAATGTGTATTAACTCCTCATGCTAAACAATCTGTTCCACCTTCTATTTAGCTGTGACACTGAGTACGTTTCCCAGACCTTCAGAAGAGCTCTGTGGAGCTTGAAAGCTTGTCTCTCTCACCGACAGAAGTTGGTCCAATAAAAGATGTTAATTAATTAACCTCTACCTAATCACATGCTTTCCCCTAGTACTAGACCCACTGCAACACCTTTTACCTTATTAGAGTCATAGGCCATGGCCAGAAGGACCATTGTGATCATCTACTCTAATCTCCTGTATAATAGGCCACAGAACTGCCCCAAAATCATTCCTAGAGCATATCTTTTAGAAAAACATCACATTTTGATTTTAAAAATTGTCAGTGTTGGAGAATCCATCAACACCCTCGGTCAGTTGTTCCACTGGTTAATTACTTTCACTGTCAAAAATGTACGCCTTATTTCCTGTCTGAGTGTGTCTAGCTTCAACTTCCAGTCATTGGATCATGTTCAGGGGTCGGCAACCTTTCAGAAGTGGTGTGCCGAATCTTCATTTATTCACTCTAAGGTTTCGCATGCCAGTAATACATTTTAATGTTTTTAGAAGGTCTCTTTCTATAAGTCTATAATATATAACTAAACTATTGTTGTATGTAAAGTAAATAAGGTTTTTTGACAGGTTTAAGAAGCTTCATTTAAAATTACATTAAAATGCGGAGCCCCCCAGACCGGTGGCCAGGACCCGGGCAGTGTGAGTGCCGCTGAAAATCAGCTTGCGTGCCGCCTTTGGCACGCGTGCCATAGGTTGCCTACCCCGTGTTAGACCTTTCTCTGCTAGACTGAAGAGCCCATTGTCAAATATTTGTTCCCCATGTAGGTACTTTTATACTGTAATCAAGTTACCCCCTAACCTTCTCTTTGTTAGACTCAGAGTCCATTTGTTTATCACTATAAGGCAGGTTTTCTAATCCTTTAATCATTCTTGTGGCTCCTCTCTGAACTCTCATCAGTCGATCAAAATTCTTCATGAATTGTGGGCATTGGAACTGGACGCTATTCCAGCAGCAGTCACACCAGTGCCAAATACAGAGGTTAAATGAACTTTAGTCCTACTCGAGATTCCCCTGTTTATACATCCCAGGATTATATCAGCTCTTTTGGCCACAGCGTCACACTCTTCAGCTGATTATCCACCATGACCCCCACAAGTCTTTTTCAGAGTCATTGCTTCCCTACAAGTATGGCCTGCATTCTTGGTTCCTAGATCTATACATTTAAATTTAGCCTTATTAAAAACATATTGTTTGCACCCGGTTTACCAAAGGATCCAGATTGCTCTAAATCAGTGACCTGTCCTCTTCATTATTTACCGTTTCCCCCAATTTTTGCATCATTTTCATGTTATGTTTTCTTCCTGGACACTGATAAAAATGTTAATTAGCATAGGACCAAAAACCAATCCTGCAGGACCCCACTAGAAATAAACCTGTTTAATTCCCCATTTACAATTACATTTGAGACCTATCAGTTAGCCAGTTTTTAATTATTTAATGTATGCTGTTAATTTTAATATCATTCTAGTTTTTTAATCAAAATGCCATGCAGTACCAAATCAAATGCCTTACAAAAGTCTAAGTATATTCCATCAACCTAATACCTTTGTCAACCAAACTTGTCATCTCATTGAAAAAAAAAAAAAAGTTAGCTTGACAGGATCCATTTGCCATAAATCTATGTTGATTTGTATTAATTGCATTACCCTCCTTTAACTTGTTACTAATCAAGTGCTGTAACTGACACTCCATTATCCTCCCCGGAATTGATGTCAGGCTCACGTGCCTATAATTACCCTTGTCATCCAGTTTACCCTTTTTTTAAAATTAGCACATTAGCATTCTTCCAGTCTTATGAAACTTCTCCAGTGCTCCAAGACTTTCTGAAAATCCACATTAATGGTCCATTGAGCTCCTCAGCCAGCGCTTTTAAAATTCTTGGATGCAAATTATCTGGACTGGCTGATTTAAAAATGTCCAACTGTAGTAGCTAACACACCTCAGATGTAGCCTTGGACAGATCCCAGGAGGACTTTCCTGTGTCCTCAGTATGTCTCTGCACAGATGGGCAGGGCAGCGGGTGAGCTTTCCCAGGGCCTGGCCTATAGAAGTAGGCTTGGATGGAGTTGGGGATGCTGCTGGTGGCCGCAGTGAAGCACCTAGGGCAGCAGTTCGCCAACCTTTTCAGTGCGTGACTCAAGCCCTATTAGAGTGATCGCTTCATGGGTCTGCCTTCCCAACCATGGCAATAAAATACTTTCCTGTGTCGGCTACAACAACTGCTTCCATGGAGAACCAAAAGCACGGATGTGTTTAATGTGCATTTATCTTCCTTCAAGTGACTTAGCAGATGGGGATGAGGCAGAGAGTAACTGCCATGTGCCTAGCTAGTTGTCCACTCTGCTTGGGACCCACCGACCTGGGGGAGGAGACGGCAGTATCTGCTGCAGTAAGTAAGGGGGTTGGAGCCCCAGGGAGCAGCCCTCACCAGGAGGGATTGTCTCCACTTCACTGGCTAGGAAGTAACAGCCACTTCTCTGAGAGAGGCCATCACCGTTACCAGGGCCTTTGTACCTCCAGATTGGGTTATTGCTGTGTCAAGCCCATGCGGAAGCTACAGCAGTGCGCTTGCTGCTAGCCTAGTTCAAATGCCATCGGAGATGCTGGTTTGGGTGGAGCTTGGGTGTGTTTTTTTCCCCCAGGCTCTTGATTTCAGTTCCTGGGGGCTGGGGCTGGGGCTGGGGATCCTCAGGGGCGAGCCCTCAGCAGAGGCATTCACACCCTTCCCCCCTTCCCCCCATTGGTCTGGCAAGGCAGAATCTGTTTGACCTGTGGGATAAGGCAGAGGGTGGAGCTGTGGGCATGGGGGGTGTTGGAGTAGTGAGGAAGGCTGAGCAGTGGGGCTTGAAGCAACGCAGGGGAGTGTGGGGTGGAAAGGAGGAAGTCAGAACTGTACTTCATGTGTCTTCAAAAACTGGTCTCACTCGCTCCCTGTAATTCAATCCTCGGCGCCTCCTTCTCCACGGTCTGGGGGACACAAGGCAGCCCTGGGCACTCTGAGCCCTGCATTGAAAGGTTGTGGGCAGTAACTTCCTGGGTTTTTTCTCAGCCCTTCTATCTTCCACAGCCCAGCCCCTCCTCCTCCCCTGGCCTCTGGTCCTTGGGCAGCAAATACCCCAGCCCCAGCAAATGCTGGCTGTACTTAGCCCCTTCTCTACCCTGCAGGGAGTCTGGGGGGGCCAGAGCTGAAGCCCCCCATCTCCCACTGCACAGCTCTGTGCCCCTGCACTGGGTATGGGGCATACTGAGAATGTTTGTTTAAAACCAAGGAATGTAACAGCCACAAGCTTTGCTCCCACAGTGTTCAGGCTGCCCACAGCTGCTACGTGCCTCTCCCCACTGCAGAGTGGGGCTGAACTTAACTCTGGAAACCAGGGAATGCAGACCTGAGGTGCACCCCCCACACACACACACACAATGTCACTTTAACTCCGCCCCTTGCCAGCTGCACTGGGGGCAGGGGGAGGCATTACCCTGTACCCCAGGCTTTTGAAACACAGCCAGGCTATTACCCACCTTCAGAGCTGGCTTGCAACACTTCCTGCCTCTGAACTGTGCCGGCTGTGAGACTGTTAACCAGGTTGCACTCCAGCTGTTCCAATTCAGCAGGGGGGAGGGGTGATGAGGACCCCAGGTTCTGTTTGCAGCTGTGGGAGTGTTGTGGGGTCTCGGGGTTAGAATAGGGGCAGTGGGAGTCAAGATTCCTGGCTTCTACTCCCACTGTGTGACCTTGGACAAGTTCTTTCCCCACGTGCCTCACTTTCTCCCTCCGGACAATAGGGGGTGATGAGCCCCCATGGTGGGGTTTGGAAAGAGCTGCACAGTCGTTAGCAAATTATCCCAGCAGCGTTTGTATCTGGCCCAGCCTTCCCACTCAACAAGCCGGGATTCAACGCACAGGCTCTGGGCTGTTAGGCGCTCCCAAGTTCCAGGCAGTATGTGACATTGTCAGGAAAGGGTAAGGTTTTGCCCATTGGGTGGGAACATTTGACACACCATGAGCATATGTAGGGGTGTGACATGGAGCAGGTCTGGATGCCCTATCCAGGGGTATCCCTATGGCAAGGGGCTGAGACCTGACAGAACTCATTGCAGAGTTAGGTCCCAGTCTCTAGCCAAATGCTATAGGGCTAAGCCCTAAGGGAATCCATTGCCCACTGGAACTACTGCAGATGTAGGTCTCAGGCAAGACCCTCCACCTGGAGCCAGGCTCAGACACGCTGTGCTAGTTTCCCATAGAGCCCCAGCACAAATCCAGCCAAGAGCGAGGAGAAACCCAGCCAATCTTGGCTGGGGAACTGGGAGCAGCTTCCAGACATCAAAGGAACAGGCCAGGTGCATCAAGATGGGCTCTGGAGCATGTCACGCACTCACTGGCTCCAACCAGGCCCCAGGTCAGGTGACCAGCTGGCCCCGCCCCTGCCCCAAAGTCCCCGCCCTAACTCCGCCCCTCCCTGCCCCTATTGGAACCCTCTCCAAATCCCCACCCCGGCCTCGCCTCCTCTCCCAAGGGCCTCGTTCCCCCTCCTCCACCCTCCCAGCACATGCTGGGAGGGAGAAGCAGGATGCGGCAGCAGGCTCAGGGGAGGAGGCGGAGGTGAGCAGACCCAGAGCACCCACGGAGTTGGCGCCTATGCCTGCACTCACCGGTGGCGGGAAGTGCAGCGACCCGGCCCCAGCCGCACCGCCAGTGAGTGCTGGGGGGCGGTTCCCTCCTGCCCCCCAAGCCAGCTTCCCCCGCGGAGGTCTGGGCCTAGGGTGACCAGATATCAAGCGTGAAAAATCGGGACGGGGGTGGAAGGAAATAAAGGCCTATATAAGAAAAAGCCCCAAATATCGGGACTGTCCCCATAAAATCAGGACATCTGGTCACCCTACCTGGGCCCCACACCCCCCCCCCCCCGGGAGATGGCCTGCGTAGGGCCCCAGAATAGCTAGGGACGGCCCTGCTGCTCTGACCATGGACAGCAGGGGGGCGCTGGGCATGTTGGGGAAGGCACACAGCCACGGCTGGGAGTGGGGAAGGAGCCCCAGAGCCAGGCTGGTTTTAGGGGGGGAATGAGAGGACTCAGCACCACTGAGGCTGGCATGAGGGCAGGGAGGGGAAGGAGACCCCCTGAGGGCTGGTGGGGAGAGGGGGCAGCAAGGGGCTGTAGTTAAGGGGCCAAGATGGTGGTAGAGGGCTTATTCCTTCACCCTCCCACTTCCCTGGTCCTTCTCGCATGAACAGAGAGCAGCAATACCCGAAGTCCGAAGGCGCAAACAATTCAGTGTTTATTGGGGTGAACTTCCAGCAGCTTAAATCCAAGTTCCTTTTTCCTTATTTTCGAATCCCAACTTACTACCTTTCTGAGGCCTGGTCTACACTAACCCCCCATTCGAACTAAGGTACGCAACTTCAGCTACGTGAATAACGTAGCTGAAGTCGACGTACCTTAGTTCGAACTTACCGCGGTCCAGACGCGGCAGGCAGGCTCCCCCATCGACTCCGCGTACTCCTTGCGCCGAGCAGGATTACCGGAGTCGACGGCGAGCACTTCTGGGTTCGATTTATCGCATCCAGACAAGACACGATAAATCGAACCCAGAAGTTTGATTGCCTGCCGCCGAACCAGCGCGTAAGTATAGACAAGCCCTAAGAGCCCCAGATCGCCTTATTTCAATATGACTGATTTGAAATGAGTGAGGACATGACCGTTCGCTTTCCAGCTTATGATTGCTCCCACTGCTTAGCCAAAGGCCTTAGCTTAAGAACAGGGCCTCAGGCTGTCACTGTGAGAGAAGGCCCTCACACAGGCAGGGATTTTGATTCTTTCTTTTATACCTCTATAACTAGCTAAATGATAAACATATACCTAAATTCTTAATGTATAGGCCTTTACAGACAGGCCTGACTATCTATATCCTAACAGATGGGGATTGGCCACAATGGGGCCTGGTGGTCAGGATCAGGGAGGAGATGTTGGTGCCTAACGTTTCCCTGTCACGTCCTTCCTGAGAAGGCCCCAGGAAGCCAGGCAACCCCTAGCCCCATGAGCCTCCCCTGCATGGTATGGGGCTCCCCGTAAGCATGGCAGAGGCAGGGCTTTCACAGCCCCACCAAGGCATCGGGACAGGGTCGCCTCTCCCAAGCACCTGTACTGGCCTAGGTGACTCCCAGCACTGCAGACTGAGCACATCACCACGGCCTCTGCACCAGGCCTGGGCCAGCAGGAGGGACTAGGAGCTACTGGGACCTCTGCACCTGCAGGGAGAGACCATCACCCCTGGGAACTGAGGCACCAGGGGAAGTTGTGATGAACTGACTTCATGTGGGCAGTACCAGCACCTGTTCCCCATGACTTTGCGGGGAGCTGGGATGCCCCATTCCCACTTCCCTGTGAGGCCTGCCGGGGCGCTGAAGAACAGTGCAGAAGAAATGACTTTACTAGCCCTCTTTTCCCTGCATCACATGGGGGGGACAGGCTCAAGTGTCATCGGCCCAGGCTCCCCTCTGCTTCAACTCTCCCGCACCCCCCATGTCCTTTCAGATGGTCCCAGCTAAACAATCGCATGTTATTAAACTATCCAGGCTCCCCACCCCATCGCTATGACCTGCTGGCCTCGCCCCACTCACGGTGGTCTCAATGGCTCCTGCCTCAGCCTAGAGCGGGGCCCAAGCAATGAAGTTCAGCGCCCAATCCACACTCCCATGGCCTTTGGGGCTGCTCAGACCCAGGGTGTGGCACAGGCCCCTCTGACCCCCCTCCCATATTCCCTCCTGCAGCCAGGGGCCAGGCTGGTCTGCTCCCTGGCTCCTCTCTCATGGGGGGTATCAAGGAGGGGAAGCAGGGATCTTTTCCAGAGGCCTCTGCCTCTCTGTGTAACAGTAACTGAGCATAAAGCCCTCTGGGGTGTGGGGATCAATTGCCAACATTTCCATGCAGGGGACTCATGGGAATGCCTCCAGCTCAGGCCTTTCCTTGAGATTTGCCACCTGCCGAGGGCGGGTGGCCACCCTAAGAGCCAGTGATCTAGCAGCTCTTCATAGCCCAGCCTTGGCGTTTAGTGTTCCCTAGTGACAGTTTCTCAGCGGGGTAAGAACTAGGGAAGTCCCAGTGAACGTGCAGCACGAGATACTGGTCTGTACCACAGCAGCAGCCCTGCGGCAGGAGAGAGCCTCGGTTATGAGGAGGAAACACCAGACTTTATTGCAACACGAGGGTCAGACCAATCGCTCAGGAAAGTGCAGTGAAATTATCACACGGGGCCCTTCTGCCCTTCAGGTCTAGGAGTCTGTAACTGTTCCCGGCTGCAGCAGGGTGGTTCCAGGCATGGCACCCACAGAATAGCATCGGTGATACTCTCACCTGCCCCCAGCATTGAGTGTTGTCACAGCAATGGGTGGGGGGAAGGGAGGAAAGGCGTTTAGGGGAGGGCTTGAGCTGGTTGGGGGTGGAGGGAAACCTTTTCTAGGGGTGCTGGAGGGGTCTGACATGGAACAGGATGCAGGTGGGGGCAAGTGAAGTGGGGAACAGGCCTCCATTAGCAAATGTGCAGAGCAAATGGGCTGGGCCTGGGCTATTTGTTTATTTAGATTTATGCAAATACTAAATTAAGGAGGCCGATCCATATGCTCCAGGCACTCCTGTCCTCAGGTACAAATCTACAACAAGAATAGCGAGTGCAGCAGTACAACGTAATATGCCCAGACAAAAATGACATTAAAATTCCACGAAGGGTGAGAAGACATTAATAAGTCAGGGCAATCTGCATGGTAGGAGTGCTGTAATTAGCCCCACACTGAGCATTATAAACTCAGGAAATTCAGAGTTAAAGTTACACTTAAATAAACTCAAACTGTTAAACACACAGTTAAGCCACCCACAAGTGTAACTCCGCTCTGTAGTAACACTATGCAGTAACCATGCAAGTATGGTTAATGCCCTATGGTGTTTGTAGGCACAGCTCAAACGGATTCTTAACAAACCATTGGCTTTATTAAATATTCTCCCTCCATGATGGCCCTCACTCTAGGGCAGCGCTCAGACTGTCTGGTGCCTTCCCAGGACATCTCTAGATCCTACCAGGGTTACATCTCTTATGTTTCATTTTAACTGAATTTCCTGGGAGGGTATAGCCTAGGGATTTATAATGACACCAGCCCTGTAATGTCATTCACCCTAAATAATTGATGTGTATGCTGCACCTACCAACATTTGCTGACCAAAAAAAGTAGATTGATTTGCATAAAATTAAACCTATTTGCATAGCATGCTTGCTGGGGGCACAGAAGGCTTTTCCCTGGGACAAAGAGCCATGGGGAGGCTGAGAGGAGAGGAGAGGAGAGGAGAGAAGGACTGGGACAGGGTGGAGAGGACAGGCAGAAGCCCCTCCAGAGCCAACACTAGAACCCAAAATTCTTAAATCTCACCATTCCTGTGCTGTCAGCCAATACCTGTGGAACCCACTGGCAAAAGTGTCCCCTCCCCCACAGCGCTGTCCACACACAGGATGACAAGCTACTCTTGCTATCAGCTGCTAGAGGTCTGTGTGGTGGAGCTAAGGTGCCAGCCCTGCTGATGCACCATGGGGGTGTCAACATGGTGGGATTTCTAGGAAATTATACACATAGAAACAATGTTAAACAGAACATTAAGGCGGCACAGGCAAGCAAGCACACAAAAGGTAGGAGATGCCAGGATTAAGGCTGCATGTGAGGCGGAGGGGCATGAGGGAAAGGTTGGTCTCCTAGCACTTGATTACTGACCTGGAGTCTATATCCCTACCTCTGCCAGAGTTCCCATGTGATGCTAGGCAAGTCATTTAGCAAACTTTTCACAGATGGGCACTAATGGGGTGTGCCTCATTTTCTGGGTGCCCACCTTGAGACCTGGCACCTGATTTGCAGAAGTACTGAGCACTGTGTTGCAACTACAGTCACTGGGAGTGCTTGAAAACATTAAGTGCTATAAAATGCTAAGTACTCTTAAAAATCAGGTCCTAGGCATCTCAAAATGAGCTGGGGATAACCCCCCCTCATCTCACCGGCCGGCCTAGGGCTCCTCTCTGCTCCCTAATCCCACCCACCAGCTCCTCTCTGCCCCCTGGCCGGACCCCAGTGCACCTCCAGCTAGTCCCTGCTTCCCTGTGGGGTCCCGCCTGTCTCCTCGGAGCTGAGCCGCCTGGGACTGGTGCAGAAGCCTGGCCAGTCTCGGTCAGTTTAGGGGGGGAGGGAACAGTGGGGGGAGGCGGGGGCTTGGCTGGGCCCCTCCAGGCAAGTGGGTCCTAAGGGAGCTCAGCCGGGGCAGGCGCTGGCCTGGCTGATCGCGCCACTCCTGAGGGGCAGGAGCGATTCCACGCCCCAGGACCAGCCCTGGCTGCACTGCTGGCTCAGCCCAGCAGAGACACCTCCCAGCAGAGTTGGTGAGTGCGCTGGGAGGCAGGGCATGGGGGAGTGGGTCTCTGGGGGCTCTAGGGGCGGGGAAGATGTGTGTCTTGGGGCACTAGGGAATGGGGGTTCTGTGTGGGGTGCTGGGCAGTTGTGTTGGGGTTGTGATGTGCAGGGTGCTGTGCATTTGTGGAAGGGGTGCTGGGCATAGCAGGTAAGGGGGGGCTCTGGTGATAGGGAGTTGGGGGTGATGGTGTTCGTGTTGGGCAAGGGGGACTGTGTGGCACAGCATGCGCCCACCCCCGAGGGGAAGAGGCACGCTGGCTGCACAGGGCCAGGTGGGCCACTGTGCATTTGGCAACTGCCGGTTTGTAAACAGTGCCCTCGCACTGGGCTGGGAGCAGGTAGGCCCCTGCAGTGCCATGCCCCATTGCCTCTGGCTGGCCCCTCACTCTGGGGACCAACTTCCATGCACCATGCACAATTGCCCCCATGGGGGCCCACAAGTATGTTTGGAGCCGGGCCCACAAAAGGTTAATCTGACCCTGTGTGGATACCATAGTGATGAGTACCAACCCTGAGAGGAAATCAATTCTGTATTGGAACAGGGTTTGAAAAGTGTGCAGTAAATAAGGTCTGGGGCCGCTGACTAAACAATAACAACAAACCAACATATCGAACAGTTGCTCACTCAGTGAATAAGTCCATCCTGTGCACGGAATGAGGAAGGGGCCTGTTGAAAATGTACCATATGACCATGTAACTAAATTAAAGACTAAATTAAATTAATTAAAGACTGTACCCAAATGCATGTGGACCAGGGGGCCAAATTAAGATTTCACAGGCAACCTTAGTCCTGGAATTTCCTAACTTTGATGCACTTAACTCAGCAACCTCAGTAGCTTTAGGTAGTTTTTGTGTGTGCAATATAATCACATAACAGTGACATGGGGGGAAGGGACCAGACTCATCGAGTCACTCTTCTTCTCTACTTAACATCGCAGAGGGATCAGAAAGACTTTTTTAGCCCTGGGCACTTTATTCTGCTACTATCAATAACCCTTCTTTCCAAGATATAGTTGGTTTTGCCTGTAACAGTAAAGCCATCAGCTGGCTGGGTAGGGTGAAATTGCTGGGGGTTGCAAGCAGTAAGCTGAGCAGATAAAGCACTGCCATAGCAGAGCAGCTCTGTAAAAATCACATTGAATGGAGGCTGCAGTTCTGCTTAGCCACTTTTTTCCTGCTCAGTCTGAAGCTAGTGCGTTGATTCCTTTGAGTGAAGAGGAACCAATTTGAACTAAACCGCATGCAGGAACTAGGCAGCACCAGAGCAGACCAGGCGTGTCCTGTGTGCCAAAAGGCATAATTACACTCCAGTGCAAACAGCACTGCTGCCTCCCCCAGGCAGGAATTGCTAATTCCTCGGAGTAGAATCAGGAGGCTGTAGTAGAGAGAGAGCCTGGGGCTGGTGCAAGGCCTGAACCAAAGTCAGCAAAAACCAGGCTATGAGCAAAAATCAGGCCCTGTCATAATGATTCCTGGGGTATTGGATATTGTTTAACCTATGGGGGACTGTCTCCCTCCAAGCTAACTAAGGACTGTGCTTTTTGTGTCCAGGGAATCTTTAGCCCACACATTTTGTATTTCAGTCCACCACATTTCCCAGCCCTCCTGCATGGTTCTTTGGTTTTATCACCTTCACTGTTTGGGCTGCTAGCCCTAGAGGGTTCAGTTTAACATCTTTCCCCCATGCTTCATGGTAAGGGCTTGTCTGAGACACATATTTGGGAAATCAGTGATTATTCCTAATTGCTTTATTGTTTCTGCTCCAATCAAATGTTCTCTCCCTTCAATGGCACACTTTTCCTGAACTGCATGTGCACAAAACTAGGGAGGTAATATTTTAACATTATATTCCCTGCATTTGTACTGACTAACTGGTATGCATTACACATCTTTTACTATGGGGATCCCTGCCCCTGTATCTAATAAAAAATTGACAAGCCCGTCCCTGATTCCAATGCTTATATGGGGGCATCCCCAAACATCTACAGTCATGGGTTGTTGGAAAACGCACTCCGTCAGTCCTGGGGAGGGCTGTCCTATGGCATTTGTTTGTTGGTGATGGGGGTCATTTAATACCACAGTCTCAGGCTCTGTTTTCTTATCTTTATTTCCACTGTCCCTGCTAATCCTCCATGCTTGCAGCTGTGCCTGTAACTTATCCATCTAGCCTTTCAGAGCTCTATTCTCCTGTATCAACTGCCCCATTGGTGTCCATTCACCATTTCTTCCTACTCTTCTGCCTCTACTCATTCCACAACCTCTAACCCCAGCCTCGGGGAGAGGACCCATGTTTTCCACTGCCCTAGCTGTGGTCGCAGCTCATTTACTAGAGTTCCCCCTTGCTGCCTCACAGCTGCTTCTATTTTCCCCAGGCACTCAGACAGAGGCATGTGTCTGCCTTCATTCTCACACCTTGCTGTCATCCATTCCACCACACCTGAGAGCAATGCCTGTAACACAATGTCTTTTAATGTTTCTTGTTCTAATTTCCCTTCCCTCAATGTACGTTTCAATTCTGTGGGAGCCTCCCCTGGCCTTCTTGCAATTTTTGCAGCCATGCTTGAAGATAATGTAAAGTGCTGTTGTCATCCATCTAATCATTTGAGCAACATTATCGTCAAATCTAACAGTGTGGGTGTCCAAAGTAATGGCTTCTCTGCTATAGAAATACCTACTGTTTGCAGAATTGCGAACATCTATGTATCCACACCAAAAACTCATTACAAGTTCCTGGCGGGTGGGGGACCTACAGCTCCCACCAGAGCAGTTAGCTCATGAATCTTTAATGTATCAATTCTAGGTGTTAACGCACTGACTCTAGGTTTGTTAGTTTGAGGCTCTATACTCTCCTTCTCCCATGATTAAGGCTAAGATTTTGTCCCAGATATTTTTAGTAAACATCACAGACAGGTCATGGGCAAAAAAGAAAAATTCACAGAAGCCGCGACCTGTCTGTGATGTTTACTAAAAATATCCAGGACAAAATGGGATCTGCGGGTCCCCACACCATCTGAAGCAGGGGAGCTGCACAGGGGCTAGGAACCTGCCAGATACCGCTGCTGCCTGCAGCTCTGGGGGCCCCCCCGCTGACCATGGGGGCTGTGGGGTGCCCTCACCTCTGGTGTCAGCCGGGAGCTGTGGGGTACCCCCGCTGCCTGCAGCTCCAAGGGCCCACGGTGGCTAGGAGCTCGGCCGTTCCCCCAGAGCCATGAGCTGTGGGGTGCCCCTGCCATTTGTGGGGGCTAGGAGCTGCAGGGTACCCCTGCTGCCCACAGGTCTGGGGGCCTGTGAGCTCGAAGGTTCCCTCACAGGGGCTGAGAGCTCTGGGGGTTCCCCACAGCCTGCGGCAGCCAGGAGCTCATGGCTACCCTGCCACCCACGGCAGCTTAGAGCTCCAGGGTCCACTAGAGGCAGCAGGGCTACAGCAGCTCCCTGCCCCCATGGGCGACAGGGGACCCTGCAGCTCCCAACCACAGACTGAAGTCACGGAGGTCGCTGGAAGTCATGGATTCCGTGACTTGTGCGATCTCTGTGACTTAATTCTAGCCTTACCCCTGAGCAGTTCACACCCCATGTTGTCTAATGAAATCTGTTAACCATTGTGTTTCTTTACCTACTCAATCTCCACTCTTTGGAAAGACCCATCTGAGTGTTCTTCCTCCCCTCCCCCCCCCATCCATTTGCTTCTCCCATTCTAAGAGGTACCACTGTCTCGGTTTAGGTTTTGCCAAACCCTGGTTCTTATCATAAGGTGTTGGTGCAATGGCCTCTGCCCAGGATTGTTAGATAGGGGTTGGTCTAGGTCATTCCACATGTCCCCATTGCACCCCCCGCTCCAACAATCCCATGTTCCAATTTTGCTAAAGCCACTTTTCCATTTCTGTCCCCACATACCAGGTGCTATGAAAGTACCTGCAGTTGGTTGTTGCACTTCTATATTTATGCTGGGAGATGGCACTTTTTTGCAGATTTTCTATTGCAGTTCCCAGATTCTTAGTTTCCTGTTTCATTTGCTCAAGCATATCATGCATCTGAATTGCCTGATGCCCTGGCAGCAGGGCCTGGGCACTCCAGTGCTCGACAGCTTGAGTTACTTCTTCTCGTTTTGGTTCTGTTACTTGTCCCGTCAATTTTGTGGCATGTTGTCTTAGCCATCTCACAGCCATGGCAATAGTTTTCAATATTCTACACTTCTTACTTTTATTCTTCTTCTTTCAGGTTACTGTCCCTACTATAGACTTACGTATTCCAGTCCACCTTTCCACACATTCTTTTTTAAACTCCTATAGCCTGCCTTTACTTGTTACCCAGCAGCTCTATTCCTCATCAAACGCTGTGGGGATTTGAAGGAAAAGGTAAGGGGGTTCCCTAACTCGAGTTTTGTGTCATGTTAGATGGCAAGTCCTACAGTGGGTCTGTGGATTAGCTTGTGTGAAGTTATCAATAAGGCAAAAAGATCAGATGAGAACCCAAGACTTTGAGGGAAGAATTAAAAAGGAAAGATAAGAAGGGGGAGGGAGAGAGTAGCATAAAAGTATTTGGTACAAGTGTGATTGCACATGCCCTCCTCGTGATCACTGGGCCGGGAGAGGGAATGTCCCTGTGGTCCTGATTAAAGACATTTATCAAGACACTGAAGTAATCAAACCCTAAAGGAAATCACAGCTCTTCTGGCAGCAGTTAGGGCAACAGATGTGGGAGGTATCCTCTTCATATCACATAGGGAGTATCCAGCACAGCCACCCCAGCTGCGACCCCGCCATCTGCATGCTCAACTGCCTTGGTTCGCAAGAGGTGACCAACGTGCTTATTCACCACAATGTCCTTCCCCTGCCTGCAATGAAAGGTTAAAGTGAGCAGCTGCAAAATTTAAAGCTTTATGCAATGTCTGGCATTTCTACTGATCCTAGATCTTGAGAATTCTAGCCTGGTCCCCCTCTGCCACCGCCCTGGGCAATAGGACATGTGTAAAACACTTTAGGCGTAATAGTAAGGCTTCTCTTCTGTTGACAACAGAATTGTATTACTGTAGCATCTAGGAGCTGTAGTCCTGGGCCAGGATTCCACTGGGGTAGACAATGCACAAACAAAAAGACAGACCCTGCCCCAAAAAGATTAGATGTGCGCCTGTTTCAGGAGGAGTACACCTACCTAGGGAACAATGCAATAATAGCACTGTCACATCCATTATCCCTAGTCACAGCCCAAGAAAGAGCTATATTGGCAAATTAAATTCAGGAAATTCATTAGACTTTGTGCCTTCAATGCATGGCAGGGAAATGAGAGGCAACCAGGCCTGCCTACCTGCCTGAGATTAGAGCAGGCTGCGAGAGAGGGGAAAGAAAAACCATTGTCAAGTTAAAATAGTTTTAAAACTAAGAAGTTCCCTATGGCACTAGCTCCATTTTTCAATAAAAAAAAAAAAAGATTTCTCTTGCCCCAGGTATGTTGACTATTGTTTGCATTGGGCTTGTACAAAGGCTAGTCAATTTCTCATCAATTGCACTTTAGTTCTTCCTCACTAGCATATGCTGCAGTGTTTGGCTGTAAGTATTGCTGGGGAGAATGTTTGTCTTTAAAGCTGTATATAATGGGTTTCTATTTTGAAATCATGGCAACATTTCTAGGGGCCCTGGAGGGGTTGGGTTTGTCGATACACAAAAAGAAGAGGAGAGTCAAAGCATCAGCTGACGTAGTATCAAAATACATAGTACAGGGAAAACTGTACTGTAAGCAGTATTGCTCAGCCACATAGTCCATTCAATGAAAACGTCTGGCCTGGAATGTATTTGAGGCTGCTGCACAACTCAGCACCATAGAGCACACAGAGACCCACCAATATTAATCTTTTTCTGTGTGGCCCCAGGCTTATGAAATTCCCGCAAGGCCTAAGATCCTGAACATGACACCCTGGGAAATCAAGTTTCTAATCTTTTTTTTTTTACCTCAGGCAGTTTATGTTCCAGTCTGCTGGCATGAATTCTAGTTGTATTTTAAACTGGTATGGTCTGGCACTAGCTGGGAGTGCAAGTGTGCCAATGTTTGGTGTCTGTGTGACACGCACAGAAAGCTACTGACAGAGGTGATGTTGGAAGACTTGCATTTCTGTTATGAACTCACTTCCGCCCACTTGTCTGGCCTGTGCTGCTTCATTGTAATGCCTGCTGCTCAGAACTGTTTTAATTTACCAAAGCTGAGGGGATGGCTGAGACCGGGACATGGCAATATTGCAAAGAAAGCCAACTTCTCACCTGACGTACACACCAAAGATCCCCAACTCAGAGACACATTCTGATATTTTCAGGGGACTGTGAGCCCTGAGCAAGTAATTCATCGATGTCTGAGGTCTGATCCTATCCATTAGGATATAGGAGGCCCTCTCAGGGCTGTCTTTAATCTTCTCCAGAAGTTGCTTGAGCTCTTCCCCATAGAGATTGTTCCCTGGTAACATACAATTTCAACAAATCCCCACAGCAGAAGCCGTTAGATCGAGTTGCTTTAGGTGGCCCTGAAGAAACCCCAAATGGTGCAAATGTGAACACCCACCCATTAAGCAACATGGATGGATGCAATCACCAACCCCTGCAGATTGCACTGGCTCTCCATGGAATTCTAGATTCAATTCTATGAGCCTGGTTTCCACTAGTCTAGGTCTGGGATTCCTCAGTGATCACCCACCCCAATAACTGCAATCAGCAGCACTAACAATGAGGGGGTCGCACAGGGGCTGGCCCATGGCTGCAGAACAGCCTGGAGGTTTGAAAGACAGGTTAAAAAGACAAATCTCTCTACGTTCAAGGGACAGGAAAGAGAAGGAAAACCAAAGCTGACCAGTCAACATAGGATGTTGGATGCTTGTACTACCTGGGCAGGAATAGAAGGGAGAGGGCATAAGATAAAATAAACTTGCTGGGTGAGATTTTGTGCTGTGCCTCCAAGAGCTGCAACACAAAACTCACAGCCCACAGAGGGGGGCTAAGATGGCTTTAAGCCACTTTTGTGTCCTAATGCCACAGCTGGTAAGAGGAAAGCCGAAGTATTACATACACCAAATATGGCGTTATAAGGCACCTTGCCTGTTCCAGGTATCTTACGAGCACTGCAATGAAAATACAAAACAAATATCCTAGAGAAGTGCAAAGGCCTGATCCTCCAGACAGGCTGCTGGGCTCTGTAGCTCACAAATCACATAGCAAGGAAGCTGAATACCTCCGCCTTCCCGCTGAGGCTTTAGCACATATCGTTCTGGATCAGCAATGGCCATTGCAACCATCTTAGCACCTTCTTCGCCCTAGTGGGAGACAGAAATAGCAATAACAAAATCCCAGCAATATTCCTGTCCCTGTTTCTATCTCGAACAAGCAGCCAGTTCTGTTCTGTACTCCAAAATTGAGCAGAAATACCACACTCCACACAGCAAGTTCACTGAAGAGGCCAGGAAAAAAAAAAAAAAAGACTTGAAGTCTTAAATTTGGCACTGTGTTTAAGAGAGGGTTTGTTAAATGCCTTTTCCACTACTCGCCTACTGTGCTGTAGTTTTTAACTGAAAGGTCACACAATCAAATCAAAGCAGGTGTGCACTAAGTAGGAGACAGAAGTGTTGATTTATGCACCACACAAATGAGACTACTTACCATATCCAGGGAATAGAGGCCAGTAAACGTCGCTCTTATCCGAGCAACCGCCTCAGCCTGGCTGGGCAGTAATCTCTCCACGACTCCTGGCTGGCTCAACTCCTGCTGAACTTTTTTGGTCCCAGCAAGTTGGGTAGCAATGTCAGGACACTTAACTGCTTTGGACCTTTCAATCAACAACCGTGCCTCCCAGTTCTAAGAGGGAGATATAGCAAGAGTCACTTGAATGAATCTAAGTTCCCTGATCCCCCACACGTATTCCACTTCCTATAGTTAAATATTCTCATGCAGCCCCAGCGGGGAGGAAGGGAGCACACAGAAGGCATGCAGACCCGAACCCATGGGGGTCCCTTGCTACTGCTGAAAGAAGCACTAGCAAATGAGCCGTAGGTCAGCCTGGATATTCTCCACTGGATTGGCGCAGACAGACAGCTCAGCACTGGTGGTGGTGATTAAGTTCTACGCTCTGGTGCTAGTCTGAAAGTACCTTATTGCCTAAAGCCTCTTAAACAAGGATAAAAATCCATTCCAGACCATGTACTTTTCCAACATGGTCCTAATGCAATACTCCAGGTCAGTCATTCCCTCTAGTCAGAGGGTTAGCCCTATACATTACTAGTGAATGTGTCCCCTTCAGCTTTGTAAAAGCACTGAACTGCTTCTATAAAACATGACAACAATGTGCAGCAGAAGATTCTTTTGAGAAGAAATCTGTTCACACGTCCCAGATATTCTCCAAGCCAGCACTATCTGAATGCCAGGGGTGCACTGAAGAAGCTCAGATAATTAAGGGATTTAATTTACAGACTTGAGGGACGAATGACCCCATTCAGGGTAACTGCACTTGGTGTTTGCTTTTTAAATAAAAGCAGTCAGTACCCACCTGTTTGTTATAGTTCTCTGGCATGTAACCTTCTCTGTAATACACCACCGCAACCTCTTGGCCTTCCCTAGAATAAAGACCTTCATATCAATCCATCCTCCTCTAGCCCTCAGGCTGTAACAGGGATGGCTCTCCCCCCATGTCTGAAAGCTAACATCTGCGAAGAACAATACACGTATAGACAGCTCTGTGGGTAATGATTAGCTAGAGGGACAAGCAATGAATTATGGAGCCAGCCATGTACAGCACACATGCAAGGCTTTTCACAGAAGAGTAGCTAGACGCCTCTGGTTATGCATCAGAATATCAACAATTTGAGAAATGGAGCATTCAGAACATACAATCAGACATGAGCTCCTTCTAGAGCAACAGCTATTCAGCTTTTTAAAAAGCACCTCCTGTCCCAGTGCACAGAACATTTCCCCTCCTATTTGTTGTTGCATAACATCCCTGTGGCAACTACAGAAATTGCTTCTATGGAGAAGTGACGGTAGGAAAGATCTGATGTATTTTTAACTGCATTTAATACCACCAGTCTTCTGCTCTTGATCACAGTAAAAGCTAATCACACTTTGGGTGAAATCTTGGCTCTGTTAAAATTAATGGCAAGCTCCCATTGACCTCAATGGGGCCAAGATTTCATCCACTGTCTCCTTGACATCTCCTCACACCCTTGCCAGTGTTCTTCTGCTACTAGTTTCCTTGCTCAGCTCTCCTGCACATACTTCTCTGCAGGCTGCTTCCCTTCTCTAGTGAAAATTCATATATTTTAAAACCAGAAGTGACCATTATACTGTATAATTCAGGCCAAAGAACCTCACCCCGCAAACTGTGTGTCAAGCCCAAACGCCACACCAACTTCCTTGTCCTCCTCTCCCTCCACTCCCCCTGGATATACTGTCTGGTTTTCTTCTCTCCAGGACAATCCTCTCCCACCAGTGGCTCTGGTTGATAGCTCTGGCTCCATCTGCTGCTCTACAGAAGTGGTCCAGGGTAGATGCATCAAGACTGTCCTCTTTGTTTCTATGGACACCCAGATTTTTCTTTGCAATGAAGAGCCTGGATGCCACACCACCAGCTGGAAGAAGGAGGCAGCACTATGTGACCTGCCTGCTCTCTGCAGAGGACTAGCTAACACTCCATAGACCACTGTTTGAGAACCACTGTCCTAAAATACTGGGAGTTGTTCTTCACAAATCACTCGAAGAGCAGTTTGCCCTAGATTTGCATTAAGTCTCAGATATGAACAACAACTTTGATATCTTGATGATGCAGGTGATCTGAGTAGATCCACTCTCCAGTTCAGCAGCTACCACAAGACCAAACTCTGGCTTCAACTCTGTACATGATCAGTGAGTAACAGCTGGAGAAACTAGTTATTACCAGGAATGATTTAAAGGGATTCAGTCAGTAAGAAAGGAGGAATTCCTGGAGGAAATGTACACATTGTTTGATATGATACCTCTGATTAAAAAGTCAGGGGGGGGGAAACATAACCATAGAAACATCAAACGTGAAACTGGAGAAAAATGAATGTAGCCACATAGCTAAACTTTGGGACAGGACATGCCCCTTTTATGGTTGGACAGCGTCACGCACACTGAGGACCTGCACAAAATAAACAATAAGCAGCACCGTATTTGGATTTTGTGAACGTTACACTATGGTTTCAACAGTCTAGCCTGTGTCAGGACTCCAAGAGACTGAAGAGCAGAAATAATGAGACTTTCTCCAACTAAAGAATAAGTTGGAAGTTACAAAAACTGAGTACAGTAAGGAAACAGTGCTTCCTATAGTGGCACAAATAACTATGCAATAAAGTTCTCACGGTAAATGTATGTTCCCATGAGAAATGTGTCTCACTGCCGGTCAGCAGAAGAGTCCTCTTTGGGGCACCCTCTAGAACAGTGTTTCTCAACGACTGGTACGTGGACCGGCGCCGGTCCCCAAGATCTCCCTGACACAATTTAAGAATGCAGTAAGCCAGTTCCTGGTACCAAAAAGCTTGAGAAACACTACTCTATAACAGCTACGCTGTATGCATGCATGCATGCATGCATATATATATATATATATACACACACACACACACACACACACACACACACGAAACATGCCATCCTGCCGGGTCCTCAGGGCTGTTGTTCAGAAGAGGGAATTTATGCCTCCATGTGATATTGGACTAATTTTATATATGCAAAAAAACCAGAAACATTTCTAAAACTATTTCAGTTCCAGTAAAACCAGGAATAGCAAGCTCTGGATTTCTTATTGACGAGGATAAAAATGTAAAACCTACTAAATCTCAAAAGAGAGGGATATGCCACCAATTTGGATTGAAAGTTGCCATTTACTGAGCATGATGTAAAAAGAATGTCTCAGACCCACCTCTGCCAATCTGGGGTCACATCTGTGCCTAACGCCTGTTTAAGAACACAGCAGAATGTTGTGGCAGGGCCTTGGCAAGTACTTACATGTACAGTCTCCTGTCATTATCTAAAGATGCCTTTTCAAACACATCTTCAAAACGTCTCCGGATCACCTGGATATTCCTTTAAGAGAGGAGTGAGAGTCATTGAACTTGGCAAAGAGACAGATATCTGCAAGTGAAATCACGAGTGGAATTTACATCCCCAATGGCTTTAGAGCCCTAGAGGAAAAGGGTAAGGCTTGCTGGCTTCTCTCCCCTTCTTTCCAAGGTAATTTAACTCTAACAGATTTTCCTCAGCACCTAGAGGTCTTAAATACTGGTGAGGAGGCAAAGTAATGAAATAAAAAAAGGTTTATGTGGCTGGCCCATAATCACGTGTCCCCTTTCCATCAACCAGATTGTCCTCATCACTCCTGCCCATCTTATTAATATACATAGCACAAAATAGATCAAAAAGCAGAAAGATACATCCCTAGGTTTTCATACCACTGTAACTGGGCTAGGATCCTTTGAGAAGTCACTATAAGGATAGAGAATTGTGATGGTCTTAGGCATAATTTATATTTGAAGGGGGAAGGGGGGGGGGTTTGAGGGTATAAGGGGAATGGAGGCAGTGTACAACCAAGCCTATTATGAACAGAAATATTCCCCTGCACTGTTGTGACCCCCAAATACAACAGCATTACTCTAATACAGGAGGACCAATAGAAAGTGGCAGGTTTACTCTTTGCTCATAGTCTAAGACAGGGGTGGGCAAACTTTTTGGCCCGAGGGCCACATCTGGGTGGGGAAATTGCATGCAGGGCCGTGAATGTAGGGCTGGGGCAGGGGGTTGGGTTGCGGGAGGGAGTGCGGGGTGTGGGAGGGGGTGCAATGTGCAGGAAGGGGCTCAAGGTAAGGGGTTGGTGCAGAGGAGGGGTGCGGGGTGTATGAGGGGGCTCAGGGCAGGGGGTTGGAGTGCAAGTGCAGCAAGGGGTTGGGGTATGGGGTACAGGAGGGATTCGGGGTGCAGGTTCCAGCCCGGCACTGCTTACCTGGAGTGGCTCTGGGGTGGCAGCGGCGTGCACCGAGGCCAGAGCAGGCTCCCTGCCTGCCTGCCCTGGCCCCGCGCCGCTCCGGAAAGCAGCCGGCACCACGTTCCTGTGGCCCCTGGGGGACGGAGGGGCAGAGGGCTCCATGCATTGCCCTCGCCTGTGGGTACCTCCCCCAAAGCTCCCATTGGCCGCGGTTCCCCGTTCCCGGCCAATGGGAGCTTCGGGGGAGGTACCCACAGGCAAGGGCAGTGTGTGGAGCCCTCTGCTCCCCCTTCCCCAGGGGGCGCAGGGACGTGGTGCCGGCTGCTACGGGAGCGGCATGGGGTCCACGGCGCCACGGGGGTGGAAATCCCACAGGCCGGATCCAAAGACCACCCCCAGCCTAAGAGCATGTCTACTGCCCAAACTGAAATGCTAAGTAACCCTAACACAAGTGGTTAAAAGCACATTGGATTTTTAAATGCTCAGTTTTAATAATCTAAGATAATACTAGGCAGACATGAAAGTTTTTTGTTGTTTTTTTTAAAATGAATTATGTGATCTGGGTCCCTGTAAAGTGGGATTAAACAAATTATTTAATCCTAAAACGTTAAACAGTTACCTGGTCCACAGCTCATTTTCTATGCAGCGTTGGTCAAAAATATTCCTTTGGGGGTCTGCAACCAGGACCACCACCACAGCCCTGAAACATACACCCCAAGAACTGCATTAGAGCCTGAAACACACCCCACACAGAACTATGGACCTCTAGCTAAAGATTTCATCTTTTAAATTCACTTTGGTGGTGTGTGTTGCTTGCAAGGCTTTCCAACTGATGTTCTTTGCTAGTTCCTAGTCCACTTCTAAAGGGCAGTGCCAGGTGCCGTGTTCTTACTAGAAAGCAGCTCTGGGCAGGAGCACAAGGGGAAGAAATAGGAGGATTCAAGAATGGCTACAAAAAGTCTTCTACCAGTACAAGTCTTCCACGCCTTTTAGGGAGCACCTGTGGGCAGTTGGATACTCTCTAATTTTAAAGAAAACAGTGTATGGCCAACCCAGTAACTCTGTGCTCTGAAGAACAGAGATCCTCCTTCCCTGGGATGGTAGGGGAATGAGAGCACTACAGAGTTAAAAGAAGTGTTGTATGCATTAAATAGACCCCTTTTAAAAGGTGCAGTTCGAGAAATAAATATGTACTCATCCTGACATCTTCCCACAGGCTACTCCTCCCTTACTTGGCTGAGCCATAGAGTTCCCAAGCTTTCGCAATGCCCAAGGCAATCCCTTTGCATGGATTATTGTCCAGTAACTTCAAAGCTTCCTTGGACTTCCCCAAAACATTCAATATGTGCCTGTGACATAAGAGAAATAACAAAATCACATGATAATCCCAGCTGACCTAGGATTTGTAAAACAAAAGTTCAGAGAGTTTGTGGATATTAAGAGGTTACAACAGGATGTATACAGTACAAGACACACAGAGTGTGCAGACTGATGGTTTGCTGAAACCTCCTCACTGGCTAAGCAATGAAGTATCCTGGTCTGTTTCAAAGGGGTTCCCTTACCGATGCACAGCGGTGGTTCTTGAAGTAAGGCCTCCGAAGCTGGCAGCAATGGTGTTTATTTCGATTTGCTTCAGTGCCGGAGTGCCACCTGTGCCATGGTCAATCATATAATCGGAGCGATTTATTCCTAAGAATACTGACTGAACGAGAGGGAAAATAAAATGCAAAATATAGCACACTGCCATTCCTCCACACTTCTGACCAGCATAATGAGGCCCTTCACTTACCACAGGCCACTTTGACAAATTCACTTAAAAAAACCTCCTTTTTTAGGGCTGGATCCAGCAATCTTCACTCTGGTAAAATAACCACTGGTGTCAAGTGGAGTTTTGGCAGAGAAAAGACTGTAGGTTGGGTCCTTAACTTATTTCCTGCATTTATTTGGACAGACATCATCTGAAGCCCTTATCGTTTCCCTCTTTAATATACATCTCATGGCAAGAAAAGGTAACCGATATAACTGTGGTACAAAAACAACAAGGAGTACGGTGGCACCTTAAAGATTAACAGATTTAGTTGGGCATAAGCTTTCGTGGGTAAAAAACCCACTTCTTCAGATGCATGGAGTGAAAATTACAGATGCAGGCATTATTATACTGACACACGAAGAGAAGGGAGTTACTTCACCAGTGGAGAACCAGTGTTGACAAGGCCAATTTAATCAGGGTGGATGTAGTCCACTCCCAATAATTGATGAGGAGGTGTCAAATCCAGGAGAGGGAAAGTTGCTTTTGTAGTGAGCCAGCCACTCCCAGTCCCTATTCAAGCCCAAATTATAGTGTTAAATTTGCAAATGAATTTTAGTTCTGCAGTTTCTCTTTAAAGTCTGTTTCTGAAGTTTTTTTGTTCAAGTATTGCTACTTTTAAATCTGTTATAGAATGTCCAGGAAGACTGAAATGTTCTCCTACTGGCTTTTGTATGTTACCATTCCTGATGTCTGATTTGTGTCCATTTAGTCTTTTACGTAGAGACTGTTCGGTTTGGCCAATGTACATGGCATTGGGGCATTGCTGGCACATGATGGCATATATAACATTAGTAGATGTGCAGGTAAATGAGTCCCTGATAGTGTGGCTGATGTGGTTGGGTCCTCGGATGGTGTCACTAGAGTAGACATGGGGACAGAGTAGGCAACACGGTTTGTTACAGGGATTGGTTCCTGGGTTAGTGTTTCTGTGGTGTGGTGTGTAGTTGCTGATTCATAGATTCATAGATTCTAGGACTGGAAGGGACCTCGAGAGGTCATCGAGTCCAGTCCCCTGCCCGCATGATGAGTATTTGCTTCAGGGGGCTGTCTGTAAGAGAGGACTGGCCTGCCTCCCAAGGTACCCATCTCGCTCGGTCAATCTGTTTTGTCATTTCCCCAGGTGGGTACTGTAGTTTTAAGAATGCTTGATAAAGATCTTGTAGGTGTTTGTCTCGGTCTGTAAATTCGGTTGTATCTTAGGGCTTGGCTGTAGACAATGGATCATGTGATGTGTCCTGGATGGAAGCATGTAGGGAAGTATAGCGGTCAGTAGGTTTTCGGTATAGGGTGGCGTTTATGTGACCATCACTTATTTCCACTGTAGTGCCCAGGAAGTGGATCTCTTGTGTGGACTGGTCTAGGCTGAGGTTGATGGTGGGGTGGAAATTGTTGAAATCCAGGTGGAATTCTTCAGGGGCCTCCTTCCCATGGGTCCATATGATGAAGATGTCATCAATGTAGCGCAAGTAGAGGAGGGGCACTAGGGTACGAGAGCTGAGGAAGCATTGTTCTAAGTCAGCCATAAATATGTTGGCATACTGTGGGGCCACGCGAGTACCCATAGCAGTGCCGCTAACTTGAAGGTATAAGTTGTTCCCAAATCTGAAATGGTTGTGGGGGAGGACAAAGTCACAAAGCTCAGCCACCAGGTGTGCCGTGGCCTCATCAGGGATACTGTTTTTGACAGCTTGTAGTCCATCCTCATGTGGAATATAGGTGTAAAGAGCTTCTACATCCATGGTGGCCAGGATGGTGTTTTCAGGAAGATCACCAATGCATTGTAGTTTCCTCAGGAAGTCGGTGGTGTCTCCAAGATAGCTAGGAGTGCTGGTAACATAGGGTCTGAGGAGAGAGTCCAAATAGCCAGATAACCCTGCTGTAAGGGTGCCAGTGCCTGAGATGATGGGGCATCCATGGTTTCCAGGTTTATGGATCTTGGGTAGCAGACAGAATACCCCTGGTCGGGCTCTGGGGGGGTGTCCGTGTAGATTTGTTCCTGTGCTATTGCAGGGAGTTTCTTGAGCAAGTGGTGTAGTTTCTTTTGGTACTCCTCAGTGGGATCGGAGGATAGTGGCCTGTAGAATGTGGTGTTGAAGAGTTACCTGGCAGCCTGCTTTTCATAATCCGACCTGTTCGTTAGGACTACAGTACCTCCTTTGTCAGCCCCTTTGATTATAATGAACAGGTTGTATTATGAACAGAAGGCTGCCAGGCAACTCTACAACACAACATTCTACCCAGAAGTCACCTACTACAGGACAGACCCAACAAAGACCCAAAGCCCACCCCTGGTTGGATCCAAAGGGACTGGGAGTGGCAGGCTCACTACAAAAGCAACTTTCCCTCTCCTGGAATTGACACCTCCTCATCAGTTATTGGGAGTGGACTACATCCACCCTGATTGAATTGGCCCTGTCAACACTGGATCTCCACTTGTGAGGTAACTCCCTTCTCTTCATGGGTCAGTATAATAATGCCTGCATCTGTAATTTTCACTCTATGCATCTGAAGAAGTGTGTTTTTTACCCACGAAAGCTTATGCCCAACTAAATCTGTTAATCTTTAAGGTGCCACCGGGTTCCTTGTTGTTTTTGTGGATACAGACTAACACGGCTACCCCCGATATATGGTACAAAAGAAACTTAACAGCACAGGAAAGCCCTTAAGTGCTACTTCTGACACAGCTACACTGAACTGGAACCCACCAAAATGCTCTTTAGAGACTTTCAGAAGACAGCATTATAAGTGTGTATAATCATGGTCCACTTTCACACAAGGTTAGATGTTTCCAGCAATACCCACCAAGAATACTAGAGGCATGATTGTTGAATGGTCTCATAAAATGGGACAAGTTACTCTTATGGTGTGTTACTGGCCAAGATACCATAATCTAGAGAGTAACCCTATACATCCTCCTCCTGACTGAACAATTCAAAACCAACCTGTGGGAGAGATCTTTCAAATGACAAAAAAAAACCCAAACTTCCATTATGAAAGAAAGAGGGTGGCAGCTAATGGGGGGGGGAAGAGGGAGAAGACTTCCTGTGGAATACCTGAGCCAACCCTTCTTTCAGAACTTGCTTGTAGATTTTAAAGAGATGAGCTGTGAAGTCATCCACTTTGATGGTGCTAGAGAAAAAGAAAGAGTATACCAATCAATTTACCTGGTTATAAGGGAGATATATAAATAAAGCCCTTACCTGAGGAAATCTATTATACGGTGGAAGCTACAGGATATACTCCCCAGCACAATGCACAGGGCTGTGGTCAGACCACGCTCTTGAGCATTAGTAAGAGCTGCACAAGCTAAAGCCTCACCTAGGGCATTTACAATGTACCCTTGTGCATATGGCAAGAGTTTCAAGTAGTCAGATAACCCTTCTCCACACACACAGCAGTAGGGACCCTAGTAAAAAGCTTCTCTGTGAAGAAGGTTCAGAGACTCATACAGTTAAAGGTCAGAAGGGACCATCGTGATCATCTAGTCGGATCTCCTGCACATCACAGGCCACAGAACCTCACGCACCCACTCCGGTAACAGACCCCTAACCTCTGGCTGAGTTACTGAAGTCCTCAAATCATGGTTTAAAGACTTCTAGTTACAGAGAATCTACCATTTACACTACTTTAAACCTGCAAGTGACCCGGCCCCACGCTGCAGAGGCTCTCCCTCCCACACTCTCCCTCTGCAGCTGCCAGTGTGAATCTCTGTGAAGGAAGAGAGAGAAGACAAACAGAAGATAGAGAAAAGAAGCAAAGATAAAGACCAAAAGTCTCCCCACTCCCATTGGGGTCTGGTATAATAATTCACAGCGCAAATTATGGGGGCCATCACCAAATTCACCTTTTAGTAGTTTACTGGCTGGCCATGCTGCACATCACTGTACTCACTGCTGTATAACCCTTCTAGAAAGGGCCCTGGCACAAACTACAGGTATGTTCTACTCCAAACAGGATTATTTACTAGCAATAAGTTGTTTACATAATACACTACCCCCACTTCCCTTGGCCAAGAGCCACGGGAATCCTGTGCCTGGCCACATAGCCACAGGTATCAGCGACTAGGTTGGGGTGTGCACGTCTTCTCTGGCACACGTCCATTTAGACAGCCCTGCAGGTTAGATGGCTCAACCTTTAGTCCCTTTCCTCCCCCCACAAGGGTCATAACATTAGTCATGTCATCATAGTACAACACCTCTTTGAACATACAAGGTGCACCCTCAGCTCCCCCCAGGATTACTGGACAGGCAGGGATAGCAACAGATGGAGCTGAAAGTCTGACAGAATTTTGGTCCAAAATTTGGGGCAAGATCCAAATATCTTGTCTTTGTGGAATATTTTATTAAGTGGGCTGGAAATCAGAACCTGCAGCTCTCAGACCCTCCTGGCCATGCCAATGGCTGCCAGAAACAAAACCTTCAGCAAATAGTGGTACAGACAATGAGATCCCAAGGGCTCAGTGCGATCCCAGTGGTTAACACTGAATTTAAGTCCCAAGCAGACTCCCAGGTGGGAGGATAAAGTCTGTAAGATCATCTGAAGTGGGGCACATAGTGAGGCAAGAGAAACCCCTTCCATACCCCATTTTCCCATATAGATCTGTCATTTTTTGCAGGACCCAAAGAGACCCCAAAACCTTAATGAAAACAGCTAAAAAATACTACATTTAAATAAGAATGTAGAGTCTAATGCACCTAACTACTTATGGACTACTGGCAACCATTTTATGAAAACTAATGTGGTGGGGAAAAGGAGAGATTAGTTCTGTAATCAGTCTGGCAGACAGAGATAGTAACCTGTAGCAGAAGTTGTATATTTATACCCTCTGTCTGTAACCTGAAGAACATCTATAAACTATCAGGAGAGATGACTGAGGGCATCAACTCAAGAAGTAAAAGCAAAAATGGACTAAGAGTAAGAGCGATAGAAGCTTTACATTTAAAATATTTGTTTAGTTAACATATACAGTACAATAAATACCTAGCAAGAGTGCGTTCCAGGAATTCCGCGTTCTGGCTAATAGTATCCACAAGTAGGTTAAAATCTTGTTGAACAGCATAGGCTTGTTCAAAGATGGTGCTTGGTACTACAGATGGAAGCAATGTAAAGGGAGCATAATTCACCACCTGCAGATAAGGGTCCAACAATGGAAAAGTCAGCCATTTCCCTCACACTTCCTTTCCCTAACAGACTGGGCTGAAGCCCTCTGAAAGTGTGGCCCAGCCAGTCCCAATTTAAATTAAGTTAGTTCCAATTTAAAACTGACATATTCTAGACTAGATCCTTACTTCATTTGTCCCTGAACAGACTTTCCCTCAGTACGCCACAGGCTGCAGGGCCTGAACTTTGGCATGTCTAGTTTTGAGTGTTTCACTTTACAAAACTTAATATAATGGAATTTGGGTTGGGAGACCTCAGTAGCAATTCCATAGTTACAATTGTGTTGAACTTTTCATTTAAAGGAGTATAATCTTTGTTTTCACTTTAATGATAGAATGTAGTCTCCAGATTTACCACAAGTACTGTTTAGAGAACGAATGAATTTTATAGTATATCCAGTTCTGAAATTTATCCCTGAGGGTACCATTATTTTTGACTCACTTTAGCTACTCAACTCCAGTCACTGCAAATTCCAAACTCCATACACCTCTTCACTGGGACCACATCTCAGGCATATGCCATTTTGGGCATAAGCCACTTTGAAAAAACAGCAATTTTATACAGGACAAAAGTTATTCTCCTTGTTTGTCATAACTTTTTGTGCACGCCAAGAGAAGCCAAGGCGCCTCTCGGAAGACAATGTGTATGTCTGCTCTGCAACACTGCCTTCCTACTCCTCAGCATCAAATCCTAGAATTCTCTAGGCCAGGGGTGGGCAAATTACAGCCCACGGGCCGAATCTGGCCCTCAAGCTCCCGCTGGGGAGCAGGGTCTGAGGCTTGCCCTGCTCCAGCCAAGGAGCAGGGTCAGGGGCTGCTCCGCGCGGCTCCCAGAAGCAGCAGCATGGCCCCCTTCTGGCTCCTATGTGTAGGGACAGCCAGGGGGCTCTGCTCCACACGCTGCCCCTGCCCCAAGTGCCGCCCCTGCAGCTCCCATTGGCCAGGAACCACAGCCAAAGGGAACTGCAGGGTGGTGCCTGAGGACGGGGCAACGCGCAGCAGAGCCACCCAGCCGTACCTCCGCATAGGAGCCGGAGGGGGGACATGTTGCTGCTTCCGGAAGCCACTTGAGGTAAGCGCCGCCCGGAGCCTGCACGCCAAGCCCCAACCCCAATTTTGTGAGCATTCATGGCCTGACATACAATTTCTATACCCTCGGTCCAAAAAGTTTGCCCACCTCTGCCCTAGGCGGATGCTGATCTTAGAGAGACTGACTGGACAGCAGAGTCAGCATCAGAACACAAAGATACATGGCAGAGACATACTCCATAACATCACTGTCAGTCATCTCTTCAGTCTTCCTGCAGCCTGCCCATGGAGATGCCAGACAACAAGCCAGCCTTCAGCCAATACACAGTCCCTCTCTCTCTCTCATGCTGCTGGTGGACCCGATAGACCTTGCTTATAACACAGGAGTTCCCCTCTGGCAAGTTATAGGAGGTTCACCAAAGGGAGAAGTTTCCTCCCAAGCAGAGCTGGTATCCCTGCGAAGTCCAGGCCATTTCAGGTGACACCATCCTCTTCTCCTTGTTCAGTTATGGTGGTAGCTAAAGGTTCCTCAAAAGCAGAACCTCCCACTGATAAACTTCCTGGGATTCACCAGAGATGAGCTCTGCTCAGATATTGGGAGCACGTCCATCACACCAGGACTGCCCCTGAGGAGAGTGAACACACAGCACTGACATCCAGTGCTCAGACACCACATCCAAACCTCAGGTTTTCTCATGGACAAATAAAACAGATTTTCATAATGCAGGTAGATCTCCCAGTAGAATATCTTAGTCTGACCACAGTTGGTATTATGGAGTATGGTGGAAGCTTACTCTGCTATTGTCTCAACTCTGCTTAGTCTCCTGTGGAGCTGTGCAGTTATTGCAAAATAGTGCATATTTCATGATGACTCAACAAATAAGCCACATCACCTGCAACCATCTCCTTCCCAAGACCTTGTCCTACGGGGCAGAAATCTTGCTGAGTCATTTGATCCTTTTCCAAGAATGCATTATTTCTATGTGAGAACATGGCATAGTTAAATAAGCTGAGCTTACATCGGATGAATTGGATTCCTCTTTGGTCCTCATCAGAACTCCTTCAAGCAATGCTGCATCCACAGCGATTGCAGCTACCTCCGGAATGAGCTGCGCATTGTGCAAAACATCTTCCCATATGGCCAGGTGGGCAGTCATTTCAAATGCTAAAGACAGAAAAGAAGTCACTCACAAGACAGGGGGAGGAACCAGAGTCCAATGGTCTTTACCTGTACATGGCCTAATCTTTCTTGCTTAGTAGGTGATGGTGGTGGGGTGCGAAGGTGGTTGTTTTGTTTTAAATTAGACCAGATGGAACTGCAGTTTTCTTCTAGCTTTAGCAAGTTCCCTTCTGTACTGAACTCAGATCTGGATATCAGAGGTGATATACACAGGGTTGCTGAACAGGCTCTTAGCATGATATGGGCCTTAGTCAGCATTCCTTACTCAGGCAATACTCGCACTAACTTCCCTGGGAGATTTGCCAAAGTGCCAAATAGGTCTTCAGACCAGGCACTGTAACTATATTCCTGGGGCTTTTGACCCAACTAATTGCTCTAATATCACCTATTAAACATAACAGATGCATATTTAGAGGGAAAGGTATTGCCAGATATAGAAAAACTGTTTTTGTGGGGAGAAGAAGTAAAGCAGATACTCATGTTTTCATGACCCTTAGAAAACAGATGCAGCAGAGAGGTCAAGGACTGACCCAACTCTCCTATCTGCATTATTGATTGGTACCATGTTTGTGACCATCCAGAACATGGTTAGGACAAAGTTCTTAGCCATGTGGCTATACTCTTTTTACCCTGCTTGTGAACAGGGCTGTAACACGAGTATCAGGCTCTCACCAATTTGTAATTTCTATCATGACTGTCAAGGTGCATCAGTGTAACTTGCTCTCAGCAGCCAGAACAGTCTGGGAGAGGTATGAGAATGCACCAAGAACCACGTTTTTGCACCACAGCGGTATGGTTGAGCAAGGAAATATCATGCAGTGTTAATGCACTGAAATATGTTAGTGCTGGAACTATGTCAAATGAGCACGTCACCATTTCTAATTACGCTTAATACGGTCCTACATGGTGCACGAAGTTGTCCCTCCAGGGCAGGGTTGAGGCCTACTGATGAGGCAGCAGCATGTATGTAGGAAACTTGCATCATCATTGCTCAGGTTGTACTATCTCTGCCTTTCAAGGCACAATGTCACCTGGAGAAGTGCCATGTTAGTGCTTGTCTACACTGGCACTTTACAGCACTGCAACTTTCTCATTCAGGGGTGTGAAAAAACACCCCTCTGAGCGCAGCAAGTTTCAGCACTGTAAAGCGCCAGTGTAGACAGTGCACCAGTGCTGGGCGCGCTGGTAGCGATGCCTCTCGTGGAGGTGGTTTTTTTTTTTTTTTTTTTTAGGAGCGCTGGGAGAGAGCTCTCCCAGAGCTCTGCCATGACTACACAAGCCACGGTGCTTTAACGTTGCCAGTGTAGACAAGCCCTTAGAAAAAGGGCTGCCCAAGGCTACAATAGCTATATGGACACCTGCTTTAGAAAGGAGTCAGTAATTTAACTGGGCAATTTAAAACAGCCATCAGTATTTAAGGTGTGTGCTTCTCAACAAGGCACACAAAGCCCAATGAAGTGCTTTTCCTTGGCCAAAGGATACCACACCCTGGGACGTGTGCCATTTTGTTTATAAAGTAGTTGATAAACAATAAGTCATTTAAAATATACCAGTTAAGTTCATGACCTATTAATCCAAATAAGCCAGTCCTGCTGGAACAAAGAAAAAGCCCCCCCCCCGGCAGCTGCATGGAAGTAGCAGCCCAGACCTTCGTACAGCCGGAGCCCACCTCACCCACAAAGCTCAGAGCCAGCACCAGCGTCGGGCTTCCTCAGCTCTCCCGCCCTAAGCGGGTCACAGCCCGTCCGGCCTCCGGGCCCGCACAGCCACGCCTGACGCTGAGCGGGGCCCGGGGGAGCTCCACGGCCAAGGGAGCGTGTGACCCGCTTTCGCTCCTGCCGGCCCGCGGGCGCCTTCCTGCCCCCGGGCCACCTGGCCGGCCCGCGGCATGGCCGCGCCGTGAGGCTCTGGGCAGGGCTGTGATCTACCCCGGGTAACGCTGCGCGCTCCCCCGCCTGCCCGACCCCCGAGCCGGGCCGCTGTGAGGGCCCGAGGAGCGAACGGACCCGGGGAGGGAGGGGCAGAGTGCGGGACACCCCCCCCGCAGGGCAGGTCCAGCTCAGGAACCTCACCTGAGGCGGGCTCTCGTGAGCGGGGAAAGGAGGACTGGCCCCCACGGGAAGCGACAAGTCCCAGTACCTGGCTCACGGCACCGGCCGGGGGCGCGTGCGAAGGGAAATACGCTCTTGCTCTGCTCAACCTTTGATTGGACACGCCTCTCTCAGCGCCCAGAACAGCACCGAGCGCGCGCCCTCTCCCGTGATTGGCAGGAGAGTGGTCCTATCACCGTGAAGTAACGAGAGACGCGAGGTCGCCAGTCAGGGCTGGACTCTGGAGCAGCTACAGAAGGAATACATCGGAAACGGGATGCCCCGCCGCCCACCCCTGCGTCCCCAATCGGTTACTGCGCCTGCGCCGGGCTCCCAGGCAGGCCCTCACGGCGCGTGGCGCCCGACAAGTTGGCTGAGCAGCGGCAGGGCGCGAAGGAGGAGGGCGGGGTGGCCTCGTGCTCGGATCTGCAGCCACCAGCCGGTGGGCTCTGGCCTGGCCCAGGCGGTGCGCTGTGCCTTGCCGGCCTCGCTGGGGGCTGAGCCAGCCCCTCAGGGTGCTCAGGCCCTGGCAATGCACATCGTTAAACACCCCGTTCGGTGCCTGCCGAGGCAGCGTCGCCCCCCCAATGCCCGGCCCTATGCGAGTTGCTGGAGGGCACCTGGGGAGCTTGGGAGCAGAGCCGCCCCTCGCTCTCCGGCCCACGCTGGCCGGCAACCAGCGCTTCAACTGCGACCTCTCTCAAACGCAGCCTCCTGCCAGCCCATTTTTGTCAGGTGCTTTGTGAGCTGCTCCCACCATGATCTTCCTGCCTGCCTGCTGCACCCAATGCCCAGTGTGCCGCTGCTTGTTTCCTGGAGCCCAAGCTGTCCTAGTTCAACCCTGTTCCAGGCACTCCTGATTCCCTCCAGCTCGCCGGCTGCCAAAGTCTGGAGGAGGGGAGCCCTGGCTAACTGGACTTCTGTGGTCAGCTGAAGCAGGGTTCCCTGCGTATCAGCCCTTGAAGTCTATCCCCTTCTCCTCAGTTCAATGTCTCCCCGATACCTAGAGAGACAAGGAGGTAATACCTTCTGTTGGTGAGAGAGACAAGCTTTCAAGCTACAGAGAGCCCTTCTTCAGGTCTGGGAAAGGTCTCCTGGATACCTACACAGCTTTGCTTCATGCTTCCAACTTCTCTCACTACTGAAGAAATACAAGGCCAAATTTTGTTAGCGTAGTAGGCCAACGTCTTGAGACAGAAAGTGATCCACAGGCTGAGAATAGGTTCCTCCGTGGGCCCAGTCTGGGACGCTGTGTCTAACACAGAACTTTTTCTTTAAAAATCTCTCAATGTTGCTATATGACTGGTTCAGCTCCACTGGGGCTAGAAAAAGTGGGAGCACTAAGATAGACTGGCTACTGATGCTTTTACCACTGTTGTCCAACTGCTTAAAGCAGGTCTAGCTGACACATGGTTAAAAATACAGGCAGAGTGTTTATAACAGCACTCCCACCATTGGAGCTGCACCAGCACTACACCAATTGTGGGAGGTTTTTAATAAAAAGCTCAGACACTAGCCAGAGAGAAAGAAACTAAGCAAAACCAGCAGCTCCACAAATCTCTGCTCTTTGCAGTTCATAAATTTTCGTGTATTGAATTTGCCCTGAATAGATAAATGGTGAGTGGTGTCTCATGAAGTACGGTAGGTTTTCCTGGCAATGAGGAAAGAATGAAAGGCGAGGGAAGAGACTTTCTAATGATAGTGTGGCTCCTAAGAAGCTTGGCCTTAGAACCATACAGATGGGTGAAGACAGTGTTGCTACCTCTGAGGTCCATGCATAATAAGAGATTTGTGAATGATCCAAAGAATCAGTTCAACAGGATTCTTCAAGTAGCCAGAAGGTGTCAGAGCTAAGTAACTGGTGTCAAGTTGCTTCCCCTAATCACAAAAGTCATGATTCAAGTATTTTACACATGGCAAAAAGACAGCACTGCAGAGCCATCCACTCCACACCTTGCATCAGCCCCATCAGGATCATTGGTCTGTATTTCTCTGATTTCCTTGCTTGTAAGAGCTCTGATTAAGCTCATGAAGGACCAAGCAGTGACATTTCCAATAGCCACAGTCTGGCCAAGAAGACTCTGGTGTACCAGTTATTGGTGAGCTACTGCTCTGACTATCGCATGTCATGGATCTTCTGTTTCAAAGTCTAGTGCTACACCCCAATCCAGCAGCCTCCATTTTGTCATTCTGGTTGCTGTGAAGCACAGATTAACAAGGGGGTATTATACTATGATGAAGTGACAGACGCCATTACATTTTTCAGGAAAAAATCCTCATATAGTATATGTCAGGATAGGGAGAAAGTTTGAACACAGATGGTATGAGAAAAGCAAAAGTTAAAGGCTCGAATCCCTGCCATCCAGGAAGTCCTGCAGAAAAGAAGGGGGCATAAAAACTGTGTCTTCTTACTCAGCAGATCTGCTTTGTGTATATAAGATCTAGAGCTGCTGGTGACAAATACAAGCTGCTTCTCCTATTAAGAGCCAATCACAGTTGAAAGGCATGTGGCAGTTCTCCAAAAAAGGCAATTTTTTTGGAGTTTAATGTACCTGCCCTACACACACCGACATCATCTATCATTTGAAAACTTATTTTATGTATGTTTAGATAAGGTATGATGTGAAACTGTCAAGTGGTGCTGTAAGTGAAACAATAGTACCCCAAAAGAGAAAGTTTCAATTTTTGCACAGTTCCAGAAATACAGCAACATAATTCTGAATATAGTTTTTACTGTTTAAGTTAATTTCAACACCTTACCATAGTGTTTATTGGTTAAAGCTACCATAGAACAATGTATTAAAAGATTTGTGTTGGTTTTGCATGGGCAAGTATTTTTTTTCCAGGAATGCTTAAGCTGTTTAGCATGTGACAAGAATGGCAAATATCAATTTTTCCAATATACTAATATTAAATGTTTTCACATCGCATATTCTTAATTGTCAAAGTATCTCCCATGTCATTCTAATAGTTTTCTATATTTTCAATTGAAATTTGCTGACCAAATCAATCTCAGACTGAAGGTTGTGCACCAGCAGCATAGATTGGATGCCCATAGTTTGTGCTGAACAGTGGGTAGATATAAATGTATGTGAATTCCTAATGTAATGCTTCTCCATTTGTAAGCTTTTGTACATACAATGTAGCATCTAGTCTGCCTGGTTGAGAGTTTTAATTTGAAATGCATGTAGTATAGAATCCTAGAATATCAGGGTTGGAAGGGACCTCAGGAGGTCATCTAGTCCAACCCCCTGCTCAAAGCAGGACCAATCCCCAACTAAATCATCCCAGCCAGGGCTTTGTCAAACCTGACCTTAAAAACCTCTAAGGAAGGAGATTCCACCACCTCCCTAGGTAACCCATTCCAGTGCTTCACCACCCTCCTAGTGAAAAAGTTTTTCCTAATATCCAACCTAAACCTCCCCCACTGCAACTTGAGACCATTACTCCTTGTTCTGTCATCAGGTACCACTGAGAACAGTCTAGATCAGGGGTCGGCAACCTGTCAGAAGTGGTGTGCCTAGTCTTCATTTATTCACTCTAACTTAAGGTTTCATGTGCCAGTAATACATTTTAACTTTTTTAGAAGGTCTCTTTCTCTAAGTCTATAATATATAACTAAACTATTGTTGTATGTAAAGTAAATAAGGTTTTTAAAATGTTTAAGAAGCTTCTTTTAAAATTAAATTAAAATGCAGAGCCCCCCTGACTGGTGGCCAGGACCCGGGCAGTGTGAGTGCCGCTGAAAATCAGCTTGCGTGCCGCCTTCGGCACGCGTGCCATAGGTTGCCTACTCCTGGTCTAGATCCATCCACTTTGGAGCCCCCTTTCAGGTAGTTGAAAGCAGCTATCAAATCCCCCCTCATTCTTCTCTTCTGCAGACTAAACAATCCCAATTCCCTCAGCCTCTCCTCATAAGTCATGTGCTCCAGCCCTCTAATCATTTTTGTTGCCCTCCGCTGGACTCTTTCCAATTTTTCCACATCCTTCTTGTAGTGTGGGGCCCAAAACTGGACACAGTACTCCAGATGGGGCCTCACCAATGTCGAATACTAGCCTTTGAAATGTTCTGGAAACTAGCTTTTAATTTAGTGACACTTATGCACACTTACTATTTGAGATGATCATACAAAGCTTTATATTGGGCTACACTGGTACAGAAAGTGCTCACTAAACAAAAATGGCAATTTTGATACTAACAGATCTAATTTATATCTAGATTAGCACAAGCCTGTTTACTTGTACAAAGTGAGAAATGGTGGTAGTGGTGATGGTAATGCTAACAAGATACGTTGGGAATTTTAACTCTATAGGGAAGTTACAATATATGAAGACATGGAGTACACAAACCCCTTAAAGCTTACATCAAAGAGAAAAAGATTCTCCACAAACTTTGTTGTTTGTCAAGGAAATCAAAACAATATAAAACTGCCAAAAGCCACCAATGCTGGACAGAATTCTGTGATGCTGGCAGCAAAAGCCAGGAGATATTAATTGTATTGGCAGCTATTGGATGCCTTTTCTAGTTTAGATGATGTGCCACCAATACTCTATGACAGGGCCTGCTTTCAGAAATACACAAGAAAGTTGACTTTGACACATGTAGTGAACCCAGGAAAGAAAACAGACAATCTGATCAGACAGCATCATATTCACCTGCTTCCAGAGTATGCACGTCCTCCAGTGATTGGTCCTGTTGCATTGTTTGCTTGATAAAAAACACAACACATTAATAAAATAGAAACACTGGAGAGAGCAACCAATCTCAGGGAGGCAGCACTTCAAAGAGGAGATGATGATATGTTGTGCAGAATACCCGTGGAAGACTTGATTGCTAAGGATGCAATTTATCACTCAACGTGCCTTTCTTCCTACTTGAGTAAAACGAATCTTAAAGCAAAACCATCCAGTTACACTTCAACAATACAGTCATCTTATGACACTGCATTTCAATCAACTGATTGAAGAAATGTATATAAGATCATTAACCAGCAAGAAGGCTCTTCTCCTATCCAAGCTGCTACAAAGATATAAAGCCCTACTTCCCTCAGATGTAGAAACTGCAAGCAATTCCAACAGCAAGATTAGAAAAACATTCTGGTTCTGCAATTTCATTCCATGCACAGCACGAACTAGGCAAATCTACCTTTGTTCTATAAAGTGCAATAACATTAGCTGATGCTATCCAAGCTACTAGTAAACTGAAGCAGGAACTTAAGTCATCTAAACGTTTGGTCGATGTTCTTCTGGTGAGTGAGCCTGATGAACAACTTTCAAATGATCAAGTGGTTTTGTATAATGTCACTTCAATCCTTCAGTCTGAAATAGCCAAAATGAAAGCCTCAGAATATTATCCAAAGCCAGGTGATGGTAATTTAGAGAACTCATCTACTTTTGTGCCCCAGTTGGTGCAAGAGTTTCTTTGTCCATTCATTGATGGATAAAAATGCACATAATTCAGCCAGCAATGAGTATCATCTTTCAGAAGACATTCAAATAAGATGCTCTCAATTGCAGAGCACATAGGGTTTAACAGTTCCAAAATTAACACATCACTGCACATAAGCCTTGCTGCACAGCTACACCATGAATCTGGGGCTTGTAGTTTAATTGACAGGCTACATCTTCACTGATTTTATCAATTATGATGAACTGAGGCAATTCATCACTAGTGCTGCAAAAACTGAAGTAGAAAGACTCCAGGGAGATGTGTTCATTCCAAATGGAATTGTACCACTACATGCGGATGGAAATCTCATCCATGAAGGAGATAATATAATCATCATAGAGACCCTTGATTGAAATAATATCTTTCACTCAAGAAACAGAGTGGTATTTCAAGAACAGTCTCCAGATAGTCCAGCATCACAAGAAATATCACTGAAGTGTGGGGAAAAAATGTCACTCTACCCAGGCAGATTCTCTTTTGCAGTGTTTGAAAAAACAAAACATGTCCAGCACCAATTCACCATGAAAAATACTTGAGAAAATCAACTGTAGTCAGAACAATCTTTCCTGCACAGAACTGTGTATATACCAAGAGAATAAAGAATGTGGCAACCCATGATGATGATGACTAGAAATGTCACCAGTGCTATTACATTTCAGTGATGCCTGTACGCATTTATTATTAGATTTTATGTTTACCCTTTAGATTGTTGTTGTGATGCTTTGAGGTCAAAAGAAATCCAAATTTATGTTTTGAAATAATACACAGTCATTAAACTAACAGAAACTAATGCAAATATTTCAAAGTGGTCATTTTAATGTGTTGATAGTGTCATTATTTATCCCTGTTTTTTATGGTAAGGGTACCACTTGACAGCTCCACATTCATACCTCATCTTCAAGTCTACACAATAAGCTCTAGAATGATGTATGATGAGCGTGTATGTAGAGAGGGTACATTAAGCTGACCAAATCAGCGGTGTCTGCTGCTCCTTTACATCAGATGAGAAAGTTGGAGTCTATTTTGCCTCAGACATCAACAGAATTAAGTTCCATTTGCAGCATTTTAGTGGTTGGTGACATATGGACCAGAAGTGTTCCAGGTGGAACTTGTGTCATTGGCATGCGGAGTAAATAAGTTTTTAATTTGTAGATTGAGCACTTTGGAAATGGAATCAGCGAGACAAACCTGGAGCGCCAAGATGCCTATTGTGAAGTCACTAGCCATATTCTGCATCAAATTCAGGTCTGGTGTACATGCTCACAGTGAAGTCCAGTAGCAGTCAGTGAAGTTAATGGGAGGTATGCCCATTTACTCCAGGGCCAAAAACCAGAAAAAGGCCCTCTTACTCCACAATAAGTGTGTCCTCACAAGGAGTTATTCCAGAATAGCTGGAGTGCTTTAAATTCACACCCTACCTCACTCTGGCTAGAATAATTTCCCAGGTAGACAACCCCTGCACCTTGCCAGGCCCAAAGTGCCAGTGGGGGCAGGAAGGCACTCGGCAGGGCTTCGCACTCCCCTCCTTCACCTTCCCAGGGCAGTTAAACTGCAGACACCCCCATAGAGGAGGAGGGAAGCTCAATCTGATGCTATCAGCTCTCTCTTCTGAGCTGCTCATTTGGCCCTTTGGTAACTGCCCACCCCAGGCGGTTTGGCCCTGTCTGAGAGGCGGGGCGGTCACTGTGCCACTTAGCACATGGGGATGGGGGGTGCCACTTGGCAGGGAGGTCTCTTGGGCAAGGCCCTGACCTGGGAGGCTTGTCCCCGTGGAGGGGTCCCGCTGGGGGATGAGCACCCAAGGGAGAGGCGAGGTCCCAGGCAGAGGGGCTGGAACCGGGGGGTGCGGACCGTGCGGTACTGGGGCGGGGAGCGGCACGGGACCACTACCTGATACGGAGAGTCCCCGGGCGCTGCAGGGGGAGCCCGTGGGCCCTCCCGGGGAGCCCGGTGCCGGCCAATACCGGAGACGGGGGGGGCTGACGTCGGAACTCCAGCACAGTGCCGTGTGACGTCACCACGCTGCGCTGTGAGGCATGCTTACGTCAGGCAAATCCCCTCGGGGACCCGGAAGCGGCGGGCGCGTGGGCAGCAGAGGCCATGAGCCGCGGGAGGGGCGGAGCCTGCGGGTGAGCGGGGCGGAGCCCGACCCCAGGGGGCAGGCAGGGCCTGGGGACAGCTCTCCCCATGG
>NW_020664584.1:10011068-10052889 GCF_002925995.2 Terrapene triunguis | reverse complement strand
GCTCTCCCAATGGGGCTGGCAGGGTTTGGGGTGTACAGGGGGAAGCTCTCCCCATGGAGCTGGCAGGGTTTGGGGTGCACAGGGGGCAGCTTCCCATGGGGCTGGCAGGGTTTGGGGTGCACGGGGGCAGCTCTCCCCCTGGGGCTGGAGGAGCCCTGGGTGATGTCGCCTCTCCCACATGAGATGGACAGGGTATGGCAGGAGTGAGAGTGGGCAGCTCCTCTCCCACAGGGAGGGTAGGTACATAGCATTTTTTCTATCAGTGGCATCAACCTCCCTGTTTCAAGGAGTTATTTTTTCAAAGCCTCTTCTTATATGTTTATATTTTAGGTGCTATGTCCAACAAGAACTCAGCATGGTGTGACGTTGCAAATGAATCTGATTTTTATTCTTGTTCCTGGGAAGCAAGCTTTTCACATAGCCATTGTAGCTGCAAAGGTAAAATGAAAGTCAGGCTACAAAACCTTGTCTAAACTTTCAGCAGTGTTTTGGTTTGAAGACTAAATAGTGAATTATTAAAGAAATTAATATGAATCTGTTTCTCTCTGGTGAATTTGTTGCTGATACTTTATAGCACAGATTCTCAAACTTGATTGCACCACGTTCTCCTTCTGATAACAAAAATTACTGTGTGACCCCTGGAGGGGGGACCGAAGCCTGAGCCCTGCCACCCCAGGAGAAGGGGCCAAAAACCGTGCCCCACTGCCCCGGTGAGGGACGAGGGGGGCGGCAAAGCTGAAGCCCAAGGGCTTCAGCCCCAGGCAGGGGTAACCTGAGCCCCACCACCCAGGGCTGAAGTCCTTGGGCTTTGGCCCCGAGCACTGGGGCTCGGGCTTCAGTCCTGGACCCCACCAAGTCTAAGCCAGCTCTGGTGACCCCATTAAAACGGGGTCACGACGCACTTTGAGGTCACGACCCACAGTTTGAGAACCGTTGCTTTATAGTAATGTATCTTGCCATTAGTTAATATTGTGAGCGATAATGATTCCTTGTGATATATTTTGTAAGTGTTCTATTGTAAAGAATCATTTTTAGTTGAAAATAACTTCTAAGTGTTTCCTTTCTAGATTTAACTGGCTCGGACAGTGAAAGTGATCGTCATTCTTACATTGATACAAAGGATCAGTACCATTCCCTGGGAGAAGAGCGGGAAAGAAGCAAAACCATCAATGACTTGACAGAAGCTTTTCTGGTCTCAGGAAACAATCAAACCAACAAAAAAAATAACGGCAGGGACTATCTTTTACTACAAGGGAAAAAATCACAACATTCTAGGAGTAGCCAAAAAGAAAAGGCACCAAAATCCATACCACCGTCTACATTTAACAGAAGTCAAACAATTGATCACCCATCTGCAAGTTGTTCAGCGCGAGTGCTTCAGTCAAGGTCTGCCTTATCATCTCGAAAGGATTTACTTTCCCAAAGTGATCCCCCCCAGCTCTTCATTACTGAGCAACCAATACAGGAGCCAGCCGTTTTCACAATTAAGAAAGCCTACATAGTTAATAAGCTACATCAAAAGCACCCGTCAGATGATTCTCCTCCAACTTCGAAGTGCAATAAAGCTGTGCAGGCTTCTTTCACTTGTAGAGGGGAAGACCCTGGTGAATGTATTGTTTGTGAATGTTCAAAACGGTCACTGTTAAAGGAACAGAGAAACAGAAAACTGGACAAGAAGAAAGTTGCTGTGTTTCAGAACACTGAAAGTATTGCCAATCAAGATTTATCTTCTGGTGAACTGGTGAATGGACATTTACATTGTCCTTTGGAAGCAGTGACTGATATACCTGTCAAACCACAGACCTCCAAGCATTGGTGTTTGCCCATTAGTTCATCAACTCTTGTTATATCTCTAGCATTGGAAGCAGGTTATTCAGTTCCATCTGTTTCATTAGTAGGAGCTGAAACAAAATATAGTAGTTCTTCAAAGGTTAGGAAAGTCAGAGGCAATGCAAGTAGACCTGCCTTAGCTTTCAAACTGAGAGAACCTGAGCTTAACCAATATTTTAACAAGTTGTGTATTTCTATAGTTCCAAATCCTGTGCACTTAGATACTGACACTCGAAAGCAAGCTATTCCATTTACTGGGCAGGTAGGACTCCAACAAGTCCCAGGTCCTGAAGCCAATCAGCCTCTGGAAACGCAGACCGATTCATCTGATTCTGACATTCCCGGAGCTCAGATAGAACAAGCATCTTCTATATTTAAACCCCCGTCTGCCAAGCAGTTCTTTGTGTCCTCTGAAGATACACAGGATACAGTTTGGCCTTCTACCTCTTATAGTGTTCAAAAAATTCCGTACAGAAAAGAGATATCCATTAAAGAGCCCTTTGAAGAGCAGAAACATCAATTAAAAGTCTGCAGATCCATAAGACATCCTATTGTGTCTACCAAACCCAAAGAAGCTCAAAGAGATCTAAGATTTATAAACAAACCCTACATCTCTTCCAACCTTGACAACACAAAGACTTTGGATATTGAACCTTTTAAGCAAAAATCTGGTCACTACAAAACTGTGAAAGAAACAGAAATAGGTAAATTGAATTACGTGCCTGTATCAGAAACTGTTAAGTGTCATTGTGGTCCTTTATCTAACTTGAGTGTCAACCTGTATCCAAAGCGGAGATATTCTGGCATTGAGAAATCCCTAAGCATTAACAGAAAACCATCCAAAAGAGGTGGTGTAACACGTAGACTTTCTGCACAGTCTCTGCTAAGTGATAGAGACAGTACTGAGGAGACCCAATACATCTCTCCTTCCAAAAGAAAAAAGGATTTGAAGATGCAGAGCATTCTGAACTTTTGTTTTGGGTGGCCGGGGGCACAAAAGAAACATGAGAGGTCACCATGTAAAGGGGAGATCTCTTCCACTGCAGATGATCCAGAAACAAAAGAGGAAGGTCTTTTGAGCCCACCTTTACCAGCTGAGAGGAGAAGTCTGACTGCCCCATTTCTCCAAGATGAAAGAGAGAGTCAGAGTCTCGCAGATGGGACATTTCATCCTGAAGACAATTTGAACACCTTGGATTCTCCTTATACTGGGAATATCAGTAATTTAGTACAGCCACCAGAGCAGAGGAGTATGTTTCAGGCCAATAATAATGTACCATTGGAGAAATTGGACTCTGAGTCTGCCCCAGTTCCTTCTGGAGACTCCATCCTGAAGAAGCTCATGTTTTGCAGATGTGGACAGATGCCACAACATGGACTCTTCCCTACTGGAGATATTTTCCAGTCAGTTACTAAGAAAACCATAAGCCACCCTGCTACTGGTATGGGACCCTGCAAACCCGAGCCAGCAAGGGAGTGCTGCCATAGAGAAATACCAGATAACATGAATGAAACATACTGGTACAGTAACCAATCTGTATTTCCAACTCATTCATCTCTGGAAAACATACGCAAGCAAGAAGCCACAAGAGGGCAGTTCACTAACACACAGTCTTACTTTGAGAACAGTGTTCCAGCAAAGACGGTGACAAATGAACTCCTAAAAGAAGGGAAGCGAATGGAAATGGGTGAAAGCGGGAATATCAGAAGCGATATGGAAGCTGCCGCCATGCATCAAATTTGTGCACATGGCATGTATGCTGCAACACCTTCTGAGCATGGTGGGAGAGAGAAAACACTACCGGAGTATTCCATATATCACCCCAACTATTGCCCATCCTGCCAGCCTGCTGCTACCCAAAAACTAGGCACATCAAGTGGCTATTATAACTGCTTCAAGTCAAAGCAGAAAGAACCCAAGAGTTCCTTGAGCATAGAGAGAGGGTCTACAGTTGATCCTTGCCTGGGGAATAGGAGCCAATGCAAATGTTCTCAAGAAATCCCCCTTCCCTACCTGGAACAAAGTATCCCGTATGAGGAAAATAGAGCTACGCTTCCAAAGAGAAATGACCCACACCTAATTCAGGTTTGTACCAACTCAAAATAGTTATGTTAACACATGCAAACGTTCAGTTGGATAACATTAAAGATCTTGTTCAGTGCCCGCAAAAGTCAGAACATTCCCCCAGTACATGCATCCTGCAGTATGTCTGAAGAACTATAGAAGTTAGAGATGGAAAAACCTTATTCTGCTCCAGCCCCAGCAGGGCAGGGTTGTTCTTATAATGCAATTTCAAGTGCATTGTCCAAGCTAATTTTAAAGGTCCCAATCTGTGAGGCTTCCATCAAAACTGCATTCACCAGTATAAAAGGTCTCATTTCTCTTGCTAGTCAGATTCAATTTATCTTTGCAGTCTGTCTCTTTGGTGTTTACATCCTTCAGATACTTGTCATGTTCCTTCCTTCATTGCTATTTAGCCTACACTCTTTGTAAGTCAGTCCTTGAGACCCAGCTCCTTTTCCTTGGTGTTCTTCAAATTCCCTGCATTGTTTCTGGGCCTGAGGTGAACTGAATGCAGTGGGAAGTGTCTGTCACCTCCCGTCTGCTGGGGCAGGTGGCTGCATCAGGTAGCACAGCTCAAAGAGTGGGCAGCTCTGGCGAGGCGGGGAAGGGGGTACAATGATTCAGCATTCCCCCCCAATGTGCCCCGCACCCCCGACGGCCCCCCAGTAGCCTCCATTGCCGTGGTGTCTATAGAGTTCCTATTGGAGACTAAAGCTCTGTGTGAACTCTGCCTTCCTGTGGGGTGAATGCCCCCTAGCATATAGTGAGCTCCCTGGGGCAGGGAGGTGCAGTTTACACTTCTGTGTGCCAGCAGGAATGAATCCTGATTAATGCAGCCATAGCTTGCATTTCCTAGCTTTGAGCAGGGAATGTCTCTCACTGTGGGTCTGGACGGTGTCCATCCCCATGGCATCTTGGTTGGAGTGTCTAAGCTCCACCATAACATAAATAATAATAAGTAAGTACTCAAACTCTCTCCCATTGTGCGCATGCATTTATAATACATGCTTTAATTACACGATTACATGCAGGTTTTCAAGTAATACAAGATGACACTTCTTTTTACAACCTTAGACATAACATTTATCTATCCATTTCATTAAAATGTTCCTTTGCTCTGTCACATGGTATTTCAGTAAAAGATGCAAAGCTGGAAATGATTCAATTTCAGTTCAGTCAGTAATTCTCAAAATGACATAGTGTTAAATGCAGTGTTGTAGCCATATTGATCCCAGTATATGAGAGAGACAAGGTTGGTCCAATAAAAGATATTCCCTCACCTACCTTGTCTCTCTCATAATGTTAAACATTTGCAGTGAACAACATTTGCTGCAGTGTGAAAATAATGTTTGAACGGCATCAATACAATTTTGTAACAATCTGTATTGAGAATGGAACATAACTAAAAAGTTGCCTCAAAAATAACTTCTGCTAAAAGGAAATATTGGGAAGTGAAAACCAAATAACAAGCTGTAGGCATACTTTTGTAGAAAGCGGTTTCTGAGCTAATGCAGCGTTAACCTCGTGATTGTGTGTAAAGAAAAAATTGCTTCTTCCTCTTTTGTTCCGATTTATACTTACGCTGCCCAAAAGAGCCTGCGTGCCAAGCTCTGAACACCCTGGGCAAATCCTTAGAAATACCTCGAATAAAAGAACTAGACTCCAGAAATCGCCTGCAGATAATGTCAGCCCAGCAGCCACAGAAATAGAGCAAAGATTTCATCATCACTAGGGCTCCCCTGTGAGCATTTATTTCCCAACCTCACCCACCTCCATACACTGTGATAGGTGCTAAATGGAACCAACTCGTTACAGTACTTACGATGCACTTCGCATAGGGCATTTCTGAGACGAAAATGTGAGACTCACTGAACCCATCGCAACATCTGACTGAAATGAATGTAACTGTTAGAACACTTGAACACAACTGTGGTTAACAACCTGCAATGTGTGTGTCTAATAGTGGGGGAAAATTTGAGAACGGGAGTGTAAATAAAGATGGGTTTGTAAAGCACATGCTCAGGGGGCAGAGCTACTGTGCATTTCTTGTGTCTCCTTAATGTAGTTCTTTGAATGGAACTTTTAAAACTTACTTGGGACCTCAGATCCCATGGAAACAGTACAAATATAAATTATTATTGCATTAAATACAGTAAACTATCAACCTGATATTAAATTTTTCTGTAGCATCTACCACAGGAGTTAACTCCTGGAATTTCCTGATCTGAGTGCTTGATTTTGCAATCTTAACCTTGAATTAACAATACATATTTTTGCATTGAATATATGCATAATATATGCAATGTGTGTACAGAGCTATCATCAATTAAAGTATATTCCATTTTAAAAAATGATGTTAAAAGAATTGTGATGCTGCAAAATGCAGCACTCAAGAATCAGGGAAAGTTAGTCTTGCATGCACACCCTTAACTCTGTCCCCTCATGCTTATGCCTCACAGCACAGACCCAGATTATCTGCTGGGCCAAGTTCTGATGTGGAGGGAAGGTGCAGTCAGCTATGGCACTCTGATTCTCAGGGCAGTTCTGCGGCTGCTCTGATCTTACCAGCTGGCAATAGTTCCCAAGAGACTGTATGCTAGCTGGGATAGCAGGAGCACAGCAAGCTCTAGCCATTCCCTGACATGACCCTTAGGCTATGGCCAAATGACTTTCAGTAGAACTTTGGTGCTTTTGATAATGTTATGCTACATTGCCTGTCTCATCCACTGTACATGCTGCCCACTATGTCCACTAAGGGCTCAGATGTTATTTCAGTTACAGTGGTGCAATTTTGCACGTAGGCTATATTTACATCATGGGAATTGCAAATTGCAAAAATTGGCCTGAAAACTAATTCGGGTAAACCCAAAACTCTTCTGGTCACTGATCGGGAACACGCTGGGCTGTGGCCTCTAGCATCTTAGTGGGCAACCACCCAGTCGATATTGCCAGTGATTTCACCTACCCCAGCTCTGTTGTCGATAACATGAGGGGCATCGAGAAAGAACCTGAAGTCCGCATTGCACAAACGAAGTCAGTAATGGGGGAGTCTTGTCAAAAATGTCTTTCTCAAACCGAACACCTAGCTTGGTAGAGAGATGAAGCTGAGGATATATAATGCTCAGTGGTCAGTGTTCTGCGCTAGGGGACTGAAACCTGGCCTATTGCTGTCAAGATTGAAAAGAAGTTAGACACCGTTGAGATGAAACATCTCAGCATGATCAAAACCATCAAATGGTACAAATTCAAGTCAAACAAAGAGCTCTGCTTCCTAACTAAACAGGTCCCGTTCCCTGAAATGGGCACCCAGTGCTTTCTAAGGTGGTATGGTCATCTGCTCCAACGCCTACCAACTTCCCTGGGAGATTCATCTTTGACTTTGAGCCAGTGAAAAGACCCCCTAAGAGATTTACAACACAACAACTGGACAGCATCAAGACTCCTATCCCTATCCCTTGCAGGCATTCTACCTGTAACGCGCCACATTTGGCTCTGGACAGAGCACCATGGAGGCTCATAACGCATTCGGTGGCTTCTACGCTGTCTAACCAAGAACTAGACAATTACAAACAGAATTTGGGCCTAGTTCTCCATTGCCCTGTGCCTGTGGAGTCACCTACACCAGCACAAAGTGGATGTACAATACTTTCATTCTGATCTAGGAGTATTTTACACCCACTTTGCACTGGAGTTAGTAGCTACACATGGCACAAGGCAGGACAACAGAGAATCTGCCCTCCCCACTTCACCCCACCTCCACCCAGACTCACTACATATCCCTGCGTCATCCTCTGCACAACATCCAACTTGTGCACTGAATGAACCCAGGGTCCTGTGGACAAACTAGCCGGGGTCATGTAACTAAAGATTTTTTTCATAACACATACGCACAAGGGGAAGAGTTAAGGTGGGGCTACGGCTACGGTGTAGATTTATATTTTTAAAGGCAATCTGATCCAAAATGCTACATTGGCACTTTTGAGATACTCCTCTCCAGCACATTCCCGCATCTCACCTAGTGTTGTCTGGTTCTGTGGCTTTTATACTGATTCTGAGGCCAGGTCTACACTACAGACCTATATCAGTATAACTGTGTCGCTCAGGGATGTGAAATCCACGCCTCCGAGCGACATAGTTATACTGACCTAATCCCCCATGTAAACAGCGCTATGTCAACAGCAGAGCTTCTCCCATCACTGTAGCTACCACTTCTTGGGGAGGTGGATTGACTGCGCTGACGGGAGAAGCTCTCCCATTGGCATAATAGCGTCTTCACTGAAAGTGTGACAGGCGCAGCTGCACTGGTGCTGTGGTGCTGTACGCAGGGCTGGCTCCAGGCACCAGTGAAGGAAGCAGGTGCTTGGGGCGGCCAATAGAAAGAGGCGGCACGTCCAGGTCTTTGGCGGCGGGTCCCTCAGTCCCTCTCTTCCTCTTTGAGCTGCCGCCGAAGTGCTGCCGAAGAGGAAGAGAGGGAGTGAAGGACCCGCTGCTGAATTGCCGCCAAAGAATGAAGCAGCGCAATTGAGCTGCCACTGAAGTGCTGCTGATCGGCTGTTTTTGGTTTTTTTTTCTTCGCTGCCTGGGGCGGCAAAAAAGCTGGAGCTGGCCCTGGCTGTACGTGAAGGCAAGCCCTGAGTAAAAGGCAGCAGTTTTACCCACCAGCTGCAACGAGGTTTCACCCAACCTCAACAACAGGGTCTTCTTCCATTTAGCAGCGTTTTGGAGCTGGACACTTATCTGCTGAAAGATGTTCCCTCCTGGCCCTTTCCCTGCCCTCTCTGTTTACTAGTGATACCCATACTCAGCAAACAAGCAAAAGGACTGTTTGAAATGTAAAGCTTAAAGTGTGATTCACTGACAAACCAGACCCGTGTATGAACAGCACAGCGATCCTCTGCCTTCCCCTGACAGGGGAGGCCCCTTACCGAGAGTAGCAAGGCAGTTTTTCTATTCCCACTAACTCTGTTTCTTTTCTTTAGGATTTTTCACAAAACCATTGTGGCTGGAAAAGACCAGCGGAACGAGCAGGCTGCCTGGGAAGGCAAAGCTCAGTGTGGCCTGCCGGTGGGAGGGGTGCTGAGTGAAAACACGAAGCAAGAGCTCAAAATGGCGGACGTGATCATTTATGCCTAAGAACCTGGGCCTGTTAAATAGAGACTCTCCAATAAAGCGCGCAGCAAAGCTGATTATTCCGAGGTGAAGCAGTGAAGTGTGATGGACCCAACGTGAGAGGACGAAGCCCATCGATACTGATACATAAAAAACAATGGTTCCCAGCCTCCAAATCAGATGTGCATTATTAGCCTTTGTAAAATCCTATCCCATTACAGGTCCCCTCGTTCTCCCTTCCCTTTGCTACGCTCACTTATCAGGGCTTGTTTTAATTAGATTGTAAACTCCCTGGGGCAGCGACTGGCTGAACAGCAGCTCACATAACGGGGTGTGGGGCGCTACAGCTGTACACAGAGCAAAGGGGCTGGGAACTGCAGGGTTCTGATCTGGGCTCAGGTTCCCTGTGTGCCTCAGGAATGACGCTAGGGGCCAGGTGGTGTCTAGCCCCTGTGTGGGTGTGCAGAGGGGGAAAGGCCCACCCCAGCCTCCTTTGTACTCACTGCACAAGGGCCAGGCACAATAGCACTCTCCTGCCTGTAAAGCGGGGAGGGGACAAGGCCACGGTGCATTGGCCAGCAAGGGCAGCAGGGCACCTCAGGTACCTTTCTGTGCCTCAGTTTCCTTACCCATAAAATGGAGCTAGGCCCCCACTGGCCCGGGAAACAAGATGCTCCCAGCCCAGGAGAAGCTGAGCGTGCAGCTTCTGCAGTGCTCGTACTGCTGCCTGAGGAGTGAGGAGCTCCCGCCTCCCAGGCTGAGGACACCAGGCTGCGCCATCTGGGGAGCAAAGGGCTCTCAGCCCACCCATGGCTCAGCTGCTGCAACACTCCCAGCTCCTACTGGCCAGGAAGTGGCACACCATTTTCCACATCTGCATAGTCAAATGAGCACCCATTCAGATGTAGTCCCACTCCCTGGGTAACGGCTGGTTGCCCACCTCTGACAGCAGGACGGAGGGGAAGCCCCTCAGTCAGCCCCTCAGTCCCCTTAGGTCCAGGGGCCCAGGGCAATGCAGTGGCAGGGCATTTGATACAGCAAGGAGGTCCTTGCTCAGCTCCGTGGCCAGCAGGATTTGGGAGTGTGCAGTGGCAGCAGGCTTAGCGCCTGGCATGGTGGGGAGCACCTCGCCAGCTCCATCACTCTCTGAGTGGGCACTGGGGAGATGTGGCTTTTTGTGACTGTTTGATTTTCGTCTAGGACCCCAGAGTCCTTTTGGAACTGGGGGCTGGAAGAATTCAATGTTAAAGTTAGGGATGTAAAATGTTAACCGGTAAGCATTAGTCTTACTGGTTAACCCACCTTAACCTTTAACCCCCAGGCCAGCCAGCTGGCCGGCCCCAGCAGCTCTGCACCGGCCGGCCCACCGACCCCAGCGGCCCCGCTCCAGCCGGAGCGGCCCCAGCCACAGCAGCCTCTGCCATGCCGGCCGAGGCAGCCGCTGCCCCAGCCATGCTGGCCAGCTGGCCCTTTAATCAGTTAACCGTTTAAATGAAATATTTTAAATCGTTTAAACAGTTAACTTTTTAAACCATATTTACATCCCTAGTTAAAGTCACTGTTGTTAACACACAAGAGGGGCCAATGCTGTTGTAGGCACCGACTGGTATCTGGGGCGTGCAGAGGGAGGAATGTTTTGAAATCTGACCATCATTTCCGTTATCTTCTGGCCCATATGCTCCGATCATCAGGTGAAGCATCTGTTAGTCTATCAACCCCAGAGAAGCGGTAGGGTAAGCTCATTGCGTGGCCATGAACTCTGCTCCCACTAGATGGCAGTGCACGATGCCAGTATTCCATTAGCAATACACTAGTCCAGGGGAACCGGTTGACTCTGGGACTGGAAATGTGACCTGGAGACTTCACTGCTGAATTACTGGTTCAATGCTGCCCATGTCAGCAGTAACCACAGTTTGTTAAGATAAGAGGGAAGGCCCTTTCACGGATTGGTAACTGGTTAAAAGATAGGAAACAAAAGATAGGAATAAATGGTCAGTTTTCAGAATGGAGAGAGGTAAATAGTGGTGTCCCCCAGGGCTCTGTACCGGGCCCAGTCCTAGTCAACATATTCATAAATGATCTGGAAAAAGGGGTAAACAGTGAGGTGGCAAAATTTGCTGATGATACAAAACGACTCAGGATAGTTAAGTCCTAAGCAGACTGCGAAGAGCTACAAAAGGATCTCACAAAACTGGGTGACTGGGCAACAAAATGGCAGGTGAAATTCAATGTTGATAAATGCAAAGTAATGCAAATTGGAAAACGTAATCCCAACTATACATATAAAATGATGGGGTCTAAATTAGCTGTTACCACTCAAGAAAGAGATCTTGGAGTCATTGTGGATAGTTCTCTGAAAACATCCATTCAATGTGCAGCGGCAGTCAAAAAAGCGAACAGAATGTTGGGAATCATTAAGAAAGGGATAGATGATAAGACAGAAAATATCATATTGCCGCTATATAAATCCATGGTATGCCCACATCTTGAATACTGCATGCAGATGTGGTCGCCCCATCTCAAAAAAAGATATATTGGAATTGGAAAAGTTCAGAAAAGGGCAACGAAAATGATTAGGGGTATGGAACGGCTTCCATATGAGGAGAGATTAATAAGGCTGGACTTTTCAGCTTGGAAAAGAGACTAAGGGGGGATATGACAAAGGTTTATAAAATCATGACTGGTGTGGAGAAAATAAATAAGGAAGTGTTATTTACTCCTTCTCCTAACACAAGTACTAGGGGTCACCAAATGAAGTTAATAGGCAGCAGGTTTAAAACAAACAAAAGGAAGTATTTCTTCACACAACACACAGTCAACCTGTGGAACTCCTTGCCAGAGGATGTTGTGAAGGCCAAGACTATAACAGGGTTCAAAAAAGAACTAGATAAATTCATGGAGGATAGGTCCATCAATGGCTAATAGCCAGGATGGGCAGGGATGGTGTCCCGAGCCTCTGTTTGCCAGAAGCTGGGAATGGGCAACAGGGGATGGATCACTTGATGATTACCTGTTGTGTTCATTCCCTCTGGGGCACCTGGCATTGGCCACTGTCGGAAGACAGTATACTGGGCTAAATGGACTTCTGGTCTGACCCAGTATGACCGTCCTTATGTTACTAGCATGAGTGTATGGTGGGCCACTATCCCACTGTTGTTCATGCAGCTCAGTGCAAAGTATTCAGTCTGTGATTTAATTACAAGTGAGGTTCCTATCTGGGCTTATGTTTCAGAGAGGTCTCCTATCTGGGTCTGGCATCGCTGTCGCCAGCTCTTAGGTCTGGTGTGAACAGGGAGCGAGCGTAGCTGCGCTTTTTATGTCTGTCCTCGGGGACAAGCAGTGCCCATCCCCAACACACGATTCACGTGTGCATGTCTCCTGGGTGTGTGTCTGGGGACGGGGTGAGTTAGGCATCATACTGCTGTACAGGCCCATTCCCTGGCCCCAGGCCCCTGTCTGAGCTGAGTACCTCGAGTACTAATCTGGGCTGCTCTGGGACTCCCTGGGCTCATAATCCTGGGCACCATCACCATCCATGCTGAAAATGGCTCCCGTGAGGCAGCCTGGGATCTTGGGCCTCTGGGGTGGTGGGGAACCCTCTCTGCTGGGTGCTGGCTGTGGTCTCCTGTCCTTGTGGGGCACTCATCAGGATGTTATTTCCAGGCTGAGGCTGGAAGCAGTGGAGGTGATGATCACATGCTGATTCCTGCCTCCTGCAGCCTGAAGTCAGGGCTTACCCTTTCCAACAGGGCAGGCCTTTTTCATTGACCCACCCTCAGAGGCTGATAGACCACCACGCCCCAGAGCTCTCAGCAGGAGAACGCTCTGCTGCCGGCTCGCACGGCCCCTGTCATTACGTTTGTCCGTCTGGGAGCACGTGTGTCTTCCCCTCACTCTATCCTCGCCTTAGTGCCCCGATGACCTGCAACAAACAAAGTGGTTAGCAAGGGAAGGAAGCGCAGGTGGCAGCCGTTCCACTAGCAGGCAGACACAGGGCTTGATGGCCATGGCCCGCTGCGGTGGTCGTGCTGGAGCCCGAGGGATGTTTATATTCTCCACCAAAGCATTGCCAAAGCCTAGAGCAGTGATGGTGTTTCCCACGGTGGGCAGCCTGGCAAAGCCCCGCTCTCCGGCTCGGATACAGAGTCCAGTATAACTCACCAGGGGAAATCCTCTGCTAGATTTGGTTTGTAAACTGTAATCCAGTAGTTCTCAACCAGGGGTACGTACGCTCCTGGGGGTACGCAGAGGTGTTCCAGGGGATACATCCACTCATCCAGATATTTGCCTAGTTTTACAACAGGACAGGCTACAGAAAAAACACCAGTGAAGTCAGTACAAACTAAAATTTCATACAATGACTTGTTTATACTGTTCTATGTACTATACACTGAAATGTAAGTACAATATTTATATTCCAGTTGATTTATTTTATAATTATATGGTAAAAATGAGGAAGTAAGCAATGTTTCAGTAATAGTGCACTGGGACATTTTTATATTTTTAGGTCTGATTTTGTAAGCAAGACGTTTCTAAGTGAGGTGAAACTTGGGGGTACACAAGACAAATCAGAGGGGTAGAGTAGTCTGGAAAGGGCTACAGTAGTCTGGAAAGGTTGAGAGCCACTGCTGTAATCTTGTTCAGAGCAGTTTGGTCGGCTGTGCTGGAGCAAGTGCTCCTTGAGAGGGAATAAACACACTCTCCTCTCTGGCTGGTTCAGCCACATGCTAAGGAACTTGTGGTTTACAGCTGTTGGATGCATCACTTCCCCTTGGGGCTGGTGATAACTGGCTGGGGAGCAGGGCAGGGCCCAGCAGGGAAGTCAGGGATGACAAAAACGCCCGAGTTGTTACCTCCTTTAGGAAAGAGAGGAGAGCCTGGTGGGGGTAGAACAACACATGGGTGTATTGGCCTTTGGTGATGTGCGCTGTATGGGCACTGAATACTAACACAGCGTCTGGCACATGCTCTAGGCATGGGATCCTCCAACAAGCGCAGAGCAGAGAGGATCAGGGTGCTAGAAATGGAAGATGGGGCACCTTGGAGAAAGGTTAGCAGGGACTGATGGAGAGATCCAGCTGAGGGTCCAGGGCTGTGTTTTCGTCCTCACCATCATACTGGGTCTTAGTGCAAAGGAAGGGCCAGAGGAGTCCCATCATTTTGAATGTCATCTGTGCTTTACTAGTAATGCCATGGTTGCAAGGAGGAGCTTGGAGGGTGGGCAGGAGGGCTGAGGGGAGACGCAGCAACTGTGCAAAGACAGCAAGCAGAGGTGCTGCTTCTCGGGAGTCCGTGAGGGCAGAGAGAGCAGCTGTCTGAGCTGAACCGTGTGAACAGTATACTTGGTACAGTGCACAGGCCTCTCACTACCTGGCGTGGGAAGGGGAGGTGCTGCTAGGGGTGGCTTTAAGCTCCCCTGACTGCCAGCAGCTGAGCTGGCACCTCTGCTGAGCAACCAGTGTAGCCCCTGGCACAAGTGGAGGCAGCTACCACCCAGGAAGCAGCCTTGCCTGATGAAACGAGACTCTCTGCTTTCCACCCCCTGTGATGGGGAATGACAGCATTCAAGCGCGTGGTCCGGCAGGGCGCTGGGCCACTCAAAGCCGGGATCACCCCGTCGGTGCAAGCGACCATTCCCCTGAGAGGAGCACTGCAGAGCAAGGGCCACAGACCCCCTTCCACTTCCCCACGTGGGCCCAGGCCTCCCCCATCACGTTTTCTTCTTTCACTGTAACCAACATGCCCTGCAGCCTCAGTCCGGCATCCTGCCTGCTGCTGGCTTCTTGACAGGGGCCTTGTCGGCCAGCATGGACGCTGCGCGGCGCAGCAAGGGGTTCCACAGGACTCAGCCTGCCCTCTCTCATGCTGAGCATGGAGTCTGGCTGTTAAGCCCTCTCGGCATCTGTGTTCTTGACTTTCAGTGGGCTTGTAACTCATCCCGTACTAGTGCGGGTGGAGGGGGGGCAGGGGCGGGCGGAGAGGTTGAGCAGGGAAGCAGCTGAGTGCTGTCACTCCAGCCAGATGTGTCCGTTCCAGCGGGCAGGTAAGGCCCACGCCGGAGTCCATCGAGGCAGTTCCAGGGGCTGCAGAAATGCGTCATCCACTGCTCAAACTAGGCAACGATAAATCTGAGCACGAGGTCGGCTATCGGCAGCATCAAGCCTTTCCTCCCCAAGTGGGGGCCTTTCCACCTGCCCTTGGAGCCCGGAGCCTCGCTGGCTGGTTGGAAGACAGTTCACTAAAGGGGGATATTGGCCCCAAACAGCTCCTCTCTGTGGAGAAAGTCCCTAATCTGTGTAATCTCCATGGAGGCTGGCTAGACGGAGAGGCTATATATAGTTATGGCTCTATCCTCACTACACTGATATGGTGACCCCGGCCATGTCAAAGGCCCCAGGAGTGAGCAGAGCAGACAAAGAGATCCCACGTGGTATAGAAAGCTAACAAGCAGGTTTGGTGCCTAGCATTGCCTGGCGTGTTTCCCTGACTTTGGGCAGGGACAGGCCTTGCACAGAGCAGGGGACACTTGCTGGAGTGGACAGAACCGTCCAACTTGCTTAGGTGTTTTCTTAAATAAGAAACTAAAGCCCCCAGCGCTCCCTGATTGGGGGCCCTCGTCCAGGGTGAAGAGAATCCTGGCCAGACACACCAAGCCTACAGCAATGGCACATCCTCATTTTGCAACTCTGGTGCTGTGTCCCGGGAAGTGGAGGGACTTATAAACCCAGGCACAGTCCCTGCCCTTGTACTCCTCATGGAAAGCAGTGAGAATCCAATCCACCCTTGATGTGTGGGGGGAGGAAAGCAGCAGTGGTCAGCTCTCTCGCTGTCTTTCTGCCCTCCAGTCCCCACGCAGGGGTCCGGGCCCCTTCCAGATGACCGAAGCTGACAAAGGATCAAAAACTTCCACAGTGTGGAAGATCCCAACCACTGCACAGAGGTCACTAGTAGGGAGCAGCATGAGGTGCAGGGCTGCTCTGGGGGCCTAGTCGGTCTCTTGGAGGAAGGTCAGCATGTGGCTCCGGGTAGGATTTTAGTGGGCACCGTCATGTGATACAAATGACTCTTTGTACCCACCAATCCTGGGCAACCAATACCCATCGCATTCAGACAAACATTTCCAATGCAGGAGGGCTGCTCTTGGGCAAAGGGCGTTGTAACGACAGGGCAATTCCCTGCAGGACCCTTGACAAACCTGACTGATGTGTAAGGATGTCTGGAATCCATTGTATTAAATGCAAAGTTCACATACAATTGTGGGATTGGCTGTAACTCCCTAGAGGGGACGTGGCCACTGTAAACCCTGGGAATGTGTGAGCTTCAAAGAACTGTTTTAAATGATGTGCCAGACAAGAGGGAACTTTTGGGACAAACAAAGTTAGGTATTTTCCCTAGGAAATAGCTGGGGCAGGTGAATGCATAATTCCACCTCCGGACCCTTTGGGAGTTGCACCCTGAGCAGAGAGCCATTGTCTGTTGATTGCCTGTTCCTGGAACCTGTCCTTGAGGACAAGATGAAAGGCCCAAGCTATGTAGAGGGGGGAAATGAACTGTTCCTGATTGTTCTTGTTCTGAGCTAAAGCTGTGATTGACTTGTAACCACCACCAACCACCTATGTGGGGTGTGCTGGACTGATCACCAGCCAGAACCCGAGGTTGGGGTCAGGGGGTGACTGCTGGAAAGCTTTCTAGAATGCATGTAGGTTCTTATATTGTTTTAATGTGGTTTCTCTGTGATGCTGTCACCTTAAGAATAATTGTGCTAGCTTAGGAAGGCCCGTGTGGTGACTTGTAACTGGGCAGTTTCTCTGTTCACAGCCTCTGAAGAGTGAGCAAAGTGCAGATGCTGGCTTTTAAGCCATCGGGCTTGCTGAGGATCTCACAGTGCAGGCAGGGAACTATGCAGCCTGGGACCATCCTGCTCAGGAGGGAGAGAGACACGGCTCTCCGCCCAGGAGAGGTGACAGCTGTGAGCCGGGAGCCTAGAAGTGGGGGCCCTCGTGTACCACAGAGGGGGAATATAGGTACAGTTGTCTGAGCTGTGACTGGTGTGACGCTTCCCGGGGTACCCAGGGCTGTGAGGCACCTCGCTACCTCCCACCCTAGCATGAGGAAGTCTTGTCTGTGCCTGCCAGGGGTCAGCACCCCAACTCCATCAGCCACAGCAACACAAGCGCTGCCCTCAAGACCCTGCAGGTCTCGCTGTCACTCTGTGGGTCAGTGACTGGCACACCCCAACCCTCGACCCCTCCAAGCTTCTCCCTGCAGTGCCCAGCCCCTATGCCACTGGACACTCACAGCATTCACAGATTCCCTGCTTCCAAAGAAACAGATCCACCCCAGCTTACCAGTTCCACCTCAGGTCACTGCTCCACTTAACTCACAGCACTTAGATACGTTTATAGTCAGACGAAGTAGAAGTGTGTTCAACAAAGGCCAGAGATTCAAGTGATAGCAAGTAGAACTATTGGAAACGAATGGCTACATATGAAATAAAGTCATACCAGGCATTCTAGAGCCTAGACTTGATTAACAAGATACTCTCATGTCTTCTAGAGTATTGCTCACCTAAAGTCCTTGCAGTGCTTTTGAGCCAGGCTGGCTGTGACCCACCTTTCATGAGACAAGCCTGCCGTCAGTTTGCCTCCTGGGTAAAGAATCAGTGTATCTCTGTACTTCAAGATATACCGGACCAATCCTTTGGCTTTATTCAGACACAGGCCACCCCCATGCTGCTTGTTTAGTTCTGTAACTTTCCTCGCTTGTAGATTAAGCAATCTCTCAGTGTGCAAACAGGCACACAGTGTGAGGCAGACAGTATCCAATACACAAGTGGCCAGCCAGGAAGATAGGTGTCTGTTACTGCCTACCTGAAAGTACAGCTCCAAGGTGTGTCACCTCCTGGCGACCTGCCTTGACTCCAAGGCTTTAAGAACGTAATTTTCAGTGTAGATCCATAACTCCTGCAGTATGATCCATACAGACACCCCACAGTGATGATGGCAAGCGGGGAACACTGGCTCTCGGTAGAGACCTCACATGTCATCCTTCGGTGAACCATTATGCATCTACCCAACCCAGGCGATCCCTGTAAAACCCTATGCTCCACCTGTGCCCTGTGCCACTCCATTCCATCTCCTCCATCGCTCTCCTTGACCCGGACCTCCCATTTCCCTCCATTCCACACTTCCATGATCCTCCTCTGCAGTAGCCCTCCCCCAGAGCCGCCTCTCCTCTCACGCTGACTATGGTCACTGCCTTCCTATGGCCTCCCCTAATCCCAGCTCGCCAGGCTCCACAGCGTGCAGAATGCTGCTCCCCCTCTGCACACGGGCTGGTCTGAAACGGGACCCCTCCCCTCACTGCTATGCTCAGTCAGCCCCTTGGTTCCCCATTCGTATTGTGCGCTCCACGTGCACCAGGACCGGACAGGAAAGGTTCTTTATCCTGTAACCACTCTCCTGAGCCACTCAGGTCACCTCTTATCTTTGCTTTTACCATCCCACTAATGAGCCTTTATCTAAGAGACTCATGTGGGCTGCACCAGCGCTGAGATTGAATGAAACTGCTAGTGACTTACCAGTCACATTTCTCAATGGCGCAATGTGACCTGCTCACTTCTCCCAGTGGGGAGGAGTCGGACACCACTTGACTGGTGTCTAAAGCAACTCCAACAACCTGAGCCAGTGCACAGCAAAGCCACCGCAGGAGCCTGGCTTAGGGATGATTTACTCCTGCGAGCAGGACTGGCTCTAACTTTTTTGCCGCCCCAGGCAAAAAAGAAGAGTGCCGCCGCGCCGTACCCCCCCCGCGAGCGCCGCCGAAATCCCCGCCCCCCCAGCACCACGCCACCCGAAGCCCCACCCCCCTCCAAGCACCGCCCCGCCCGAAGCCCCCGCCCCTCCTCTGAGCGCCGTTCCGTCCGAAGCCCCCGTCCCCCCTCCGAGCGCCGCACCGCGCCAGCCCCCGCCCCCCCAAGACCCCGCCCCCCGAGCACCACGCTGCCTGAAGCCCCGCCCCCAAGCACCATGCCGCCCAAAGCCCCGCCCCCCCAAGCGCTGCGCCGCCCGAAGCCCTGCCCCCTCCGAGCACCACACCTCCCGAAGCCCCTGCCCCCCCTCCGAGCGCCGCGCCGCCGAATAAAAAAAATAAATAAAAAAAATAAAAAATTGAGCGCCGCCCTGCCCCAAGGTGCCGCCCCAAGCACGTGCTTGGTCGGCTGGTGCCTGGAGCCAGCCCTGCCTGTGAGGAGCTGTGACTTTCTTTTATTTACACAGTTATGCTGCATATTACTCCACAAGGGCAGAGAAGTGGCTGGAGATAAAATTCCTATGTTTGTGTGCAAGGTGCTGAGCAGCCTCTACTCCCACTGGTATCAGTGGGAATGAAGGACACTGAGCACCTGGCAGGATTGGGCCCCCAGGCTCATAAAGTGGGATTTCCAAGCGCTTGTCATTGGCCTGACTCTGCTCCCAGTGAGGTCAGCAAGGGTGTTACCAGTAGATGGGTTTTGAGTAACAGTTATAGTAGGCAGGACACAACCCACGGGTTACCAGCAGTGCTGGATGCCAGATGCCCACCCATCTAACCTGGTAACCATGAACTGAGCCCTGGGTCCCCTTCTCTGCACCCAGGCTCTCCCAGGTGCAATGTGGCTCCCGTGTTCAATTGTACAGCCTGGCCCAGCGGTAGGCTCGGAGGGAAGGAGTCAGTCTCTGTTTGAAGGGGGGTTGATAAGGCTGATCTTGTTTCCCTTCTTTCCCCTGAAGTTTGCTCCAGCAGGAGCTCTAAAACCCAGCCACGCTCCCCCACGGATTGGTTCCAGCCCAGCATCCAAAGGCCTCTGCAGGCGAGATTCCAAATGGAGTTAGGAATAAAATCATCCCACAATCAGCTTTGTGATGGCCAGCTGGAATGGGCAGCACGCAGGGCCATGCTGCCTGCCAGGGCAAATGTCCCATGTGCTAACAAGTCCACTTCAACCCCCTCTCCTGCTGAAAACGCTTTCCCTGCTCTTGTTACAAGAGATCCTCGTAACACGATTACAGCACAGCCCACGCTCTTTCTTCCCCTTTACTTCCTCTGCCCTCAGTTCATGGTTCCCCTTGGGCCAGCAGTGCCCTGTGCTTCTAGCTGGCTCTGCACCCATTGACTCCCTGCGTGAGCCCTTGCACGGCGGCATTGCTGGGGGAGGCAGGGGTGTTCTGACATGGCGGGAGGGTGGCCACTGCTGGTGCTAGGCCTTTCTGGCCAGGGTGGAAAAAATCCCCTCAGCCTGCTCCCTCCCCCAGCGGCCGAGCAAAAAGAAAAAAAAATCCCAAACCAACAAACCAGAAAGCCAGCTGGCCAGTCAGCAGTATGGCACCCCTGGGAGTTGGCATCCAGGGCAACCATCCTGTTCCCCCCAAGGCCCTACGCCTGCTCACTTCTCTCCCCCTGCCCTCTGTCACTCACTCTCCACACACCTCCTCGCTCACTGCCCCCTCTCCCGTGACTCACCTGCTCCCTGCAGAGCCGGGCTGGGAGGAGCTGACGCGGAGCCTGTCCAATCAGGGCCCAGCAGGTGAGTCGATCCGCATAGTGAGGGGCCAGGGCCGAGGCAATCGGGGCAGGGTGGGGGTCGGCCCCTGTAGTGAGGGGCTGGGGCAATCGGGGCACAGTGCGGGCACCTACCTCTTGGAGCTGGTCCGGAAGCCAGCCACTGCTCTCTGTCAAGCAACAGCCCCTCAGCAGAAAGGAGCTCCACCCTGCGACTCCAGCCACAGCTGCTCAGTGGTGGAAGCCGGTTACTGCAGCCAACCAGACTTTTAGTGTCCGGTCAGTTGTGGTGACTGGACGCTGCCAGGTCCCCTTTTCGACTGGACATTCCGGTTGAAAACCGGACACCTGGCAACCCTAGGTGCACAGTCAGTCTCCCTGTCCCCCTGTAGAGTCAGCCAGGGCCTGAGGCTCCTCATGTGCGAACACGTGAGGGGGCTGGGCTCAGTCAGTCCCTTCCCCTGTGGACGGTCAATGTGCACACAGCGACAGAGGAGACAAAATGAGCTTTAACAGACAGGAACACGCGGCTGGGAAAGCACAAATGGTCAGGGGGCTCCGGGGCGGGTGGAGCACCTGAAACAACTCAGCTCTTATTTGGACATTGCCTAGTTTCACATCCCTCTGCCCCCCACAGGCTGTGGCACAGCCCGATTGGTCCCAACATGTACCAGCTTATGATCTTCCACGTTTAGCGCTCACACCACATCGGTGCATTATTGTTATTACTAATCTCTATGCCAGAGGCACCTAGCGACCCCTACTGAGATCAGGGCCCCATCGAGCTAAGCTCTGTATAGACAAGTAGGAAGAGACCGTCCCTGCCATGAGGAATTTACTATTGAAGCAATCCAGGCAGGTCACATGCAGACAAAAGGGAACCTTAGTTCCTCCCATTACAGAGAAGGGCAGCTGAGGCCGGTGAGCCGCAGGGATTTTCCCAAGACTACAAAGGGCGTTCAGTGGTTCTCAAACTTTTTTTTTCGCGGACCACTTGAAAATTGCTGAGGGTCTCGGCAGACCACTTAATAATCTGTCCAAATGTTGTTTGTACCATTAGCTAACTATTGTAAAGCGCTTTGGATAAAAGCGCTATATAAAAATAACCTTAATAATAATTAACATTTTTTTGTTCTGCAAATAAAAGCACAATTCATATTTTAATATCAGTAGTCTTACCTTTCTAATGCAATGGATGTGCCCTCTCTCCCCCGACGCGGCAGCCCCTGAGCTGGGGCTGGGAAGGAGGGGGGGTCTCTCCCTCTCTCCCCTGCCGTGGCAAGCCCCGAGCTAGGGCTGGGAAGGTGGGGGGGTCTCTCCCTCTCTCCCCTGCCATGGCAGGCCCTGAGCTAGGGCTGGGAAGGAGGGGGGGTATCTCCCTCTCTCCCCTGCCGTGGCAGTCCCCGAGCTAGGGCTGGGAAGGAGGGGGGTCTCTCCCCTGCCACAGCAGCCACAGAGCTGAGGCTGGGGAGGAGGGCTGTCTCTCCTCAGCAGCCGCAGCCTTGGAGCTGGGGGAAGTCACCTCTTTCTCTGGCCACCGCAGCCCTGCACAACTCAAATTCCCCCCACCCTCTCTTCTCACCCCACTGCCCCCTCCCACCTATCCCCTACTCCCCCCAAGGCCACAACCTCATCTTACATGTGCGTCTTCTCCAGGGTCCAGGCACCTAATTAGGTGGGTGGCCCTTCATTCTCTCGTGTACGGCCACCCAGGTGTGCACCTTAGAGGGAACTATCCGTGGACCACCTGAATGAAGCTCGCGGACCACAGTTTGAGAAGCTCTGTGGTAGAGCCAGGCACTGAACCCAGCTGGCCTCAGCCCTAGTCTGGTGTTGTAGCCACAGGACGGTAGCTGCCTCTCCTCGCCCCCTGAAAGGCACGCCCTGCAACCTGCCGAGCATTCAGCCTGCACACTTAGCACAATCTCCTTCCTAGGGCCGGGCTCTAGCTCCCTCCAGCTTCTCTGTGCGTGCAGTGCCCAATGCCCCTGCTACCCACCTGCAGTTTGCCTGGCGTGTGTGCAGTTTGTCAGTACTTGGCCTCTGGGCCTGAATTTTTACCCAGTCCCAGAGCTGCTGAGTGTGTGAATGAAAAAGAACCAGTGGTCCCCACATCACTCCTTGTCTTAATGAACGTCGCTAAGGCTTGGGCTGAGTGCCAGAGCTAGAGCGTATCGATGGAGACAGATATATAAATATAGGGCAGCGTCCTGCACGGAGGTGTGTGTAAAGATTCACCCATGGGTGCAACATCTCTATTGGCTCCCTGATGGGCAGGGCATGATCTGGGGGCTGCAGGAGTCTCTGAAGGTCCCATGGGAGCCAAGTGATTGTACAGTCACGGCTTGGCAGCCTCCCCAAGGAGGAATGAGTGATTTACACTCTGTCCCCAGGGGCGACCCATTGTTTCCTGATGACAGTAGCCACCACTGGGGCAATTCACCTAGCTGGGTTCTCAGCTGGGCCCCTCCACGTCTCCCTCCTTATTTCCTTAGTTCTGTGCCCCACGCTATCCCACGCCCTCCTTGGGTTCACCTCTGCAACCTGTAACCCGCCCCGGGCACTCGCCCAGCGGAGACACACTGAGCACGCTCCCTCTCCCCATTCCCCCCCAAATGAGTGCAGCTTTTCACTAAACTCCCCGGGCTTGCTGACAGCTGGCTGGGCTGAGGAGGCCAGAACTGCCAGCAATAGCCCCACCCTGGTTCCTTCAGAGGGGCTCTGGGACGTGATGCCTTTGTGGCTGCAGCCCCCCGCAGCATGCTGGCCTTGCACATCAGGCTCCTTGCCAGGACACCTATTACGCCCAGGTTTGCTAGCAGGAGAGTAAAGCTGCTCGTGAAGAGCTCCCCCTCCCCCCCACTTTCACCACAAACGTCCTCTGCTCGCAGGGCTGCTAAAGATCCCAGAATCGGGCCTCTTTGCACCCCTCTGGCAGGGCAAGTGGCCTCTGTGCCCTCTCGACATCCCCTTTCCACTACCAGAATGATGTAAAGGGCCCTGAGCATCAGTGAGAATCAGGCCTCCAATTTAACGGTGACCTGCAAACGGTACAAAGCACCGGCACAGGACCCTGGTTTGCTGTGGCTTGGCAGAGAAGAGAGGCGGGGGTTAAGGGTTTTGTTCCTGTTATTTTTTATTTTAGAACTATCAGGACTATCCTGACACCCTCCCCTGACTTTGCTGGAGGAGTCTTTGGAAGGAGCTTTCCTAGCCCTCCATTGACGGGGGAAGGGGGGATGTCTGAGTCTTTCACAAAGTGCTTTTCTCCCCGGTGTTCGTCAGGAATTAGAATTAAGGAGCAAGGAGCAAGTTTTAAACTGTGTAACCCAGGCAATCACTTATGTCTCCTCCCAATTCATCACTTTCACCAGGGCCGTCCTTAGGTATACGCAGCACATGCAGCTGCGTAGGGCACCATGAAATTTGGGGCACTGAATTGCCCCAGATTTCATGGTGCCCTAGGCAGCTGCATGCTGCATACACAGCAGCACCAGCCCCGGCGACCAGCCCTATCCCTCGGTCGGCGCCCCCTGCAAGGGGCACGGCCGTCCCTAGAGGGGGTATGGGGCCAAGGAAAACTCCCTCCACCCTGCCTCTTCCCCCCTGCTCTGCCCCTGCCCCGCCCCCATTCCACCTCTTCCCCCAGTGACCCTCACTCACCACCAGCGGCAGGAAGCGGAGCAACCCGGCCCCAACCTGCTCTACTTCGCCAGCTCCCAGCCGCGGCGCTCCGCTGCCGGTGAGTGCGGGGAAAAGATTGCCCTGGGCACTCACCGGCAGTGGGAAGCGGATGCGGCCCCAGCCCGCTCTGCTTCCCTTGCCCTGGCCTCAGCCATGTCGCTCAGGTGGGGGAAAGAACCGCCCCCAGCTCTCACTGGCGGCGGGAAGCGGAGCACCGCAGCTGGGAGCTGGCGGAGTACAGTGGGCTGGGGCCGGGCTTCTCCGCTTCCTGCCACTGCCAGTGGGGGGGGGGGGGGGCGTGACACGGCTGGGACCGGGGCAAGGGAAGCGGAGCGGGCTGCTCCCGGCCCCCCGCTAATCCCCCAGGCCACTCTAGGCCTGTGGGACCCCCAAAAGTGCTGCCCCACAGCTCCTGCCTCCCAGACCCTGGGGGGGGACAGGCCTGGAGCCCCACACAGCCCCCCCACGGTGCCCTACACGGGGGGGGCTGTGTAGGGCACCCAAATGGCTAGGGAAGGCCCTGACTTTCACTTCCTTGCTGCTTGTGATGTCACAGTTTCATCAGATTTCCATTCCCCCTGAGAGTCTGCCAGAAAAACAGGGGTGCTCAGACCTGAATGTAATGTAAGGATGAGGCAGAGCCCTCCACCCAACTTTGTATCTTAAAACCCCTCACTTCCAGCCTTCTCTCTCCACCCTAATGTAGTAAGAGAGGGCCCCATCCACTCTCCCCCGTGGTAAGTACCTGTAACACATGCAGAGCCCATCTGAACTGCCCCCGGCCCATGTTTTATCGAAATGGAAAGGCAGCTTTTGTACGGAAAACTCCAGCTTTCCTTTTTTGTTCCCCCACCCCCGGGACTGAAACCATTTGCACTGTAATCCTGGGCTGCTGGGAGGGATCTGCTAATGAACCCAGCCCCTAATCTCCATTACACCCGCAGCGGGCTGCAGAATAGCTCAGGGAAGGTTAAATGATAAACAAATATGGCAGACATGGTAAGTATTTGGCACGTATCTGCAACAAAAGATGAACAACAGCAACTGTGACATTATCTTTATTCACTAAAAATAGCGTCCGGCAAAGTGTTAAAAAAAGCACATTGTGCTGGTTAACCTCTCCTCTGTCTGTTAAAGAGCCTTCAAAGCCAGGCTGCATGGCACTAGGATGCAGCGTCCCCTTTCAAGGGCCGCCGAGTGCTCAGACAATGGAAGCTCAATCTAATGTCTGCAACAATAGGGAAGGAATGAGTAGCTGTCACATGACCCTGCTTGTCTTAAACACCACAGCCTGATGTGTTCGCGTGAGCTTTGCCACGTTCACATGCCGCACACAAACGGCTACCCCGCAGCACATATAGATAACCCCACTGACAACACACCCACCCCAGAAACGCCCCCGACACTGATCACACACACAGAGCACAACAATATGAGCAAATAGTTCCCCAAAGACACTGCCAAGTTCTGCAAAGGTTTCAGAGTAGCAGCCGTGTTAGTCTGTATCCGCAAAAAGAACAGGAGTACTTGTGGCACCTTAGAGACTAACAAATTTATTAGAGCATAAGCTTTCGTGGGCTACAACCCACTTCTTCGGATGCATATTGAGTGAAACATATCGAGGAGATATATATACACACATACAGAGAGCATGAACAGGTGGGAGTTGTCTTACCAACTCTGAGAGGCCAATTAAGTAAGAGAAAAAAAACTTTTGAAGTGATAATCAAGGTAGCCAAGTACAGACACTTTGATAAGAAGCAAGTGTGAGAATACTTACAAGGGGAGATAGATTCAATGTTTGTAATGGCTCAGCCATTCCCAATCCCTGTTTAGCCCTGAGTTGATTGTGTCTAGTTTGCATATCAATTCCAGCTCAGCAGTCTCTCGTTGGAGTCTGTTTTTGAAGTTTTTCTGTTTTAAGATAGCCACCCGCAGGTCTGTCATAGAATGGCCAGACAGGTTAAAGTGTTCTCCCACTGGTTTTTGAGTATTATGATTCCTGATGTCAGATTTGTGTCCATTAATTCTTTTGCGTAGAGACTGTCCGGTTTGGCCAATGTACATGGCAGAGGGGCATTGCTGGCACATGATGGCATATATCACATTGGTAGATGTGCAGGTGAACGAGCCCCTGATGGTATGGCTGATGTGATTAGGCCCTATGATGGTGTCACTTGAATAGATATGTGGACAGAGTTGGCATCGGGCTTTGTTACAAGGATAGGTTCCTGGGTCAGTGTTTTTGTTCAGTGATGTGTGGTTGCTGGTGAGTATTTGCTTTAGGTTGGGGGGTTGTCTGTAAGCAAGGACAGGTCTGTCTCCCAAGATCTGTGAGAGTAAAGGATCATCTTTCAGGATAGGTTGTAGATCTCTAATGATGCGCTGGAGAGGTTTTAGTTGGGGGCTGAAGGTGACAGCTAGTGGTGTTCTGTTATTTTCTTTGTTGGCCCTGTCTTGTAGTTCTGCAAAGGCATCTGACGCAGGAGCTGACAGGTGTCTCTTGCTGGGCTATGCTCCTGATTCCAAACAGTGACACACACACGGCAGAGGATGCATTCCCCAGCCAAAACACCCAATAAAGGAAAATGCATATAGGGGCAAAAAGAAACAACCCCCTGCATATTCACCCTGCTGCAGGGGATAGATCTTAATAACGGCCATTTCTCTGAGGTTTCAGATAACACTGTTATATTATTGTATATTAAAGCAGAAGATATTTGGGCCTCTATGGATTTGGTAATAAATTCATTAGATTGATCACATAACTGGAGAGGATGACATCATGTTTGACTCCAGCTAAATAAAGCCAAAACAATTGTGCTATTTTTGCAGGAGAGGTTTCATATCAATCCACAGGGAGCCGGATCTTTGCGTGGCCAGTAATGCAAAAGACAAACAAGCAAAAGCTCCTGCAATCTGAACTCTCCTTTGTGTAAATACCAGCTTGATCGAGGGCATGAAAAGAAACCCATTGTCTCTAAGCTGCATTTCAATGTGAAATGTTCTTGTAAGGCCAGCAATCTTAAACCCCTAATGCATGTGCCTATTGTTTGAAGTGCAGGACAACAATTGGAGGGTGCTCTAATGAGCTAAAGATAGAACGGCAGCTGGTGCTGTCCATTTCCCAGTAACTGAGAATAAAACAATGCCCAAGTATTGTCTGCATTACTGGAGCAATGACATTGGAAACTCTGCCAACAGAGCAGCTAAAAGATCAATGAAATCTGAGTTATTTATAAATGGGTCAGGTCATTTCTTCCCCAAAGTAATTTCATTTCCTTAGCCTTTTCCATCAGGCCTCTTCCGTGACATTAAGAGGCAGTGAGCACTGTTGCAAAGTATAAATAGAATGGAGAGGGAGAGAGAGAAAATGGGATTCTGACCAAACACAGAAAGCCTCTTTGCAAACCACACTCTTGTTCACTGCCTTGCCACTTCCCGATACAGTCCGAGGAAGCGGCTGGCTACCTGCATTCCCATTGCAGGATGTAGCTAGCCATCGGAAATGTGGGCTTTCAGGAGTCTCCCCCAGTCTCTCCCATGCAGTGTGATCATCAGCACAGGGGTGCGGTCACACAGTGGTCAAGTGAGGTTCTAATCAAAGGTCAGAAAGAGAACAAATAACCTGCCAGACTCCCAAAGGAGTGTGGCCCCCAAGAAGTGACAATGCAGATTGTGCTGTGCTGTCAATGGAGCGTGTCTGCCCACAGTCCTGGGCACCGATTCTCCTCTCATTTACATCAGTGTAACTTCAGGGAGTTACTCCTGACTGACACCAGCTCTCCTGGCTGCAATGATGTAGGCAAGGAAGAGCAATGACATCCCTCATCCCAGCTGTTCACCTCTGTGATTCCCTCCAGGGCGACCTGAAGGTTTCACCCAACAGCTGAGGGCAGGGGGTGTTATCTATGAGTCACAGTGACTGCTGCAGTCTTGACCCACAGAGCAGTGGCTTCAGGTGTTCTCATTCACAATGGCATCTGGATAGCGGGGACCACGACCCCACGTCCCACAAGCCAGGAGACTGGTGAAACCCAGTGCCATGCCAGGACCTGATCCCATCTGAGCAGAAGGGAAAGGGCAAGCAAAAGGCCAGCCCACCATTGCCTAAATGCAATCCCGCGTGCGTTACTATTTCATGTACACCGATCCCAAGTGCTCAGCCAAGCCTGGCACGAGCGGGCAGGGAGGGCATCGGCTGTGTCATTTGTGCCGATATGAGACTGCGCGTACAAAGAGGCCACACTATGCGAACATATCCAGTGCGGGGGCATGTCCTAGAATGGGTGATCTCCCACAAGGGGCACTCCCCACTATGCTCAAGCAGGTGGGAGTCAAGCATTACCTGCAAGCTATCTGCAGTGTGGGAAATGCCAAGGATTCTTCTCAGCCTTCACTGCTGGAGACATTCCCCAGAGTGAGAACAGGAACAATGAAATAACTCAGGGTCCGCAAAGGTGCCCCAGACACCAAATGGAGCCGTGAGATACCAGACAGACGTGCCTGGGCACCACGACATATTGACTGCAGCGCTTGCATGAGGGCCGGCTTTCCTCCCTCTCAGCCAGCGAATTATGAGTTCAAATCTCCACACCAGGACTGGGCTTGTGCCTAGCATGGCCCCTGATGTGCAGTGCGGGGAGAGCTAACCCTAGATCCTTGCTCCCTGTCTCTTGCTGGCTGTGCTCACGTGAGTTAGGGATCCCTAGGAGCTGGCCAGCACCCCCTTCAATGCAGCAGATTCTGCTCTCTTGACTGGTGTGAGCTATTGCCATTTTCTGAGTGTCATAGAATGGCAGAAAAGCAGGGCTGGAAGGGACCGTGACAGGTTGTCAAGGCCAGCCCCTGCACTGAGGCAGGACCAAATAGACCTAGACCATCCCTGGCAGGTATTTGTCAATGTGTTCTTAAAGACCTCAAGTGTGGGCATTCCACAGCCTCCCTTGGAAGCCTGTTCCAGAGCTTAACTACCCTGAGAGTTAGAAAGTTTTTTGTAATATCTCACCTCAATCTCCCTTGCTGCAGATTACGCCCATTACTTCCTGTCCTACTGTCAGTGGACACAGAAGCACAGTTCTCTTTCTCACAGGTCTTACTTACCAGAGCGCTGGGGCATGCAGGTAGGGAGTGAAGACTCAGGGCCAATAAATGTAAAGCCCTGCACCGGGCAGAGGAAATAAAGCACAAAGCCAAGCAGCTGTGCGCAGCCTAGCCCAGCCTTTACCTGGATTGTGTTTCTTTCCGGCTTCTCCATGGAGCTAAGAACAAGAACCGCAGCAGGGGAGTTCAAGTTGGGAGGGCACCAGGGTGGATCCCCCGTTAAGGAATGGTCTCCAGTAGGGAAGTGTGTGAGAACCAGTGTGCTCCATCTGTACTTTGGGGAGCTGCAGGGTGCTGGGTCACTGGGGCTGGTGTGTTTGAGTGGCCCGAGCAGAGAAGAAGATGAGATACGAGAAAGAACAGAAAAGGAATGCTGCCCAGATGGCGGTGTGCAGTCAGAGGGGTAAGGCCTGGCTGTGAGAAGGGGAGTGCCAGTTCCCTCACAGGTCCCCACAGTGCAGAGGAGACAATGGAATCTCTTTGGAACACAACTGATACAAGAGCAGAAAAAGGTAGCAAGCCACAACTGTGATGATGTCCTAACTACGGACTGGAGGCAGCCATGGTCTGGGCCTTGGGCATCTGTGGAGACCTGGGTGCTAATCTGAGCTCTGTCACTGCCTCTCTGTGTGACATGCCTCAGCGTCTCCATCTGTATTATGGGGATAGCACTGTTTAAGAAGCTATTACTAGGTGAGATTAATTTGCCCCAAGATCCTGAAGCAGTGACACCAGGTCATATTATCAAGTCCACGTGGCAGCCCCCAGGCCCACTCCTTGGGGAACTGACTGTGTCTCCCACAGACAGGCAAACTGGATCCAAGGGCTTGGGCTCAGCCTGATCGCATATGCTGCATGGAAGCATCTCTGAGCCCTTATCCCAGAGCTGGCTTGATGCTGATGACACTCTGGAATGGCTAGATGTAGCTGGGAGGACTCCCTGCTCTGGAGCTCGTGTCTTGCCTGGACATTCATCGAATAACACACGTGACATGGCCTAGGCCAGGCTGCTGCAGCTCTAGACGTGGCCCTTGGATGCATCCCACCTCCTGCCTCCTCACTCAGCACAAGGCCAGCAATGGGGGAGGGAGCCCCCGCCTCTTTGTATTCTTACCTGCCCACTCCCACCTGGGTCTGGGCACTTCCTGGGACGCTACGTGCTGCAGGCAAACACAAAGGCAGGATACTGAGTCAGGAAACCAAAGGCCAATAAGCAGGATCAGTCGTGGGGGTGGGGTCAGCCCATCCCAAGAGCCCCATTGAAGTAGCTTTTTGGGGGTGATGTCACAACTGGCTCGCCCAGGGGGCTGTTTAACCAGCACAGGGGCTGTGGCTGAACAAAGACTACCTCTGTGCCCCGCTCGGCAGCCCCGCGTTGGCATTGCATGCATGATAATCTACAACAACTGTATGTTTTACATGGATGACACCCGGCTGCACTCCGGGAATCTGACACGGGCTGCTATTCAAAATAACTCTGGAGAATGGAGACCTTAGAATAACTGCGGGTCTTCAGAACAACAGTGGCCCCAGCCACAAGTGTCTGCAGCACAGGCCTTAATTACACTGTCCAGACAGGAGTTTAAGGTGCTTAGCTGCCGTTCCCCAATGAGCGAGCGAGGCGCGTTAGTGGCTCGCTTTCATTCTGTATCAGGTTCCTAAAATAAAGTTGATTGACCTCTGGCCTGAGCTACCCAATCTCCCCCTGATCCCTGGGTGTCTAGCCCAGATGCAAGGCTTTTCTCCCCATCTAGTCTACTTGAATTAAAAGGAGAATTCCTTTAGCCAAGTTTAGAGTCCACTGAGAAAATCACATGGGCTAGAGCTGGACCAGAACCTGAGCATCACTGGTTCTGGCCAAAGACTGAGATTAGACCTGCTGCCGTGTGGGGGAGCTGTCCTAGAAGCAGGACAAGAGTCTCTTCAGACAAGAGACTTGTTTGCATGGCCCAGAATTCTCTTTAGTAAAAAGACGTTTTAAATAGACATCGTCAGCTTGGAATAGAATCAGTTATTTAGAAACTGACCCGCACCTGCCTTCGGGTCCCCCTGCTGAGCTTTGGGGTTTCACAATCACAGTCCTGTATTTTTTAAAATGTTCCCTGCCCCCTGCGCTGTGTGACAGTCCCACCCAAAATTCACCCCAGGAGAATCTGCTAGGCTGTAGGGGAAGCAGTGACACTGACTCTCACAGAGTAGCTGGAAAAACCAGAGTAATCTAGTGTCTTCCCTCATCTCTCTGAGATATAGCGCCAGATCCTCCGCAGGTGCAATTCAAAGCAGCTTCACGTCAGTCATCTTGTACCAGGAGCCGGCAACAAACATTTCAGACAAATGTGATTTTTAAATTCAGTTTAACTTCACAATTTCATTCCCTTGGGAAAATGTCTCACGAAACCAACATTTGGCAAACTCCCCCTCCCTCCAAAGATTTCACAAACCCCAAACACGCCCGGCTTCCCCTGCCTAATAGTCACTTTCTGGGATGTGTAGCTTAGCTGCATCAGCTTTTAATGTCTCACAGAATTTCTCTTCCATGTGTTTTTCCTGCCTGTTAAAACTAGGACATTTTCAAGGGCCTCCGGTTTACAGTGGAGGCTCATTTGTGCACCTACATTTATGTGTGCAATTAGCATGTTGATGTGTGCAAACTTTGTACATGTGCAATCACAAGGATTGCATGTGTAAATGTAGGCATGCACGTGAGCACACAAAAAATGCACACAGACTTCGGGCTTCTCTTCTTTTAAAAACCCAGCCCCCACTGCGAGGCCCTCTGGGCCTATGGGGGCTAGAGCCGGGCATGTTTCTGGACTTCATGCTTGAACTGCTTTGTGCCTGACAGTAAAATTAACTATTTAAGGAAACGACCCCTCATTCTATTTAGCCAGGGTCTGGAGGTGTGGGTGCTGCTCACGCACTCAGTGCTGTTGTCATGGGAACACCAAGGGCAAGAACTACTTGGGTTTATTACTATTATTCTTCATTCTTCGTAGCACCTAGGCGCCCCACTTAGGATCTGGGCCCCATTGTCCTGGCTCTTTTTCAAGCATGATACCCAAGCTATAAAGCAAGACAGTTTCTGTCCTCGAAAGCTTACACTTTAATTGATGTAGCATTTCTCCCCTCCCCGCACCCCGCCCAGCCATCATGAAGCTTTATAAAGTTAACCCATGAATATACACACAATATATGGATCTCTTCTCTCGTGACCGAAATGCAGCCACCTCTGGAGTGAGAAGCGGCAGCTGATTAACAGCACACACCACCACCACCTCACAACAGCTAGGATAAGAAAGAAAGGCAATTGCATTCTGCCAGAGTTTGACCTGGGCAGGACTCCAGGGGTAGCACCCCCACAACACTTCTCTGGGAAGTGCCATGAGATTTGTAATGACCACAGGTGAGCTTCAATTTTACATTTCACCTCTGACAGCACATGCCCCTTTGGCCCCATGCTGGGGCATTGCACCCCACACCTCAGAGGGCCGGTACCTCTTTCCAAGTCCTCAGCACTGTTTCCTACAGCACCAGCTGGCTGCCATCAAAGGACTCTCCCCACCCAACCTTGCTTGGTTTGGGAGCTCCGATGGTCTCAGTGTCCATGCTGGTGGGCCTGACCGTCCTGCACAAAAATCCACTTTTCATTCTCTTATAATCAAGAGCTTGGGGCCGATTCTTCTCTCACTCTGTCATAAGTCAGGCATAACTCTGTTGATGTCAATGGAGTGACACCAGCTGGGAAGATCCAAGCCCCTTATCTCTTATTTTCCCTCTGCCCCAGTTCCCATGGTCAGAAGGGGCAGGGACTATGCAAGGTGTATGAACGGAGCAGCCCCTGGAACAGGCTGCATTCCAGGCACTGGCACCTGTCATGCGGCGTTCCTGGAAGGTGGGATTGTGTTTAGGTGCACAGGGGTTTCCTAGAAACCATGGGCCAAGGTTTTGGGGGGCATTGGGTTTTTTTTTTTTTGCAAGAATCCCACCTCCACCATCACAGCTGCACATTAGCTGGGTCATGATTCAGTCGGCTTGTCAGCCTGGCGCAGCGTTGGGGAGCTAGTGCAGGAATATATCACCCCAGCCTTGTCTCCCTTGAAGTAGGTACTCTTACTGAATGGAAATATGCCTAAAATAGCCCGGCTGCAGATTGGGTCTATCTAATCAGCAGCCTTAGCACTTGCTCGCAGCACATTTCATGGCAGCTGATACCAGCGACATGTTAAGTGTGGCGCTCTTCAGAGAACTGCCGGACACTTACAGTTTCTCCTTCCTGCCGCTAATCAGAGATGTCTAATGGGAACTATTTCTCCAGCAGGGATTCGGGGAGCTAGCCCTGGCTCAAGGGTGCCCTGGGAATTTCACGGGAGAGGTCGTTCTTATTCCCATCAAATGCCAAAGTCCCTCAGACACTAACTCTCCCAGAGGGATCGAAACCTATTTCAGGGCACGTGGCAACTGAGCTGATGGGAAAACATCTTGTTGAGCAGGGGCCTGTCTGGTCTCCTGGCCACTGCCCAGTGAAGCGCTAACTGAGGCTGGCCTCTTGTGGGAGGAGAGGATTGTGGGCCTGGTCATGTTCTGGAAGGAGAGGCCTGTTTGCTCCTTGGGCGGGGGGGAAATAGCCCTGTACCATCCCACTCACGCTACTGTCATCATCATGAACCACAGGCTTAAGCCAGGTGCCAAGCAGCTCCTGGGGGAGGGAGGGCCTGTCAGCCAAGACGTAGGGACACCAGACCCGCTGAGGAGAGCCAGGAGAGGTGAGTGAGAAGCAACTACTGTCTCCGGACAGGCTGCTCGTCCCAGGGACAAGCCACAATATCACGAGTTCCTCTCCCCCCAGACCTGGAAGCAACGGGCCGGATTCCCCTCTGCATTGCCCCAGTGTCACTCCGCTGCTTTCAGTGACATCGCACCAGCATGAAATGAGAGTGCTGCAGGGTCAGCCGCTTCTTTCCCTTCCAACTCCTGCTTCAGCGCCCCCCACCCTGCCCCCAGCCTCGGCAACAGACCCCTACAAGCCCTCACCCTCCGGCCCTCACCCAGATCCACCCCCAGGCCTGCTTTTCACCACTCGCATGATGAGCTCTTCCCAGCCGCACGTTGCCGAGCTCCCCACAGCGCCAGAACCATATCGCACATTCCGGCTTGACCAAGCCTGACGCCAAAAGGATTCCCTCCCGCAGCTGCTGGAGTTCCCTTTCCCACTCCCTCGTCTGTTCGGTCGGCCCAACAGACCGTCTGTGCAGCGGGGAAGGAACTGGGCTTAGCGGTAACAGCAGCAGGAGTCACCCAAAACACACTGGCCTTAGCACTAAAGCAGTGGAGGGGCTGAGCGGGGGATGGTGGCTGCTCAGCCACTGTGCATGCGCCAGGGGAGGCAGCAGCGCCTGGACTGGGCTGGCTCCAGCCCTGAGTCTGCAGCTGACGTGCTGCACAACCTCGCGAGAGGCACGTGCCTCCCTGTGCCTCAGCTGCAAAGCGAGGCAAAGTGTGACCTGCCCGTGGGGGCTGGGCAGCTGGAGGAGTTAGCGGTAGGACAGCACTTGGACCCAGGCTTTACAGGGGCTCAGCCTAAACTCCAGCCGTTCATGGGATTTTGGTGCCCAAACCCCTTTTGAAAATGAGCGTTAAGCTCCTAAATCAGGTAGACGTTGCAACGCTGAGCACAGTGACACCTAAATACCTTTAACTATCTGGGCCTGTGGCTGTATAGGACGCGATTCTCCAGTGTAACTTCAGCAGTGTTTCTCCCACGCTCTGGCAATGCAACGTATCATCACCATGTACCTTCTGTCTCCCTCCCCTCCTCCCGCAGAGCGTAGCACAGCACAGCAGTGTAGCCCGAGGGTCACTAGACCAAGGTAGAGTCTGGCAAGGAGGTCTCTGAACTTGGAGGGTGGAGAGACAGAAATGCATCAACAGGGAGATATGGGGCCTCTCCAATGTCTCCCACTCACATCCGTGGGCTGTGGGTCAGGCCCTTGGTTTTTTAACAAATCGATTTTCACCCTGGACAGGGAAGAACATTAACTGATGATTGGCTAAAGCAGAGATTCTATGCTTCAGACCATGCAAAGTGACTAATAATTAATCTCTCGCTCTTTTCATAGACCTCAAGCAGGGGAAACTGAGGCACGGAAAAACAAAGTAACTTGCCAAGGTCACTCAACACACTAGTGGCAGAGCCAGGAACAGACCTCAGGTCTCCTGACGCCTAGTGCCAAACGCTAGCCAGTTGGCCACACTGCCTACCTAGAAAGAGGGCTGGACACTCTCCCAGCCAAACCCAGAACACTGAAGCCACCCTTGGCTAGGGAAGGTAGATTCTTCTTGGTGTGAGCAGACTCTCAAGTGAACAGGTTATTTTAGGTTCCATCGCAGAAATACCTGGAAGGTAAAAATACCCAGGAAACTAAGGCCATGACTTTTTTTCCACCCCCACTGGGTATATTCTGGTACCAGCAGAGGCCATATATGTATTAGAAAAGCCACTAGTGGTAAAGTCCAGCAAGTGGAAATGGTTATCATTACTAGACCTGGCCATGTCCCCAGTCTGTCCTGCTATCCAGCTGGGCTGAGATCCCAGGCAGGGCCGGCTCTAGGCACCAGCAAACCAAGCACGTGCTTGGGGCAGCACATTTTCAAGGGCAGCATTCTGGCCATTTTTTTTTTGGGTGCTTCCGGCAGCAAACGCCTAGAGCCAGCCCTGGCAGCAGCAGCGCGTCGTGCGCGGGGGGCGCCCTGTAGGCGCTGCGGTTCGCGCCACGGGGGAGCAGTGCCCACACCTTGTGGCTGGGCCGGGCAGGCTTCGAACGGGGGACACTCAGGCTGGGGGACACCCCACGGGGCACACGGAGCCGCCTGCAGGTGCTGCAGGGCGGCTGCCCCCAGCGCTGCAGCCGGGGCTGGGCGAAGCGGCCCAAGGCGCCCAGGGACTGTGGCAGGGTGGCCAGAAGCAGCAGCAGCAGCGGGGCCATAGAGGGCGGGGTGCTGTCGTGCGGGGCCTGCGTCCCGCTTTCTGAGGCTCCGCTGCCTCTGGGGCTACCCTGCCCTGGCTCCTCAGCCCTCTGCCGGGGCGGTCCCTGGCTCTGCCCTCCCGGGTCCCGGCCAGTCCTGGAGGCGGGAGCCCTGGATGGAGGGACCCTGGGCTGAGGCGCGGCCCGGGAGCCCCGCTGCTTTCCCCGACCCTGCCAGCGCCGGACCGGCTGGAGGTGAGGGGGGAGCGTGCAGAGTCATCACTGGTGCGGGGGAGCCCAGGGCTGGGGTAGCAGGGGGTGCGGGTGGGAGGGGGGAAGAGAGAACCCAGGGCTGGGGTGGGGGGCAGCCAACAATTTTTTTGCTTGGGGCGGCCAAAAACCTAGAGCCGGCCCTGATCCCAGGATGCAGAACCTGAAGGCTTGGCAATACTCGACTCAAAGCCCCAGTCATAACAGAAGGTGTAAACCAGGAAGCAAATATTTCCCAAGGTTCAGTGGTAATGCTGCCTGTGCCACGGGGACATTGGGAATACAACCAAAGCCGGCACAGGAGGAAAAGCACATGGAAGAGCTGCAGGATGTGTGTGTGAGAGAGACAGAAAGACAGGGGCTGGAGGCACTATGTGGGGAACTAGAGCGACAGCATAAGAAAAAGTGATAAGAAAAGAATCTCACACTGAAGAGTCTGAGATGCATTTTCTTTGTGTCCGATTATTAGAGTGCCTTCTGGATCCTTAGACAGGAATGTTCGGAGAAGGGGGAGAGAACTGATAAATGTGTGGTCTATAGATTAATTAAAAAAAAAAGTCAGTTTCAGTGTGCCCCTTAGCAGAGACTACAATGGAGGGAGACCAAAAGGAACAGGTCACCTCTGGGATCAAACACCCCACCATATCCAGGCAAGTTATGGGCCTGCTGCCACCAGCCATACTCCCCTGAGTAGCTCTCTGAGAGAGGGGCCCACTGGGTGGCCGCAGTGAGTTCTGCAGTGCATTCAGTGGCAATTCAGCCTTACTCCAGTGGCTCCTGGCCTTGGGTTGGGCAAAGTCTGGGCACGGCCCCTGCCACGCACACTCGTAGCCATAAACTCTGGGTTAAAAGAGGTCTGAGTGGGCAGCTCTGCTGGTATTTGCTGCTTCGGCGGCTGCTGCTGTTTGTTGTGCATGTGTCTGGGTCAGGGCCCACGTGCCCATGGACACATGTGGGTAAAAACATCTTGGTATCAGCCAAGAAGTGAAGCTGCTTTGCAAACAATGCCCATCCTCTGACTTGCCAGAGGATGTGTCTGAGTGACAGATGGTGATCAGCAGCCACTGGAGCAGCTGGATTCACACCCCTGACTTTTTGTGACTGGGGCTGGATTACAAAGGGTGCTGCTCTTTGCCACATGACACCATGGCTATTGCAGAAGGGCCTGGCTTTGGAGGAGCAGGTACGTTTCTCATGTGCTGGTATACACTGGTGGAAACACGCCTATTTTGACTTCCTTCTTAAACACGCCGAACCAAAGGTGCTAAAACCAGCCCAGCCCCTGAAATGCTAAAGGCTGTCCTGCTGCCAGCCCAGCAGTGTCTGTGTGCCCCTCCCCCAGGCAGTGCAGTGTGGGGGAAGCCTGTGGGCCAGCCTGCCAGCAGACATCCAAGTGTGTGGGCAGCCCAGCAGGGGCCACGTTTCACTGCCAAGGTCCAGAAACAGACTCTGGCCTGTTCTGAGATTGGGATCAAATCTAGCAGACAGATGTAGCTCCAGCACTGTGGGTCAAGAAGCCTCATGGCGCAGGGAGATGCAGACCTGACGGACTGTATCCCTATGCCCCATGGCTCAGGGGATGCCAGACCTGGGGGACTGGATCATAAGAATGGCCATATGGGTCAGACCAATGGTCCGTCTAGCCCAGTATCTTGTCTCTGACAGTCGTCAGTGCCAGATGCTGTTGGAGGTTTAGAGATGTTCGGAGCATGGGATTGCATCCATGACCCTCTTGGCTTATAGCCACTGATGGACCTGTCCTCCATGAATTTATCTAATTCTTTTTTTAACCCATTATACCTTTGGCCTTCACAGCATCCCCTGGCAATGAGTTCCACAGGTTGACTGTGTGTTGTGTGAAGAAATACTTCCTTATGTTTGGTTTTAACCTGCTGCCTATTAATTACATTGGGTGACCCCTGGTTCTTGTGTTGTGTGAAGGGGTAAATAACACTTCCTTGTTCACCTTCTCCATACCATTCATGATTTTATAGACCTCTATCATATCCCTCTTTAGTCCTCTCTTTTCTAAGCTGAACAGCCCCAGTCTTTTTGATCTCTCCTAGTATGGAAGTTGTTCTATACCCCTGTAACCCTTCTGCCAGGCCAAGTGATAGCAGCAAGGGCCGGGTTCAGTACATAGGGGTCCCTTCCCAACAGCGTGACACAGAACCAGCTCGAGCCCCCACCCAGTGACCTGGGAAAATCTTACACACACCCCTGGGCGCCTCGAAGAGGCAATACTTCCCCTCTCGCAAGCACAGAGCCTCGGTGTAGCAGAAAAATGTTTAATAACATGAGGTAATCGACATAGCATTAAACTGGGAAAACACCACAACTAGAGTTCATAGACCAAACCATGAGCGAAGACCCACCCCAGCAAATTGGGCCGTGTCCTTTCCCGTTGGTTCTTGAAACCAGCAACCAAAGTCCCAAAAGTCCAACAACCCCAAAGTCTCTTGGGTCCAGCAACCCAAGAATCACCAAAGTCCCAAAAGTCCAACAACCCCCCAAAGTCTCTGTCCCTGGTCAGTGCAGCCCCAGAGTTCAGGGGGGAGGGGCGCAGGGTGTTAAGGGGCACCTTACGTGATCCGAGACCAACCGGCCGCCTCTCCGTGGGGTTCCGCCGCAGCCTTCACCACGAGCCGCTCCACTCCACCTGCTGTCCCGTGAGCCGCTCCTGCCGTCCCACGAACCGCTCTGCTCTGCTCCGCTCACCGACCTGTGAGCCGCCCGGCTCCACTCCGCTCCGACCGTCCCCGCAAGGCTCCGCTCTGCCAGCTGCTCCTCCAGCTGCTCTGCTCCGCTCACCGACCTGTGAGCCGCTCAGCTCCGCTCTGCTCCAACCGTCCCCGCGAGGCTCCACTCGGCTAGCTGCTCCTCCAGTCGTCCCCACAAACTGCTCCGCCAGCCGCTTAGCAATTCAGGCTCCCCCACTAGTTAACACAGCCTCAGTGATCTCAGCTCTTAGTAACTTTAGCTCTTTTGTGATTTCAGCTCATAGTGATTTCAGCTCATAGTAGGGGAGCCCCAGTGCTGGTGCACTAGTGGCCCAAAATGAACTCAGCTCAGCAGCCTGTAACTAGACTCCTAAGGGAATCAAAGTTAGCTCTGACATTCAACAGTGGAGAGAGGAGAAGGTGCAATTGGTGTTTCAGGCTCACGCAGGGGCCCCACACCACCAGGTACCAATACCTGCCCCCAGCCTCTCTCAATTCACTGGGTTTTGTAACCCATGCCCCTTGACAAGCAAATGCTACTTAGGTAATGGTGACGGATTCACTCAGTCCTTCTGTCATACAACAGTTCCACTGGCCTTGATTCACAGAATCAGGGTAACAAAACTTTATTCTTCCTGCCCCAATAACAGAGAAACTGGGGATCCCACACCAGCCAAAGTAACCACTTTTGGTTGCTGTGGGCTCATGCTAGGCGTGTGGGTGTGCCTATGCAAACGAGATCCGCCCCTGGAGTTCTTTTCCACACTCGCCATACTTCACCACCAGATGTCAGGGTAGAGCTCATCCTGACTCTGCTTACACCCCTAATCATTTTTATTGCCCTTCTTTGCACCTTTTCCAATTCTAATATATCTTTTTTGAGATGGGGTGACTAGAACTGCATGAATTTATACAGAGGTATTATGATATTTTCTGTCTTATCTATCCCTTTCCTAACATTCTGTTTGCTTTTTTGGCTGCCAATGCACATTGAATGGATGCTTTCAAAGAACTATCCAAAATAACTCCAAGATCTCTTTCTTGAGTGGTAACAGCTAATTTAGACCCCATCATTTTGTATGTATTTTTGGGATTATTTTTTCCAATATGCATTACTTTGAACTTAACAATGTTGAATTTCACCTGCCATTTTGTCACCCAGTTTTGTGACATCACTTTGTAACTCTTAAATCAGCTTTGGACTCAACTATTTTGAGTAATTTTGTGTGGTCTGCAAATTGTGCCACCCTACTGTTCACCCCCTTTTCCAGATCGTTTATGAATACGTTGATCATCACAGGGCCCTATACACTATTATGTATCCCACTATTTACCTCTCTCCATTCTGAAAAATGGACCATTTATTTCTACCCTTTGTTTCCTGTTTTTTAACCAGTTACTGATCCATGAGAGGACCTTCCCTCTTATTCCATGACTGCTTAGTGAAGGACCTTGTCAAAAGCTTTCGGAAAGTCCAAGTACACTATATCCACAGGATCCCCCTTGTTCAGATGCTTAATTCCCTGAAAGAATCCTAATAGATTGGTGAGGCATGATTTCCCTTTACAAAAGGCATGTTGACTCTTCCCCAACACATCATGTTTACCTATGTGTATAATTTTGTTCTTTTGCTATAGTTCAAATTATGCTTACCAGCCTGTAATTGCCAGGATCACCTCTGGAGCTGGTACAGAGGCTGATTTAAGCCATAGGTTACATACTAAAGTTAGTAGTTCTGCAATTTCATATTTGAGCTCCTTCAAGAACTCTTGGGTGATGCCATCTGGTTCTGGTGCCTTATTACAGTCTAATTTGATCTGTTTGTTCCAAAACCTCCTCTAACTGATACTTCCGTCTGGGACAGTTCCTCAGATTTGTTATCTAAAAAGAATGGCCCAGGTGTGGGGATCCCCCTCCACATCTGCAGTGAATTCATGCATCTTCTCTGCAATGGCCTTGTCTTCCTTTTTTTTTAGCACCTTGATCATTCAGTGGTCCCGCTGAATTGTTGGGCGGCTTCCTGCTTCTGCTGTACTTACTTTTTTTTCTGTTAATTTGTGTGCCCTTAGCTAGCTGCTCTTCAAAATCTTTCTTGGCCTGCTTTATTATACTTTTACACTTGACTTACCAGCGTTCATGCTCCTTTCTGTTTTCCTCACTAGGATTTGACTTCTAATTATTAAAGGATTCCTTTTTGCCTCTGCTGTTTAGCCAAGGTGGCATTTTTTTTGATCCTCTTACTGTCTTTCTTTTTATTTAGGGTATACATTTAGTTTGAGCCTCTGTTATAGTGTTTTTAAATAGTTCCCATGCAGCTTGCAGGCATTTCACTCTTGTGACTATTCCTTTTAATTTCCATGTAACTAGCTTCCTCATTTTTGTGTGGTTCCCCTTTTTGAAGTTAAACACTACCATGGTGGGTTTCTTTAGTATTTCCCCCCCTAAAAGGATGTTAAATTTAATGACATTATGGTTACTATTGCCAAGCAGTTCAGCTCTAGTGTCCTCTTGGACCTCCTGTGCACCACTTAGAACTAAAT
>NW_020664584.1:9968224-10010668 GCF_002925995.2 Terrapene triunguis | reverse complement strand
GAGCCCTGGGAGGAGGGCGGCGAGCCCCGGCCGGGGCTCGGCTCTCCTCCCGGCGGCCAGAGCGCAGGGGGCAGGGCGGCGAGCCCAGCCGTGGCCCCGCTCTCCCCGGGGGCCGGAGCGCCGCGCCGCCCCCCTCCAGGTGCCGCCCCAAGCACAAGCTTGGTGGGCTGGTGCCTGGAGCCGGCCCTGTCTGCATCACACCCTGAGCTGACATGTACCCAGTCAATATGAGGATAGTTAAAGTCACCCATTATTACTGCAGTTTCTGCTTTTGTAGCTGTCAGGATCCAGAAAGGACAGTTCTTGGGACCAAGCATCAGAGCAGGATCAGACCTGAGGCTAGAAGTAGCAGCAAAGTTTGTAGTCAGGTTCCAGGCCAGGGTCAATACCAAGGGTCCGAGTCAGGGTCTGGAGGTAAAGTTCAACTCAAGCCAAGGTAAAACCAGGGGCAGGAATGGTCATAGCAGCTACAAGAGAGCCACACAGTTACCTGGATACTTCCTGGAATGCCCCTTGGGTTTATTAGGGCAGGGGGCCAATCAGGGGCCATGAGGCTGCTGCCTGTCAGACCCCTTGAGGTGGAAGTTGCCATAGTCTGTGTCCACTGTGGTTGTGGGCTGTAAAATACAAGTTGGTTATAGTGGCAGCATATAGCTGTTAGCTGCCTAATAGCTTTACAAGTCTGGGGCTCTAGACCTGTAGGGGCCTCTCTGTAGCTGCTCTAATCTCCTTTAGTATTTCACCGTCACTGTTACCAGCGTAGGAGTGGTTGGTGATATATTCCTACTGCTGTACTCTTATTATTCAAGCATGGAATTTCTATCCCTAGAGATTCTACGCCACGGTATGGTTTGTTCTATCTAAGATTTTTGCCTTATTTGACTCTGTGCCGTTTTAGCACATGGTGCCACTCCCCCACTAGTACAAACTACTCTGTCCTTCCTGTATATTTCGTACCCTGGTATTAAGTGTGTCCGAATGATTATCCTCATTCCGCCAAGTTTCCGTGATGCCTGTTATATCAATATCCTCATTTCATACCAGGCACTCTAGTTCACCCATCTTAGTATTTCGATTTCTAGCATTTGTATATAAGCACTTGTACATTTTGTCAATATTCAGTTGCTTCCTTCATGTGTTATATTTAAAGGGGACGCTTTTATGTTTGACTGCTCCTCACTGGCTCCTACCTGTACTTTACCAGCTTCTTTCCTATCCTCTTTACTAGGATATAGACTTCCTCCTTTAATAAATTCATCCCTAAGGGATGTCTGCACCCAGACCATGTGCTCTCCATAGCTGTTGGCTTTCCCCCAGCCCTTAGTTTAGAAAATCCTCTACAACCATGGGCGGAAGGTGAACCCTGGGCTTGGGGAGGCTAGCCCCTGGCGCGGCCCACCCCTTCTGCCTGAGGCCCCACTTCCCTTCTGCCGCTGGAGCCCAAAGCCCCTGCCAGCCCTGGCCGCCCTAGCGCCCCCAGCCCCGGAGTGCCCCCCCCAAGCCCTGGAGCTCCAGGCAGGTGGGTGGTGCTGCCTCCCCACAAGTCCTGGAGTGCTGGGCAGGCAGGTGGTGTGGCCCCTGCTCCAGCCCTGGAGTGCCGGGTGGGTGGCACGGCCCCAGCTCCGGAGTGCCAGGCAGGTGGGCGACGTGGTCCCCACCCTCAGCTCCGGAGTGTTGGGTGGCCAGCCAGCGCAGTCCCCCCTCCCCAGCCCCAGAGTGCTGGGTAGGTGGGCGGCGTAGTACCCACCCTCAGCTCCGGAGTGTTGGGTGGCCAGCCAGCACAGTCCCCCCTCCCCAGCCCCAGAGTGCTGGGCAGGTGGTGTGGCCTCCGGCCCCGGAGCGCTGGGCAGGTGGGCAGCGCGAGCACCGGGTCCGGCTGCCCGGAGTCCCTGGCCACAGGCCGGCCCCAGCCCCAGCCCAGGACTCTGACCACGGGGGAAGAGCCGCAGAGCGCTGGGAAGCAGGAGGAGGCCTGGGAGCAGAGCATGTGTGGGACCACACAGGGCTGTTTGGGGAGGCACAGCCCTCCTGCACCCCAGCCTTCGATACCTGCCACCCATGTCTACAACCTTCTTAATTTTACATGCCAGCAATCTGGTTCCATTTTGGTTTAGATGGAGACCATCGTTCCTGTATAGGCTGCCCCTTTCCCCAAATGTTTCCCAGTTCCTAATAAATCTAAACCCCTCCTCCCTACACCATTGTCTCATCTGCACAGTGAAACCCTGCAGTTCTGCCTGTCTAACTGGCCCTGTGCGTGGAACTGGAAACATTTCAGAGAATGCCACTATGGAGGTCCTGGACTTCAGTCTCTTACCTAGCGGCCTAAATTTCACCTCCAGGATCTCTCGCCTACATTTCCCTGTGTCACTGGTACCTACACATACCACAGCCACTGGCTCCTCCCGAGCACTCCACATAAGTCTGTCTAGATGTCTCATGAGATCTGCAACCTTCTCACCGGGCAAGCTGTACTCCCGGTCATCAGAACTCCCAATTCTCTTTATTTCTAATAACCAAATTCCCCATTACTATTACCGGCTTTTCCTGATAACAGGGGATCCCCAAACTGGGGTAGTAAATCCCAATGCCCCACAGCCCAGGGGGATCCCAGACCTTAGCTACTGGTCTGGACCAGCCCTATTTTCTCCTTTTGATATGTTTTTCAGGAAGTGCAGTGACTGAACTGCACTCATTTATGCAGCTACCCTTTTGCATGTTAAATGTCAAATCTTTGTTTGTTAGTTGCCCAGTGATCTGCTCTTATATGACCACCCAGGCAGCGTCAGGGTTGGGAGAGCTTCAGTGTTATCAGCTAGACCTGGCCACACAGGACAATCCCAGATCCCAAGACCCCTCTGAAATCTGGGGCAGTTTGGATCCAGAAGCCCAGTTGGATTTCACAGCTGCCTGGTATATCTCCAAAGGGCTGAGCCAACTCACTGGAGCCCATCACTGTCGACAGTTCACATCTGTGTGCAGATTTCAAGGCTACAGCCCATCTGTACTGCAGACAGTATCTGGGCGCATGGTGCTTTCATTCAACTGGCCTCACTGAATTCAGTGGGGTCGCCATGGTGCGATGGGAGATTTGGTCCCTTTTTAAAATATCACTTAAGGCGATTCTGCTCCAGCAAGAGAAAAGGCTCTCAGGTGTCTAACATTGGGTGCCAAACGTTCCGGAGTCAATTACCTTCCCAGGAACCAACCCGAGCCCTGTGAAAAGGAAAGCAGAAAAGAGCTAAAACGTGTACTCCTTCCTTAGTTCTATGCCCATTGAAATCAGTGGGAGCTTGGCCTTGGGAAAGCTCGGGGCGCGTGTGGCTTTGAGATCAGTGTGGGAGCAGTTGCGCTCACCCAGGCAGTGCTTCTCCTGGCACTGAGGGGTGTGGCAAGACACAGACAATGTCAGGTGAAGGCAGAGGAGAGAGATAGAGCCCTTGTACCTCTGCTCCATGCTGCTCCCCTGCAGATCAGCAAGGCACAGGCTGGCTTGGAGAGCGGTGCTGACTCCCAAGACTGGAGCCTCCCTCTGCCTTTGTACTCGCCTGACAATACAGGAGTAAAAATAACCAGCCCGCATTCGCAGTGAGATAAAAGCGAGGTTTGCCTTTTGTGTCTCTCTGGGCAGGAGGACAGCAGCACCAATGGAGCTGCGTGGATGTGACACATGGGAATTTCTGACATATCTCTTCCCACTCTGACCTTGACAGACACAATAAAAAGGGGCTTCACTGCACACCCACAGCCAATCAGTCCTATATCCAAGGTTGGTAATAAAGAGCATGTCTGTGTGCATGCTTCTCTGTGCTGCTAACCCGCTTCCCCGCCAGCAGGACAGGAGCTCCAGAGGGACAGGACTGGGTACTAACTGGGGGGTGCAGAGAGGGTGGGTCGGAGCAGCCTGAATCTGAGATAGATGGGAAGTAGGAAAGAGCGTATTTAATAAGATCTGGGGAATCTGGGAAGTTCCTGGTACCAGCGCTTGTTACAATGCTTGAATCGATGCGGCATTTCTCAGTTCTGTTGCATGGTATTGTATTGTATGGAGGATAGGAAATAATGCCACAATATTGCTTGTCAGCGCAGCTGCTATGGCAGCCACCTAGAAGGCACTCAAGAGCTTTCAGGGGTTAACGCTCTCACCCTTCTTTTTCCTGTTCTCCACTCCAATATTTACTTTGGAGCAGGGACCCTTGTATTCTCATGGGGTTTGCAAAAGTGGCGCCTGCCTCTGAGGAGCTACAGAGCAGGAACTGCGCTGCCAGAAGTGATCGTGGAAAGCGGGCTTCTCTCTGCCGCCTTGGCTGCTGGTGGAAATCCAAATGTACAGTGGGTAGATTTCAGCAGACTCAGGATCGAAGCTCTGTTTCCACCCACTAAGAGAGACAGCCGAGATGTGCATTGCAATATAGATGGCAGGCGTACAGTGTGGTTAGTAATTACATTGGCAGATCTGGGGCTGTTTATTACTGCTGTTATTCTCCTGGGCCCTCTTAAGTTCATGGAATGTTTGAAAATTGTATCTGCCCTCTGTAAGCAGCCTGTGGACTGGCATTGTCTCTCTGGACTGACTCCGTGTCTCTACTTTCCCTCCATTTCAGGGCTCACAAGTCTTTGGCTTCTTCTTTCTTTGCTGCTGCCCAGTCTTCTCCCTCCCGGCAGGCAAGATGGCTATGGTGGACTTGAGCGAGTTCGGGGAGGCTGCTGACTTCCTCCGGAAGAGCTACACAGAGCAGCTCAAGCTTCAAACTATCCCATTCGATGGTAAGATCAGCAGCACCTTTGAGCCTGGCACATGCTGGTCACATGGGCTCTCATGTCCGTGGCCTGGTTTGCAGAGTATTCCCAGCTCCCTTCCCAGTGTTGTGGACCCTGGTAGGGTTTTGTAGCATCATTTTGTCCCGTGCTTCTCATACGCTCCTGCAGCAGTGGAATCCCCCCACCTGCAGCCCTGCTCTTGTGCTCACTGGTAAGAAGTCAGAGGACCAGAATAACTCAGCGTTAGTGAAAGGCGGCAGCTGCTTTTGGCAGTCACTGTGGTTCTCAGTGTGGAGGGTAACAAGGTGGCTGTTTATCTGCGCCTAGGTAAAGTGCCCAGAAGGACTGAGGGAGCCAGCAATGCCTGTTCCACAGAAACAGATCTCAGCAAAGCCCTCCTCCCATTTCACTTTGGTGATGAACAGGGATCATCATAGATTTGGGTGACAGATTCTTCACATTATCCTTCCACTCGTTCCATTGCCATTGCTGCACAGCTAGAGTGTGCCTGGGATAAAAAAGCCCTGGATTTGTGCCAGGATACATTTTGGAGGGCTAATAAATAAATTGGGGAGAGGGGCGAATTTTGTATTCCCTAAACTGTGTTTTCCACATGTCTCCCCAAAAATGCAGCAAACAACAGACCAAAATCAATCTTAGCATTAATTGGGGAAAATTAAACAAGCACCCAGCATGAAAACTCCCAGGAAATCCCGGTCAAATGACCACAAACACTGGAAGGAAAAAACAAATGTCCCTTAATATTGCTAGATTGTGTTCTTACTGCTCTCTGGAAGCTAGTGACAAGAGCAAACAGTTCCCTTCGCTTCAGACTGAGTTTTCTTCTCTTTTCTTTTGGACCTGAAGGTAAGAAACGAGCTTGGATCCCAGATGACAAGGAAGCCTATGTCGAGGTTGAAATCAAAGAAATCTCTGGTGGCAAAGTCATCGTGGAAACCAAAAATAAAGAAGTAAGCAAAACAATCCTGATTTTTAAAGTTTGGTTTTCGAAGGACGGCCATAGGAATGGGGGAAAGAAGCACAGAGGAAAGGAATGCATGGGGGAGGGGGGGCACGTATGTGTGAACAGCTCATCTCTGAAACTAGACAAGTTCTTACTTATAGCACGTAAGTGATCAACCTGCGATCAGTCAGCTCAGTAGTGTAAATGGATTTTGTTACACCGTAATGTACAATATGCTATCTGACTTGCCAAACATGCCAGGGCTTCAATAAACCAGCATCAAATGTTCAGTTTCAAAAAGTCCTCTCTAAACAACAGACTGCAAGAATGACAGTAGGGCTTCCCCAGCCTAGATCAGCTGGCATCTTAACAGCTGTAACAATAGCCAACAGGAGAAGTCTGCTCAGTTTGCAAACAGCCAGTTGCTCCCTTGGACAAAATTATTCAGCTAATCTTGAGAGAAAACCATTCAAAGCAGGAAATAAGAGAAACTGGTGTAAATCTGGAGTTACTCCGAATTTACACCAGTACTACAGAGAGCAGACTTTGTCCAAAGATCAACATTTTAATGAACTAAGGACATTGCTTGGAGGGATCACCATAGCCCTCAATGTCGCTGTATCTGGGTACCTCAGTTTCATTACAGTGTTTAGATACATATGACTAAGAGGTTGTTAAATTGTTATACACATAGAGCCAGATTCTGAACTCTGCTCCATCCACATCAATCCATTGGGCCTGATCTCAGTTACACCAGTGGCAATCAGGAGCGAGTCGTCAGAAATCAAGGGAGTTACACCCGTATAGGGTAGCTGGGAGATCAGAATGAGACCCATGGAACTCAATGGAGATACTCCAGAACTACACTGGTGTAAGATCACAATCTGCTCCAGTCAATTTCTATTTAACAAAATAATATATGGTAAAAATAATTTCTGGGCCGGATTCTCCACTCCATTAGAACAGTTTTATGACAGTGTAACACCACTTCTCAACTAGGGTGACAAGATGTCCCGATAAAATCGGGACCGTCCCAATATTTCGGGGTGTGTCCCGCGTCCCGACCGATCTTTGGTCGGGACGCAAATTGTCCCGATATCCGCCGGCAGCGCTTTTTTTTTGCTCCGCCGGCAGGGACTGACTCAGCTTTTTTTTTTTGCTCTCCCCCCATGTGTCCCGATTTTTTCTTTCCCTCATCTGGCCACCCTACTTCTCAACAGAGTAACACCAGTGTAAAACTGGAGTAACTGAATAGAGAGTCATGTCCTATGTACACAGTGAACTATGTATTTCTTTGTTTGCGTTGCTATGGTGCTAGTCAATGTAATGAGCAATAGCTTACGTCTGTTAAAATCTTGAACTGGTTGGAAAACAGATTTTCTGTCCCATGAAAAATTTCGAGATTTCAAAACAACTTTCATTCTGAATTGGAACAAAAAAGTCAAAACTTCCGAAGTATTTCACAAAATGAAATGCCCTCAAAAACTGTTTCAGGTCAACCGAAATGTTTTGTTTCAATAAGTTTCATTCGATTTCAACCCTTTTTAATTTAAAATATATATATAAAGTAAAGTAAATTTCAAAACAAAAAGTCATTTCAAAATGAAAAATCGAGATGGGATGTTTTGGTGTTTTCAAAACTTTTGTTTCCATTGTTTTCTAACTGAAACTTCATCAAAATCGATACAATTTAAACAAACAAAAAAACAAAAAAATCCGTTTCATTGCAATGGCATTTTCCAACAGAAAACTGTTGTGACAAAATTTTTCCAAGCAGGTCTATCTAAATCTCTAAGCCTGCCTAAATTCTGCTTCTGGGTAATGTGAGAGCTATTCCAGTACTTAGATGTATAGGCTTAAATCAAGACAGTGACAAGGGATGGTCTGTACATGTCGGCTGTTTAACGCTCCCTGCACCATATTCTTTGAGATGACACGTAACCGGACTGCCCCATGGCCCCGCTGCCCATGAAAGGAGTAAGGCACATAGCAGCAGGAGCACTCAGCACTGACCTGTAGCACTGGATGGAAAAGAGCTGTTAGAGCAGCCGGGCCATGTGCCGGGGCCCAGGGCAGGCCCATGCCCTAGAGCATGCCTTCTCGTATTTCTGATCTCTCGCAGTGGGTTGCTCAGACAGTGCGATAAGCTTCCTCTAGAAGCAAGAAGGAGTCTGTGCCTGGGGGGAGGAATATGGCAATTTTGGCAGGTAGCAGGGGGGTCTGGCCAGATGCTCATCACCAGGGTGGCATGGTTGGCAGCTGGGAGGTCTGACCAGAGGCAGATGGCACAGGGGAAGGGGTTGGCAGCTGGGCTGTGGACAGCAAGGCTGCTTTTCACGGGGGAAGTGGAGTGGCATGAGAGCTGGCAATGGCTGGTGGGGGAGGGTGAAATGCTGATCACTCCATGGCCCTCCTCTGTCCTGTGCCCAGTGTCCCTCCTCCACACTCACATTGCTCTGCCCCAGCAGGAGCTGCACATGGTGCCCTGGCTTGTCCTACATTAGCTGCGTGCTCCTCTGGAAGAACCCTGGGGGGGGTGCAAAAAAGGGGGGGCGGCATGTTTTACTGCTCAGTGCAACAACAAACCAGCCTTGTCTCAGCACTGCAGGCTGGGAACCTGATGCTTTATTTAACTGCAGAGTGGGAGAAACTCCCATTGGCTAAATAGGAGGTAAGGCAAGGGCGGAGCATGGCTCCATCCTATAATACGTTGGGTAACCCACTGACCCTATCATGACCACTTTCTTACAGCTGGGCTGCTGGAGAGGAGGCGAGGGAATGGGCCTTGGCAGCTAGGGGGACTGGGAGGGGAGCCCTGCTCTGCAACATACCCCTGTGAAAGGACAGTGCAGGGCAGCCCCTGTCTGTGCTCTGGGGGAGTCCGTGTCATGGGAGCTAGTTACACGGCTCCAGATGGGATTGGGGCTTGGTCTCCTGAGGCGCTAGGTGCTGCTGAAAATCCCTCCCCTATTTTTTCGATGTGCCAGCCCTGTAAAATCACCCTGGGCCCTGAGCCAGCCCTTTCCTTCCCACCCATCATTCCCAAAGATAGAGGCCACTGTTAACTTTGCTGGCTTTGCACGGCTGTCCCTGACCCGCATGGTGCAAGCAGCTCTGTGGGAGGAGCAGACAGCAGCGACCGCCCTGTTTTGTCATGTAGGCTCCCCTGTGCTCTGACTCTGACGCAGGGGGAGCAGGTCTGCAGAGCCAGACAGGGCCACAGTCACCGGGTGCATTCTCAGCGCAGTGCTGAGCACGCCTCTGGAGTGGAACGAGCTCACCCCTCAGAGCAGGTCTCCTCTACCACTTACGTCACTGAGGGGTGTGAAAAAGACTCCTCCCGCCACGAGCAATTTAAGTGCTGTCCACACCGGCGCTATGGCGATGGGAGACGCTCTCCCGCCAACAAAGCATCTGCCTTTCGCGGAGGTGCAGTAATTACATCTCCTGTCAGCATAGGGCATCTTCACCAGACGCGCTGCAGTGACCCAGCTGCACTGGTGCAGCCACACCAATGTAGCACTTCTAGCGCAGATAGGGTGACCAGATGTCCCAATTTTATACGGACTGTCCCGATTTTGGGGTCTTTTTCTTATATAGGCTCCTATTGCCCCGCATCCCTGTCCCGATTTTTTACACTTGCTGTCTGGTCACCCTAAGCACAGACCTGCCCTTGGTCTCCAGCACAATTGTCTCCTGCTGGTGCCCTCTTGTAGCATGAGCTCAGGTGCCCAGCAAATACCCCTCGCTCCCTTGCGTTCCGTATCCAGATTAGGTCATTTGTGTCATTCTCCCCTTGGCAAAGGCCAAGCCCTGCTTTTCCAAACAGTCACCACTGATGTATTCAGGCACTGCACTTCCTCCCTAGCCTGGGGGCACCAGTGCCCAGCTGAGCAAAGACGTTTCACTGCCCGCCCTCGGGAGGAAAGCAGGGATGGAGACCAGGCCGGGGGTGAGGGGATGGCATCAGAGATCTGCATTCTCCTTAGACACTGCCGGGGCAGCTAGAATCTGGCCTCGGAGAGTCACAGGAGGGTATGAGGCCCAGACACAAGACTGGGCCAGATGCTGCGTCCCTTTACACTGGAGTGAATCTGGAGTGCTTCCACCAGCAGGATTTACCCTAGTGTAAATGAGATCAGAATCAAGCCCTTTGCACGACAGATGGGAGCAAACAGCGTGGTGACTGCAGGGCCTGGTCCCGGCTGGAAGGAACCAAGGACAAACTCAGGCTCCTCTGCTTTGCTTCCTCCCTGCAGACCCGGGTTGTCAAGGAGGACGACATACAGCAGATGAACCCTCCCAAGTTCGATATGATTGAGGACATGGCCATGCTAACGCACCTCAACGAGGCCTCGGTGCTATACAACCTGAAGCGCCGCTACGCCCACTGGATGATCTATGTAAGTGAAGCTGGTACAGGGAGTGAGGGTGACACGTAGAGCCCTGGCCAGCACAGTCAGAGGTCAACGCTGATTCAAATGGCACCAACTCAAAACTACCACAGATTTCTCCCCTTGATTGTCCCAGATTACTGGCTATCCCAGCCAGGGTCATGTCGAATCAGGATAGCTATGCCCTGGATTTGTCATGCCTCAGGAATCCCTCCCATTCAGTATTCCTCGTGACATGGGAGTCATATGGATGCATTAGAAATCCCCAGGCAGACTTAGGTAGATAGAGGGGTAGATTTATGTGCACTAATTAGACTCACTTGGAAAACAAATTAAAGAGAAATAAGCCTCCGGGCTAATCTCGGGATGCCAGGTGAAGAGACTCGCTTACCAGGGAGTCTGCAAAACAAAACACAATTCAAGATGCTTCCCAAAATTCCTAACACTGGAAGGATTTCTAGATAAGCAGGGGCGGCTCTAGCTTTTTTGCCTCCCCAAGCACGGCAGGCAGGCTGCCTTCGGCGGCGCGCCTGTGGGAGGTCCCCGGTCCCGCGAATTCGGCGTCATGCCTGCGGGAGGTCCGCTGGTCCCGCGGCTTTGGCGTACCCACTGCCAAATTGCCGCCGAATCCGCGGGACTGGCGGACCTCCTGCAGGCAAGCCGCTGAAGGCAGCCTGACTGCCACCCTCACAGGGACTGGCAGGGCGCCCCCCGCGGCTTGCCGCCCCAGGCATGCGCTTGGAGCACTGGTGCCTGGAGCCGCCGTTGAAGATAAGGCTAAAGCTGGCTGCCCTGAGGACATCCGAGGAGACGCTAACGGTGGCTTTCCAGGAGGGAAAGCTGCCTGGGTGGAGGGGTTAGCGATGGATAGACCTGCTGCCCATGGGGTGGGGGAGGAACGTCACCATTAAGGTAAGGTAGGTTGGCAGCACAAGGGAATGTCGCTGTTAAGGCCGGTTGCATCCTTGATCTGTAATAGGCTAAGGAAGCAGCATGGTGCAGACAGGTGGGCTCCATTGCGGCATCTCTAGCTCTGAGCCCAGTGGCTTTGAAAAGTCTTTGTCCTGCTGTGTTGAGGCAGCTGTGTCCCTCTGCACTCACTTGCCTCCTCTCTGCTCTCAGACCTATTCAGGTTTGTTCTGTGTCACCATAAACCCCTACAAGTGGCTGCCAGTCTACACCTCCCCCGTGGTAGCAGTCTATAAGGGCAAGCGGAGGTCAGAGGTCCCACCCCACATCTACTCCATTGCGGACAACGCCTACAACGACATGTTGCGCAGTAAGCTTCTATCTTTCCTCCCTCTCCCCACTGTGCTCGCCCCCCAGCGGAGGCGGGACCTTGTTCACTGGGAGGGGGACTGCGGGGAGGGCATTGTGGCATCACCTCACAAGAGGAAACTAATGCACAGTAGCAGAGATGCGCCTGGATCAAACCCAGCTCCAGAGAAACCCGACTGTCTGTGTCCGGACTGGGCTCAGAACGGGAGTTCTGGACCACTGTTAAAAACACTGATTACAAGCAAGTCTGACCAGTAACCAATAGCACCTTTCCTCCAGCAAAACAGACTCCGGGTGGGCGTCAGAGCCTGTATCTCGAGGGATCACCACACGCAGCCCTGGCATTTAGCTGGCCTGAACCAGGCTGCCCAGCCCCCAAGGTGCTGTGTAACAATCCCCTAAAAGGGGATATGACCCATAAATTACCTTGGCTGGACAGTCAGGGTGATGAGGAGAAAGGGCACCTACCTGCATGGACCCTGGGCTGCTCTGGCAGTGCTGAGGCCAGGGCCTTGGCAGCACAGTGGGCTGGCGCAGGCTTGTGCTGTGGGGCCAGGTCTAGAGAAGGAGGGGAAGATACAGCAGGATAAAAAGAAACACTCTAGAAATGTCAAGACACCAGGATACTTCTTCCCAGGGGTGTCAGTCCCCTGGAGCCTGAGGGAACTCCCGCACCCACAGCCTCATTTTGGACCTTTCGGCCTGGAAAAGCTTGGTGTTAATAAGTCAGGTGAACATAGTCACCGGCCCAGCCAGGAGGGGCTGTAGATGAAGGGGGAATCCCCAGGGTCACTGACCGGCCAGGACAGGCTGTGTATGAAGAGGGAATACCATGGTCACTGACCAGCCTGGGGGGAGGGGGGGGGTTGGTTGTATGAAGGGAGAATCCCCAGGGTCACTGACCAGCCAGGAGGGGCTGTGGATGAGGGGGGAATTCCCAGGGTCACTGACCAGCCAGGAGGGGCTGTGGATGAGGGGGAATACCTGTGGTCACTGACCAGCCAGGACAGGTTGTGGATGAAGCAGGAATACCACGGTCACTGACCAGCCAGGAGGGGCTGTGGATGAGGGGGAATACCATGGTCACTGACCAACCAGGAGGGGCTGTGGATGAAGGGAGAATACCATGGTCACTGACCAGACAGGTGGGGCTGTGGGTGAACAGGGAAAACCCAGACCCAGGGCAGCCCTGGAGTGTTCTCAGAGCTCCAAGCGATCTCGGTATGTTTCAATCTAACACTGGCTCTTTCTTTTCCAGATCGTGAGAACCAGTCCATGCTCATCACGTAAGTGACCCATGCTTCCCTTTGTGGGCCATTGTTCCCTGCCTGCATTGTACGTGTCTCTGGGTTAGGCTCCTGGGCCCAATTCTCCTGCGGGGAGGGGGGGCAGTGAGGGGACTGCAGGATACAAGTTGTCTTTGGGGTCCCTGGCAGTGGTTTACTCTCCCCTGTCATTTGGACTGACTCATTGACTAGCAGCCTTCCCCCCATGAGATGTGATGCCCCCAGCTGCATCCCCTCATAACCATCAGACCACCTGGCTCCTCATGAGGTCCCCAGCCAGGCCTCGCTGGCTGGCTGCCACCCCCCCCCCCAAACAAGTCTCCGTCACACCCCCACCATCGGCTGCCAGAGCCCCTCCAGGGCAGCCCATCTGGTGACAGTGGCAAGGGCCGCTGCTCACCCTGCGCTTGGTGCTGGCATCACAGGGCAGGAATCTCCCAAGCGGGTCCCCTGGAGCAATGTGTTTCCCAGCCCCAGCCCCGGGGCTGGCCACACGCAGTGTGGTGCTAGCCCACAGCTGGGGGAGCTAAGGCCTTGTGCCCGGGAGGAACATGCATGGTGCTCCTGAACAGGACTGGTGGACAGAGGAGGCAGCCAGGCCCAGGAGCGTGATGGGGGAGGGGGCAGGCAAGGTTAAGTTCAAGTGACATATAGATGAGGGCTATATAAAGTTCTCTGAAGGGCCCTACCCTGCTGCCAGGAGCCACTGACATTTTTAGCCTCAGCCATGGCCTAATTAGGTAACGCGGGGCTGAGGCGGGAGATGCTTGGCTCTTGTCCTGCGGCAGCTCCCCCCACACCCATCCCTGCTCTTTGTGATCTGGGATTACAATAGAAGAGCAGCTAACTCTAGGCATGAAATCACTGCAAGGCCTCGTGAGCCAGTGCCAGCGGGCAGCGCAGACCAGGGCAGCAGGAATTGCCCAGCCCGCCTGCTAAAGAAGCCAGCTCCCGGGTCTCACCTGGACTCCTGGCCCTCCTCTGTAAACCAGAGTGGGCTCCCTCTGGGGGGCGGGGGAGGGCAGAGTACGTTCCACAGACCATAGGAGCCCCTCACTCCCCAGGGAACTGCGGGTGGAAGTGTCAAAGCCTGAGCTGTAGCAGGAGGGGGCTGGCTCCTTGCTGAGCCCCCGGAGCGCTGAAGTTCATACCAAGTGTGCAACAGACCAGGAGCAGCCTGGGGAGGGGGAGACTTCCTCACCTGGCACTGTGTGGAGTCACTGGCCGTGTCTGCAGTGGTGATTTGCCCCAGTGTCAGCCTCGGGGGGGGGGGGGGGGGGCTGCCCCTGGTGGAGCCGCCCCATTACAGCTCCCTAATGCAGCTGGGCAAAGCCCAGACGGGCAGTGGCGCCGCTCGCGCTGGGTTCACACCAGGGGAGGTCACTCACTCCGCTGCAAAGTCCAGCAGCTTTGCCCGTCTGTTCTAGGGGATTGTGCCAGTGCAGCACCACAGGGGCTGAGCCCAGTGGCTGAAACCCCCACATTGCCCCCGTGCAGAGCGTTAGCCAATGGGAAGGGACCACGGGCTGCCCAGGGCCAGACAGGGCTGAACTCCTCCCTCGGTGTTTTCCTTCTTTTACATGACACCGCTGGGGGGGGGGCTGGGCCGTGTCCTTGGTTTTCTGAGTCTCTGTGTAAAGGTTTTGCCTGACTCTGCCTCATTTTCTTGATCTGTGTATTTCTGTTACCCTAAGCGGAGAATCTGGTGCTGGTAAGACTGTAAACACCAAGCGGGTCATTCAGTACTTTGCCATTGTCGCAGCCCTGGGCGACACGCCGGGCAAGAAAGGAGTAAGACCCTCATTTGAAACACACTTTGGCTGTTTTCTTTTTCTTTTTTTTTCTTCTTATTCTTTTTTTGTAACTTTTTGCATTTGGAAGCGTGTTTGGATCTGGCCCCTCACGGGCTTTGCTTTTCCTTTGACTTTTGAACAAGCAAGGCTTGAAACAACTGATCTTGGGGAAATGGAGTTTTTAAGTGGCTCACCAAACTGATCAGCCACACCGGGGTCTTTTGGGCCCACCTTTTCTTTCACCCCAACATATTTTCTTTTTCAGACACTGTAAAGGGGACAGACCACCCCCCCCTCCCATTTCCACCCCTGTCTCTTTTAAGCCTTGCTTTTTGCCTTTTCCCCCTTTTCTCTTTTTTGTTCTTTTGTTCATTTTGGTCCTTTTCCATCTTCTGCTTTTTCTTGCTCTTGTTTTGATTCTTTCTCGCATTTCTTTGGTGTTGGTTATTTTTGAGATCCCTTGCAATTGCTTATTTCTTCTGGGTACTTGATGCCCCAGCCTGCTTTCCCTTGCAGAAGCAGACTGGTTGTTTCAGGTATTGGATAAGCAATTCTCCAGCATTGTTTTTCCTTTCCTCTTCCCTGGGTTTGGATTTAACTGTTCCTGCTTTTTGGTGCTTTTCTTCTTTTTCTTGAGCTAATCTATTTAACATATTTTCGGTGTATTTTTTGAAATTTAATCCTTCGATTTTTTTGGACCGTTTTAGTAACTAAATTTTAACGCCCTGCTATTTTGATTGATGCTTTCTGTGATTCTGACCTGTCCCTTCTGGAATTCTAAAGACAGTTTTCTTTCCTTTTTCTAGCAAGCTCCTGCCACTAAAACTGGGGTAAGTGTTACAGGGAATAAGGGCCACTCCTCAAATGAGCGGCCAGGCTTGCTAAGCAGCACCTTGTTAACTCCCACTAGTGGTGGGGAAGTGTTGGGCCCTTTCTGAGCTCACTTGTGCCAGTGCAAGTTAGGAGTAACTGCAGTGATGTCAATGGAATGGTATCATGAGATCAGAATCAGGCCCCCGTGTACCGCACTGCGTTTTGCTGAGGTGACAAGGCAGTATTGCCAGCTGGAAAATGCTCTTGTGGTTGCTGAGAGGATCCAGGGAGGTTGCGTGTCTCTTCATAGAGCAGCTTCTCTTTCAGTGGAGGGATCACTGTCACCAGGATTGGGATCTGCACATTGCAGGGCATTGAGTCAGGCTGGGATTTTCTATCCACTGCCCTGGGGATGGAGTTTCTTTAGCTCCCAGTTCACTGCAAGCCTGTCCCACCGCCTCAGTGGAACGGGGGCTGGAAGTTATTGCCAGGCTGTGGCTCTGTGAGAGGTTGCATTGCAAACCAGAAATGTCTAAAAAGGGCCAGTCCTGAAGCAGTTACTCAGTGTCTGGTCAGGCCAAGCTCTCGCTGACTTCCTCAGGCATTGACCTGAGTACGGCCTTCACTACCAGCCCTTGGGGTCCAGATGACAGTGGCTGCTTGCTTTGGGAGGGTACCTCATTTAAATGAGAGTAACTGTTAAACTTTGGGGCCAGAGCACTGAGCGGAACCCCGGGAGCCTAGTTTCACTCTGTCATGCACATCCCCTGCTTTAAATCTGGATAGTTTAGCAGTAACATGTCCCTAATCCCAGTGGGTAACAGTTTGTCGGTGGTGCTGGGGGAGGGGAGTGAGGACCTAGGGTGCTGCACAAACGGTTACATTTACAATGGTAGCTGTACATCGAAAATATCATCGTCCAAAGCCCAAGTGGCTCCGTTATGCAGTATATAACTCCGGCTCCCATGTTACACCTGCCCAACGGACCAGTGTGTGCTCCAGGGTCCCCCAGTCCAGCTCTGCATTGGAGGGTAAAGTGCTTGTGAATAACAGCATCATGTAAAGAGCCACGTAATCAAAGGGCTGCGAGCCCATGGTGGGCTGCAGGCAGTACAGTCAATAAGGCTGGATGAATCCGTCCAGTGGGAGGTGCCCTGAACCCGAGCCCACATCTGCCCCTCCCCTCTCAAGGTTATACGTGAACTAGACAGCTGTTTTCTCTAACATATCCCTTCAAAGGCAACCTTTGTTGCATCTGCTCCAATATTATCAGCCCGCTATCTTGGATTCAATGTGATCTCAGAGCAACAGAGAGGATGGGAGGGAGTTAGATCATATTCCCAGGTAAGAAACTGTGCTAGCTGGAGTTAAGGAAGCTAATCTGGACCAGTGACCTCAGGAAAATAACCTTCAGAGCACACTGCAGTGACCAGAAACTTCAGAGTTAAGGTTCCAGTCCAACCCCAAACAACCATAAGGGCACATGCTGTGCACCCTGTATGCTAGGCAGAGGCATGTCTATGGCCAGGATTGCTGCTAGTTGACACTCAACCCTGGAAATCACAGTGATTTGCCTAGGGACCCTGATAGCTGAGATACTTTAAACCCTGTCCCTTGGTGTTTCATCTGTGGATGCAAACACCTGAAACCGTGGCCAGTGCGGCTGAGACATCGGAGGATATGTAGCCCAGTTGCAGTGAGATAAGGCTTCAGCACTTCTGCTGGCTCAGGGAGCTGAGCCCTGTGGCTAGTAAAAGGTGCAAATGGCTGGCCAAAGTCCAGTGTGTGGTGTGAGGAGAGTGTGCTGGGCTGGCCAAGCAGGAGCTGGTCAGTCTTGGGCATGTGTTTGAAGGGAAAGGGGAGGGATATTGCAGATGGTGCCAGGCAGGGAGGTGGCCCATGTGTAGTAGGTTAATGGTAGCCACGGCTGTGTGCCTAGACTAGCAGTGCATTGGAAGCATGCAGCACTGGCGTACCCTTGTCTCAGGAGTGGGGGCGAAGGGTGGCCGGGGGTACATGTGCAGAGTTTAGGTTATTTGGGGTATTTTCCAAGAGTGGGGTGGGGTTTAAGCAAATTTCCCAGTTTGCTGACTTTAAATTATCGATAGAGATTTAAAACTTGAATTTCACCTTCTAGTTAACAAAGTGTTTGTCTGGGTGTTTCTTATGTGGGCCATTTTTAACCCACGATGTACATTATCATTGGCTTGGAAGTGACAGGCTGGCTAGGTCCTGGGGTGACAAGCGAAATCAGCTCACTGCTAGTCTCCCTTCTCCCAAGCCCCCCATCAAACAAAGCCATCCAGGGTGTGTGGGCTGCACCCTCTCCGCTCAGGGGCAGGTAGCACAGCGAGGATGCAGGGGGAGAGGTCAGCAGGGGGCGCTACTGAACATTTCCAGAGCTCCGGGCAAAGCAGGAACTAAGTCATGAGCCAGTCTGCTCTCCTGCACCAGTTGGTCCTGACTGGTGCAGTGTCCTAATAAATCCCCCGAGTTCTATAAGCAAGCATTGCAGTACTTAGCTACCACGCGTGGGGATCAGGAGACACAATTCACTCAGCTCTCTGATGTTCTTTGAGAGGAGAGGTGCTAATTAATAATAATTAACAAGGGATACACAGCCCTACTTGCAATATAAGGCCACATAGTGTGGGAGAGCTGGGAACAGGATACCCAAGTGCCTAGCTCCCAGTCCTCTCATCAGTCCACTAGAGCAGGCCACATGCTTGGGCTCTGCCCCCAGTGTTTATGGCTCAGTGCAAGGAAATTTCTGGGTCAGAAAAGCCAGAGGGACTTACTCTAATGAGAGCCTTTGAAAAAAAGAGTCTTTGGTGCAACCCCAAATACAAAACCCAGCACCCAGCTTTGGAGTTTCCAGGCGATAGGGTTAGACTAACATTCAAACACTGAGATACACTTGTTTGAAAGGTCAGCGCCCGACCGTCCCAGGGATCCTTTCGGCTGGTACAGGCGCCGCCATGACCTCTGTCAGGTGGATCTGCTGAGGCTGGAGGATATTAGGGAACGAACTGAAAGCTAGTGACAGCTTTGACTCTGGAGAGCCGGCTGCTTCTGTGACATGCTCTTACCGGCAAAACTCAGCGCTGTAGTTCTCGGCCCACGCTGCAGTAGTAGCTTAGCGTAGTTAGGACTCAGACGTTTAAAGACACAGTGATGAAAAACTCCAGCACTCTGTCTCCACTGCGGCTTCCCTGGCTGGTGGCTCTGGTGGAGTGGCACCTGTGGAGAATTACACGTCTTGGTTTCCTGGTGTAGGCAAGGCCCTGCATCCCTTTGGCATGACTAGGGTATCAGGACAGCCTGAGCATTTGGGGGGTTCTGCCTAGGTACACCTGGCATAGTCAGTGTTCTGCTTGGCTGTATCTGGAGCAGTCGGCAGCAGTCAGCTGATGAATAGTGTAAATGGACTGTAGCTTTATGGAACCATTTGGAAAGCACACCGTACCATATAGAGACAGTGGCTAAGACACAATGGTGTGGTGTGGTACAAAGTTATAATGCCAGGGTCTAATTGCTAGGGCACTGGGCTCTGAGTCAGGAAACATGAGTGCTAGTCCCAGCTCTGCTTTGTCTAGGACTTCACCGCTCTGGGCCTCAGTTTCCCCTCACACCCTTTGTCTGTCTTGCCTAGTTAGGCTTTAAGCTCTTGGGGCAGGCACAGTCTCTTCTGTGTGTTTGTACAGTGCCTGGCACACTGGGCTCCTAGAGGCTACTGTCATACAAATGTAATAACAAGAACATGAGTCTGGGGCTGAGGCATTGCTGTGAAGAGGCCATCAGGGAGTTCTGAAGCTCCCCCCAGCCAATGCCTATAACACTGCACACCGCACCACAGCTCTGAGGAGAACGGTTCTGACACGCGTTTAAAGGAAAACTCACCTAGGAATGTTGCAGAGGGTTGTTAATGTCTCTTCCTGGGCTATTTCCTGGACCCCTTTGCTTCCAAAGGCAGGTTTTCTCAGTGCCACGAGCCTTCCTCTCCAGGCCTTTATGGCTATGGCCCCGTCTCAGGGGACTCCCATGTACAGCTGAGCTATTAGCCCGGACCTTTATAGGCACCACTTGCAGGGGAGGAGATGGCCACAGAATTCATGGCCTCAAAGCCCAGCTCTGTTCTCCCCAATGTTAATTAAAAAAATAAGATGTGCTAGGTAGGAAGGCGCCACCCTGGAGACTAAGGCCTTAAGGGAAGCTAGTGAGAGTAGTGGAGGGTTGAAGTACACAGCACTTCCCCCTGCCCTGTGTCCTGCTGCCCCTTAGCTGCATCTGTAGCAACAGAGCCAGTTACTAATACCACAGGCACAAGCTGACCCATCCTTTGGCTGCATTTTCTAGGGTACCCTCGAGGATCAAATCATTGAGGCCAACCCTGCTATGGAAGCCTTTGGCAACGCCAAAACCCTGCGAAATGATAACTCCTCGCGCTTTGTAAGTATCCTAGCAGGATGTGTTTGTTAATACACAGGGTTTATAGTTATAGAGCTAACAACGCTCAAGTTATCCATACCCACGCCTGTGTGAGGTGGCCACAGATATCCAGAGCTAGCTTTTACACAGGGAGCAAATCATTGTCAGAACTAGCAACTCTCTCTTCTTTAGATGGGTTGGCTGTAGGGCCAAATCCTTCGCTGCTGTAAAGCGATGCCACTCCCTGATGTTAACTGACCAGGCTAGCTCACTGACTTGTGCCATTTAATTTACACCAGCTGGGGATCTGGCCCTAAAAGGTGAGGCTGGAGTTAGGGGCAGCCCAAGGTCCATCTCGGCTTGGATCAGGCTGTGGGTGATGACTGGCAGTGCCAGGAAGGAGCCTGGCACAAAGGAGAGCGGGGAGAGCTGGAAGTGCCAATGCTGGGAGGTGCCTCAGTGCACCGGTGGTGCAGTTTCCCCTTCATCGAACCCTGGTCCTGGGTTTGGCTCAACCAAACCCCTGGTTCCCATTTATCTCCATACTAATGCACTGGAGACAGTGGAGGCCACAGTGGCATTCTTGGTCCTCTCTGGATTCCCCGATGCACCAGGGACCTGGGAGTGTCGTGGGGTCTCCTGAGTTTGATCAGCAGTAGCAGGCCATGACTCTGCAGGTAATTGTGCTGCAGACCCAGCATCACGCAGCTCTGCCCAGGAGCCAGGGGCTGTCAGGGGCCATCTGTGCCCATCCTCTGAGTGCTGCACGAGAGCACAGCCACAGGGAGCAAAGCTCAGGGGGATGAGCCCTCTGCTGAGCCAAAAGGGACCAGCACGGGCCCGAGAATTTCACCCAGACACCTTGTATTGAGCCCCAAAGTTGTGTGACATTAGCATAGGGCAGAGAACAGACAGACCCTTAGCCCTCCCCAGCCGTCTGATTTGTAAGAGCTGCCCACCCGGGACAGCAGCTGTACCTGCCTTAGTTCCTTTGTCCAGCCTAAGCATTTACCTCCTTCCCTTAGGGCAAGTTCATCCGAATCCATTTTGGCCCCTCAGGGAAACTGGCCTCCGCTGACATTGATATCTGTGAGTAAACAGCCTTGCACACCTGCCAATTCAACACGCTCTTTTTCTGCCCTGACACTGGATCAGCTCCGGAAAAAGCCCAATCTGGTTTTTTTTCCTGTTTGTTTCTAGACTTGCTGGAAAAATCCAGAGTGATTTTCCAGCAACCCGGTGAGAGAAGCTACCACATCTACTACCAGATCCTGTCTGGGAAGAAACCCGAGCTCCAAGGTAAGCAGCTTCAAAGCAACCGGCCCAGGGGAAACCACAGTGTAAACACATCTGGCCTGGGCAACCATAGCCCCTGGTGAAATCAGTGCCCCCCAGGGGGAGGGAGCCCAACTAGATCCCTTGGAGGGAGGGTGCTGGGGGCAGAGGAGTTGTTACTCAGCGCTGCCCTCTGGGATCTCGCCGTGGGCCCAGAAATTATCCCAACTGGCCCTGCCAGGCTCTGCTGTTGAGCCACCTCTCAGGCACTGAGCGGGGCTGGATCCAGGTGCCGGGTGACAGGAAACCTTTCCGCACTGGAGAGATGCTTGGCAGAGACACGGCATGATAAGCTTCTTGGCTGCCGCCTGTTGAGCCTGCTGCTGGATCGTGAGCAGCACCTTATTAGGCAGGTCTGGAGAGCCGTGGAGCAGTAATCTTATCTGGGGGTCACGAGGGCAGGCACAGCCGCTTCTAAATCAGTCTCTAGCCCAGCAGTATTGCGAAGATAGCAGAAGGGAGCTGGAGCTGCAGAAGAGATGGGCCTTGCGAGGGGCTACCAGGCCTTCCGGAGTCAGACCCACAAGCCAGTCCCATCAAGGGAGCTAGAGCTGAGGCAGCAGACCAGAATGGGCTGGGAGTCACACCCAGCCATGCTTCCCTCTTCTGCCCTGGGCAGTTACCGTCAGAGGCTTTCACCTCAGCCACCCAGCTCTCCCCCTGCCCTGCCCACAGAGACACAGCGAGCGCGCTGCTTAGCAGTGGGAACTGGGCACCAGCAGTACCTGCCACGGCGCCGGGGGCCATTGCTGCAGTGAGGGGGCTGTATCCACAGCCATGCGATGGGCACACTGTGGTGTTAACGAGGGCCTGAGCAATGAGACCAGGGAAGGGGGAGTGGCAGGGCACTGGCACGCTGGGGCATTACCAGGACACATGGAGCAAAGGCAGAGCAGGGTAGCTTTCCGTTGCTCTTTGGCAGCTGCTGCTCAGCAAGCTGCCTGAGATGGCAGCGCGCGGCCCAGCTGAGCCTCCCCAGGAGCAGTGGGTTTTGTGGCGTGCGCCAGGGCCAGCTTTGTGGCGCATGTCGCACTATGGGCGAGGATCGAGGGAGCCTGGGAGATACCAAACATCCCACTGCACTTAGCCTGTGCCCAGAGCACTGCCCTCTTCATGGCACGCTCCAAGGGGCAGGGCTCCAGCCAGCCTCCAGCTACCTCCTGATGCCTGGGGTGTCCACCTGGGAGCCAAGCCCTCCGCCAGGTTTGCAGGCCAGAGCTCAGCCAAGGGAGGGCATGTCCCACCGCAGAGCCCTGGCTACACTGGGCCCTAGGGCTCATTCCTGAAGCTGTGCAGAGCATTAGGCCCCTCCGGTCCTGCACCAGCCTTTCCAGTGGTCTGCTCTGGAACGTAGGTCAGCATGCGGGGGAGCCGACCGTACCTCACGTCTTTGCTCTCCTTCCTGCTCCCAGATATGCTGCTGATCTCTCTCAACCCCTACGACTACCACTTCTGCTCACAAGGCGTAACAACGGTGGACAACCTGGACGATGGCGAGGAGCTCATGGCTACAGATGTATGTATGGGACCTGCGAGACAGAGCAGGGGGGAGGCCTGGGCAGAGGGGAGAATGGCTTTACATGCTCCTGGAGAGAAATGGGGCCATGGCCCAGCTTTGCTCAGATACCGCTGAGCTCTGCTGATGTTTTATTAATTGTCACCCTGTGCACATCTCCAGCCCCTGTCCTGCAAGGGCCCCTGAGGTTTGCAGACATTCACTCCCCGGCACTCCCCTGCAGTGAGGGAGGGCGCATTCTCAGCCCCACTCCTAGACTGGAAAGCAAGGCACAGCATGGGTAAGGGCCATGCATGGCAGTGTGTGTCATTCCTATCACTGTGCACCCAGAGGGGGTCGTTCCCATGCAAATGGCCAGTGAGACGCATGGCCACCACTGACGCACGCAGCCCTAGACATGTAGGTGTGAGCGTCTATTTTGAAAACCATGGAGAGACAGAACCGGAAATAGAACCTGGAGTCCTGGCCCCTGATAGGGGGGCTGCTGGTGGGTGCTTAGCACCCACAGTTTTTCCCCTGTAGGTGCTCCAGCCCTGGAGCACCCATGGAGTCGGAACTTATGACTGAGGATACCGGAAGGAATCCCAGTTTTAGAATGAGACAGGTACTAGTAATGGTGGATTCAGTTATTAGAAATATAGATAGTTGGGTTTGTGATGACCAGGAAAAATGCCTAGTGAATTCCCTGCCTGGTGCGAAGGTAATGGATCTCCCGAGACATCTAGACAGACTTATAGGTAGTGCTGGGGAGGAGCCAGTGGTCATGGTACATGTAGGTACCAATGACTTAGGAAAATATAGGAGAGAGATCCTGGAGGCCAAATTTAGGCCGCTAAGTAAGAGATTAAAGACTAGGACTTCATGGTAGCATTCTCTAAAATGTTTCCATTCTACGCACAAGGCCCATAAGGCACACAGAACTGCAGGATCTCAATGCGTGGATGAGACAGTGGCGTGGGGAGGAGGGATTTAGGTTAATTAGGAACCGGGGAACCTTTTGGGGAAGGATTAGCTTATACAGGAGGGATGGGGCTCCACCCAAACCAAAACTGAACCAGACTGTGAGCATGTAAAATTAAAAAGGTTGTAGAGGATGTTTTAAACTAAGGGCTGGGGGAAAGCTGACAGGTGTGGAGAGCACACGGTTTGGGTGGGGATGTCTCTTAGGAATGAAATGGGGAACTCTGAGTAAAGAGGATAGGAAAGAAGTTGGTAAAGTACAGGTAGGAGCCAGTGAGGAACAGTCAAGTGTAAAAGAGTCACATTTATATGTAGCACCTGAAGGCAAGCAACTGAATATTGACAAAATGTACTAGTGCTTATATACAACTGCTAGAAGTCTAAATTCTAAGATGGGTGAACTAGAGTATTAAATGAGCATATTGATATAATAGGCCTCACAGAGATTTGGAGGAATGAGGATAATCAATCAATCATAGAATATCAGGGTTGGAAGGGACCTCAGGAGGTCATCTAGTCCAACCCCCTGCTCAAAGCAGGACCAATCCCCAGACAGATTTTTGCCCCAGATCCCTAAATGGCCCCCTCAAGGATTAAGCTTACAACCCTGGGTTTAGCAGGCCAATGCTCAAACCACTGAGCTATTACTGGGACACAGTAATACCAGGGTTTAAAATATATAGGAATGACAGAGCAGGTCGTGCTGATGGGGGAGTGGCACTATATGTGAAAGAAAGCAGAGAATCAAATAAGGTAAAAATCTTAACTGAATCAAATTGTACCATAGAATTTCTATGGATAGAAATTCCAGGTTTGAATAGTATAGCATTAGGAATATACTGCCAGCCACATGACCCCGATGGTGACAGTGATTGCGAAATGCTAGGGAGGTTAGAGAGCCTAGAAAAGCAGAAAGCGCAGTAATGGGTGATTTCAACTATCCTCATATTGACTGGGTAAGTGTCACCTCAGGGGGTCAGAGAGAAAATGCCTACTTCTCAGATCAGCTAGTCCTGACCCCCACCAGGGGAGAGGCAATTGTTGCTTTCATCCTAACAGGAGCACAGGATCTGGTCTAAGAAGTCACTCTAGTTGACCCACTCCATAGCAGTGACCATAATATAATTAAATGTAATATGCTTGTAGGGGGGATAATACCAAATCCCCCCACCATGGTAGCTTTTAACTTTAAATGCTTTAAGGGGAACTACATAAAAATTAGGACACTTGTTAGATGGAAATTAAAAGGAGCGGCAAGCGGCATGGGGACTATTTTAAAACACCATCATAGAAGATCACACTAAATGTGTACCCCAAACCAGAAAAAGCGCTGAAAGGACCAAAAGACTGTCACCATGACTAAACAGCAGAGTAACAGAGGCCATTAGAGGTGAAAGGTGAAAGGTGAACTTAGATCCTAGTAAGGAAAATAAGAAGGACCACAAACTCTGCCAGGTTAAGTGTAAAATTATAATAAGGCAGGACAAGAAAGAATTTGAGAAGCAACTTGCTAAAGACACAAAAACTAACAGTAAGACATTTGTTAAGTGCACCAGAAACAGGACCTCTGTCAAACAGCCAGGGGGGCTGCTGAACGACCAAAGTGTTAAGGAGCATTCAAGGAAGACAAGGCCATTGTGGAGAAATAAATGAATTATTTGCATCAGTCTTCTCTGCAGAGGATGTGAGGGAGATTCCCACGCCTGAGCCATTTTTTTTAGGTGACAAATCTGAGGAAATGTCCCAGATTGAGATGTCACTAAAGGAGGTTTTGGAACTAAATGATAAATTAAACAGTAATAAGTCACCAGGACCAGATGGGATTCACCCAAGAATTATGACGGAACTCAAATGTGAAATTGCAGAACTACTAACTTTGGAATGTAACCTACGGCTTAAATCAGCCTCTGTACCAGATGACTGGAGGATAGTTAATGTGATGCCAATTTTTTAAAAAGGCTCCAGAGGTGATCCTGGCAATTACAGGCCGCTAAGCCTAACTTCAGTACCAGGCAAATTGATTGAAACTACAGTAAAGAACAGAATAATCAGACACATAGATGAACATGATTTGTTGGAGAAAAGTCAACACAGCTTTTGTGAAGGGAAATCATGCCTCACCAATCTATTAGCATTATTTGAGAGTGTCAACAAGCATGCGGACAAGGGTGATCCAGTGGATATAGTGTACTTGGATTTTCAGAAAGCCTTCGGCAAGGTCCCACATTAAAGGCTGTTAAGCAAACTAGGCTGTCATGGGATACGAGGTAAGGTCCTCTCATGGATCAGTAACTCGTTAAAAGATAGGAAACAAATGATAAGAATAAATGGTCAGTTTTCCCAATGAAGAGTGGTAAAGAGCGGGGTCCTCAATGATCTGTACTGGGAGCAGTGCTGTTCGTCACGTTCATTAATGATCTGGAAAAGGGAGTGAACAGTGAAGTGGCAAAGTTGGCAGATGTTACAGAAGTATTCAAGATAGTTAAGTCCAAAGCTGACTGTGAAGAGTTCAGGGGGATCTCACAAAACTAGGTGACTGGGTGACAAAATGGCAGATGAAATTCAATGTTGATAAACGCAAAATAATACCCATTGGAAAAAATAACCCCAACTATACATATATAATGAGGAGTTCTAAATTAGCTGTTACTATTGAAGAGAAAGATCTTAGAGTCACCCTGGATAGTTCTCTGAAAACCAGTTCAATGCGCAGCAGTGGTCAAAAGAGCTAACAGAATGTTAGGGCATAGGCTTTCGTGGGCTAAAACCCACTTCATCGGATGCATACAGTGGAAAATACAGTAGGAAGATATATATAAACAGAGAACATGAAAAGATGGGTGTTGCCATACCAACTCTAACAAGACTAATCAATTAAGGTGGGCTATTATCAGCAGGAGAAAAAAAATGTTTGTAGTGATAATCAGAATGGCCCATTTCAAACAGTTGACAAGAAGGTGTGAGTAACAGTAAGGGAAAAATTAGCATGGGGAAATAGTTTTTACTTTGTGTAATGACCAATCCACTCCCAGTCTTTATTCAAGCCTAATGGTGTCCAGGCTGCATCTGCATCTGCCCTGTTCTGTATGATCACCTGAAGCTCTGGTACTGGCCACTATTGGAGACAAGATACTGGGCTAGATGGACCACTGGTCTGATGCAGTTTGGCCACTCTTATGTTCTAAATTAAAGTGCTGTGGCTCAGGTTTGCTAAGTAACGTAGATGAACAATGAGATAATTGGTAAAAGGCAATTTGTGCCATTGCGCCCTAGAAGTTCAAAGCAATGGCACGTGCATAGCGCACACTGTCCCAGTTCTGGAAAATGTTTTATTTTCTTCTGAAAATTTTGACTTTTAATCAAAATAAATGAAAACCAAAAATGTTTTGGTTGTGGGGGGGAAGGGGGAGTTTGCTGAAAACGCAACATTTGCATCTGAAAGCAGACATTTTTGTGTGTGAAAAAGTTCATTTAAAAATAATTTTGACAGAACTTTTTGGACCCACCCTACTCCAAGTGATCATGCTGCCAACACGCACAATGATGTTATGAGTCTCGCAGTATTTAGTTTTTGTCTTAAAGCCCCAGCTCCTGGGGTCAGGTGATTATGTGACAGTCTGAGCTTCTTTCTTTCTTTCTTTCTTTCTTTCTTTCTTTCTTTCTTTCTTTCTTTCCAAGAAGTGAGTTTCTAGCCCTCAAGGTTGCAGAGAAAAGATTGAAGATGTGTCCCAAGTAAAGGCTCCAAAACCAGACACCAAATGAAAATAGCCCCCAGTTTATTGTGTCTAAGCCAATCTCATGATTTCTCATTGTCTGTCTCATGATTTTTGATCACTCGGGGTAGGCCACGCTGCACAGGGGATGCGTTATGACGGGGCATGTGAACAAGCTGAGCCTGCAGCACCTGGATCACCTGTTCGCTGGTGGGGGTAGGTATGCTGGGACAATGGCTAGGCTTACCCTTGTTGCCTGTCACCCCTCAGCATGCCATGGACATCCTGGGCTTCAGCAATGAAGAGAAGTACGGCTGCTATAAAATAGTGGGCGCCATCATGCACTTTGGCAACATGAAGTTCAAGCAGAAGCAGCGGGAGGAGCAGGCGGAGGCCGAAAACACTGAAAGTGAGTTTGCCACACAGCCGAGTAGGGCTGGGAAAAGCTTTGCTGAGCCCAGCAGGGTGCATGAACTCCTTCCTCTGCTGGACAGAAAATCACAGGGCTGGAGCAAGGAAACAATCCCCGTCAAGTTTTCCATTCATTCACCTACCATCCCTTCCCTTTCCCACATTCCTCTCATGTGGTGATGCCTATTGACTAGGGGCCATGCCTCCCACAGTGCTCAGAACTCCCCGCAGTAGCCCTGCCTCTCTGAGCATCTGTTTGGTGCAGGACACCGTGTCTGCTTCTGTCAAATCAGCTGCACTGTGCAAAGGTTTTTTTTATTAATGGAGACATCCCATCTCCTAGAACTAGAAGGGACCTTGAAAGGTTATCAAGTCCAGCCCCCTGCCTTCACTAGCAGGACCAAGTACTGATTTTGCCCCAGATCCCCAAGTGGCCCCCTCAAGGATTGAACTCTCAACCCTGGGTTTAGCAGGCCAATGCTCAAACCACTGAGCTATCCCTCCCCCCAAGAGAGATTGAGAGAGACCCACCCCAGAAATTAAGGCATTCTCCTGAGAGGTGGGAGACCAGCTTTCACATCCCTGCTCCAAATCTGGTGGAGGGAGTATTTGAACCTGTGTCTCCCACATCATGGATGAGTGTTCTAACCACTGAGTTTAAGGTTATCAGAGGGAACAATGGCATCACCACTATACCTAGTTTATTGTTCTCCTTTATTGCATTGTCCTCTCTCTGCACAAGAGGGCAGAGAAAAGGCTGTGCAGGGAACCTTAGCTCAGGCAGTTCCCAATATTTGAGCACAGAACTCAGTGAGTGCTACACAGTTCAGGATACATGCTGGTGCTGCTGCACTGGCAAAGAGAATGCTGATCTAACAGGAAATGATTCCCCTACGTCGTTAAGATGGAGCAAATCTTCCTAGACAGAGATTCTCTGGGTTGGTAATACCTCAGAGAAGCACATGTGCAAAAATCTCCAGATGCCAAAAGCCCCATACAACTCCACCTTACACACCACACCCTGGAGAACACAATACAGACACTGCCCGCGGGGGAGATGGGCAGACTACAGAGCATTTTCGGGTTAGTGAAAGCCAGCAGAATTAGGACAGCATCATCTCAGCCATAGAAGCCTATATTTTTGTCTTGAGTATGCCCATCGCCTGGCTGCTTCCTCATGGTTTGATGATGTATTGCAGGTGCTGACAAGGCCTGCTACCTCATGGGAATCAGCTCAGCTGACCTCATCAAAGGGCTGCTCCACCCAAGAGTGAAAGTAGGAAATGAGTATATGACAAAAGGTCAGAACGTGGAACAGGTGAGTGTGCTGGGACTGTAGTCTCCTGCCTGCATTCTTACCTGGAATCCCTTGGCTTTGTGCCCCACAGGAGAGCAATGGATTTGGGTGGCATTCCCAGTGCAGGGCCCTTGGCTCTGGAGTTCACCCCTCTGGTGGCCCCACAAAGTCTGAGTTTGGGAGCCCCAAGGGCATGGTGTAAGCTGAGCCTGCTGTTGCTGCCTTTTAGCAGCTGTCTCGGTTATTCATTGCTAGTGTGACGTGGAAGCAGGGAGTGCGCTGGGTTGATGGCCGGATATTTTTGGCCATTGCATTTTACAGTGTTGGGCCAAGGCTGGAATTTCAATTCGAACCCCTTCGATTTGTGGAGGGTTTGGGTTCAAATCCCTGGACACTGTGGTTTGGCCTGGGCTGGATCCAAACACAAGAGGGGCCTAATTTCTGTGGTTCGTGCTTCAGCTGCAGCCCCAATCTCCTGAGAATGTTGGCTCAAGATGGTGGAAACCTCCCCAAGAGAGCAGCTCTTGTGAGATTCCCACGGTCGAGGGCGGGAAGATTGCAAGCACAGCTCATGAGGTTTTAGTACCCTCAGCCGCACACCCAAACCTTGGCCTGGATTGCACACCCACCTTGCACACCAGCCTGGGAGTCACATTTTTGATCATTCCTATCTGAGTCGTGGGCCTATGTTCCATCTTCAGAAGTGACTTAGGCACTTGGGAGCCTGGGGGTCAGAAAGTCCATGGGACACAGGCGCCTAAGTCACTGGAGAACTTTTGAAAATGTCACCCTAGATCTAATCTTGACCCCAGCACATCCTTGACAGGCTACCCCAGCCTGGAGCTGCACGTACACTTAGTCAGGAGAGGAGGGCACAAGATAAGTGGCTGCATGAACACAAACACACGGACTAATTCAGTGGCTGAAAATGTGAACAGCCCTTGGTGGGAGCACCGATTCTCTTGGCTCTGGCTGGCTATTCCCCTTCCTGCTCTGAGAGTAATGGGTTTTCACTGCCTCAGGCTGGGTGTAGTAGACAGTATGAAACCAATAGGGAGCAAGTCCTGATGTGACGAGCCCTTTCCGGATTGCATTGGCAGGTGGTGTATGCAGTTGGGGCCTTGGCCAAAGCCACCTACGATCGCATGTTCAAGTGGTTGGTGACTCGTATCAACAAAACCCTGGACACCAGGCTGGCCAGGCAGTTCTTCATCGGAGTACTGGACATCGCAGGCTTTGAGATCTTTGAGGTGGGTTGCAGGGGTGGTGTGTATTAAACAGACTCAGTGCCATAGGCACACACGCAGCTTTCCCATGGCTTCTGGCAGTTCTGCCATGAAGATATGGGTGTCTATGGAGAATGGAGCTCATGCGTCAATTCATTAACCCAGAATACACCCACCACAGCCCCTGGGAATTGCTCTGCTGTTGCTGAGGACCAGAGTGCCGATTCAGTCCCAGCTGAGTTCCTTTCCAACTGTTCTGGAATGGGATCCCAGCTGGGCCTGTCCACATGGGCTGGCTGGAATCAGTGACGGACTGGTACCAGTGGATGCTCCCCTTTGCTGACACAGAGGTTTTGTTTGTGCCTGCAGTATAACAGCTTTGAGCAGCTGTGCATCAACTTTACCAATGAGAAACTGCAACAGTTTTTCAACCACCACATGTTCGTCCTGGAGCAAGAAGAATACAAGAAAGAAGGCATCGAATGGGTCTTCATCGACTTTGGCCTGGACCTGCAGGCCTGCATTGACCTGATTGAGAAGGTAAAGCATGAGGCGTGGAGATGGGGGTCAGTGACTCTGCCAGCCCACTTGGGTGGCTGTCTGAGACCGGAGCGGGCTGAGCATACGGTTTGGCTGCACAGGGCTCTGATAATCCCTGTTTGTAACCAAGCATCCCGCTGAGCAATACCGTTTGGTGGATCCTTTTATTACAGGGGTAGGATAGATGGCTGCCACCAGACTGAGCTGTAGGGTAAGCGTTCTAAATGGCTTGCTGAGCCCTCAGCGAGTTCTAGATTTCACCCTGGCCCTGACTGCTCGAGAGGAAAATGAAAAACAAGTCCGGGGGAGCGGGACGGTCTATGGGAGCAGGGAAAAATCCAGCTTGTGCCTTGGAAAATCCCCCCTGACTTTTACCGATTAGGGGAATCCCAGAAGGCAGTGGGCTGGTGGTAATGTGGGAGAGCGGGGGAGGGGCTTTCCACAATAGAGTTTATCCTGCCAGTAGGGAGGGAATGATGGGGAAATGCCATCACAAGGTGGTGACAGTTTGCCCCGTGGCACATTCTCCCAGCTCCTCTCTGCAGAAGCTTGAATGACGACTCTCCCTCCCTGGCAAGGGCCTCAGCACGTCCCCAGCCAGTAGCGCAGAGCAAGTCCCCCATGCAATTCAGGTGCTAGGATGGCTGCATTTTTGCCAGGGATTGGTTGGGGGCTGGGATAGGGCGGGAGCCTGTCCTGTCCTTTCCCTGCTGTGCCGAACTCTGAGCGGCTTACGGGTATCCTTTCCTGCAGCCGATGGGAATCCTCTCAATCCTGGAGGAGGAGTGCATGTTCCCGAAAGCCTCCGACATGTCCTTCAAGGCCAAGCTGTACGACAACCACATCGGGAAGTCGCCTAACTTCCAGAAGCCACGGCCAGACAAGAAGCGCAAATACGAGGCGCACTTTGAGCTGGTGCACTACGCGGGAGTGGTATGTCCCCTGCCGAGCCCTTCTCTTTCCCTGGCTTCTTGGGCTCTCCGTGCTGGGCTGCTGACCTGACCTGCTTCTCTTTGTCCTGTGGCGACAGGTGCCCTACAACATCGTTGGCTGGCTGGATAAGAATAAAGACCCCCTGAATGAGACAGTGGTGGGCGTCTTCCAGAAATCGCAGAACAAGCTCTTGGGCAGCTTATATGAGAATTACGTGAGCTCCTCCTCAGGTGAGCCGTGGTCCTGCCCCACTTCCCCCCTCACACACACCGTGACCTCACCTGGGACCACCTCACAAGCTGCCCAGAACTGCTCTCTGCCGGCACCAGCAGGCCTGCAGCGTGCAGCGGCTCTGACAGAAGGCCATCACCAGGGGTGGATTATGGTTTTGTGGGGCCCTAGGCCAGAGCAAGTGGGGGCCCCTCCCCACCCCTTCTGCCTGCAGTCTCCCCACTTCCCCCCCCCCATGCTCCTGCCAGGGAAACAGGATCAGGGCACAGGGGCACCCATTTTTCTGGGCCCCCCCAATTGGCTGGAGCCCCTAAGCACGGGCCTTGTTAGCCCAGTGGCTAATCTGCCACTGTCCATCGCCTGCTCACCAAGAGACCTGGGGTGTCGTGCTGCACTGATTCCTGGGAGACCTGGATTCAACTCCCATGCACAGTCTCTCGCTCCCTGGGCAATGGGGTGCTGCAGCTTAGTCCTGGGGAGCCCAGCGGGGGATGGTGTCATGGGAGTGAAGGGGAATCCCAACAGGAAAGCTGGGCAAAACCAGAGGGGAGCAGAGGTTTACCCTGGTCTGCAGGTGTGGTCCAAGGTAAGTGTTGCCATTTCCCCCGTTACAGAGACCTGGCGCCCGGTGCTGTCGGGGTTGCTAAGAACTGCATGACAGGGAATTCTGCCCATGCCAGGACTCACGAGCCACCGTCCACTCCCCAGTGAGGAGAGAGACGGGGGACTCACACACAGCTCTGCCCCTCCATTAACGTGCTCACCGATCCTACACACACTTCCACTCTCCCTCCAACGTCCCTGCTCACACGCTCGTAGGCCTTCTGCCACCGCGTCTGGGCCCAACACAAACCCCCTCCGCCTCCCGTTTCACACACCCATTCTTCCTGCCTCACACACCCACCTCCCACCTCACACACCCATTCTTCTTCCTTGCACACCCCTTCCTCCCACACACCAAGTCCTTCCTCCTCACACACCCATTCTTCTCCCTTGTACGCCCCTTCCTCCCATCTCACACACACCCACCTCCCTCCTCACACACTCCCAAGCCCAGAGCTGGCCTGTGGCTCATCTAACAGCACCAACATGGGACCCAGAGTCTTTCAAGTGCAGCAGACACAACAGACCACAAAGCAATACTTCATTGGCATCATTAATTTACCGTGTTTCCCTCCAACAGATGAGCCACCGAAGGCAGGGGTCAAGGAGAAGCGTAAGAAGGCAGCTTCCTTCCAAACGGTGTCCCAGGTGCATAAGGTAAGCGCGAGACCCACACCCAGGACTGGAGGGTGAAGACTCCCCTCTGAGAATCCATCCCAGCCCCTCACACAGCCCGGGGGCGTCTCCCTCACAAGCCCCTGATGCCGTAAGAGACACAAAGACCCTACAGGGTTGGTGTTTCTTGCTGCGTGGGCACGACAGGTCCTCAGCCCTAGAGCAGGTGCTAGCTCTGTGCCGGGTCGGGAACAGTCTCAGCCCCCGGCTGCTAGCTCCTCTCCGCGCTGCACTCGCTCAGCTAAGGACCCGTGGTCCCAGACGGAGAGAAAATACCCCCCTTTGAGGTGGGGCTTGTGCCGCTGCTGAGCCCGCGATGGCTGTGCTGCCCGGCGCCCGGCAGCGTCTCCGCCTTTGGGAGAGCGGCAGTTAAGACTTGCAGTGATGTTTAGATAATGTATTACATGAACATCACTTTAAGTCTGTGCTACCTCTCTCCTCACTCTGGACTGCGGGAAGGACAGCCCTTGGCAGAAGACAATGAAGGTGGATCTTACGGGGCTCTGAACAGGGGCGGATTATGGAGCCGCCCTGCAGCTCTCCTGCCTTGGGAGATGGCTAGAGCAGATTGCTAGCTCAGTGCAGCACAGGGCTCTGAACCCCGTTCACAGCACTCACTCCGGGGGTGTCTCTGTCCAGGCAGGAACTGAGGCAGCCAGGGGGATAGCTGAGAACCAGACCAGACTGGGGTTCATAAGCCGAAAGCTAGATCCTGCTGGAAGAGTCTCACCCTGCAATGACAGGGGAGCAGCAGCTGTGCCAGTCTCCATTGGCTCCAGGGTCAGATGAGGGGGCTTTCAGAGCGGAGGGCCCCAGGTTCAACCCACTGGCCTCTTTCCTTGTGCACTGGGAAGGCCTCTCTGCCTTAGAGTCACGCTGCTGTGAGTGGGTCAGTCTAGCTGCTGCAGGGTGTCTGCTACCGAGAGCAGGGGGCTGCCTGCCTGAGCCCTTGGCCTAGGAGAGGGGGTAGCTTGGCATGGCACAAGAAAGGGCAGGGCTTCAGGGTGGCTTGGGCCATTGCTCAAAGGGAAAGGAAGTCCCAGAAACAAATGTCATGCATCACCCATGCTCTGAGCGAGACAGGGGCGGGGGGAATGCCTCCCCCCAGGCTGTGCCCTGTCCTTGCACTTTTCACAAGGAGCGTGGCTGGTGCGGGGGTTGCCGGTGTGGCTGGCTCTTGTCTCCAGACTCCCAGGGTCAAATCCATCCCCAAGCTGCAAATGAAAACGTGCTTGGGAGCCCCTACCGTGCATGGCAAACCCCTGTGGAGAATGGCACCACCCAGAGGCTGCTCAGGAGAGCCTCAAAGGAGTGCAGTGCCGAGCCCCCCTGCAGGCTGCAGGCCCCCAGTGCCCAGAGACCTCTCTATGGAAGCTGGGCTTAGGGTGTTGTTCCCACAGCCTTGGGAAGGTACAAAGACCCCTGAGGAGACATTCCCAGGAAATGAGCCAGGCCAGGGTGAAGGGACATCGGCAGAAGAGGGCTAGGGGGAGCCCAGGGCTGGGCTAGCAGGGCACTGCTGGTGGCATTGAGGGGCATGAGTGGGAGCTTGCCCAGCCTCTGTGCACACTGGGTCTGGCTCAGCTCCTCACTGTCACCAACCCTAAATTCACTCCTAAGAACAAGAGCATCTGGTTCCTTGCCCCGCTCCACAGCGCTGGCGCTTGTGACACCCAGCACCACTGCCGGCCCCGACCCCTGTCTGAGAGGGGGGCAGGCTCTGCTCTGGGCTCAGACTGGTGCTGGCATCTAGCCAGGGGCTCGGCCCAAGCAGTGGGACAGCAGGGTGGGGACTTTTATACTGGGTACTGATGAGGGGGCAGGGGGACGCGAGGCGAGTGGCGACACCCGGCAGGGCAGAGGCAGCGTGTCCCGCCTCACCCTCGTATCTGCCCTACAGGAGAACCTCAACAAGCTGATGACCAACCTGCGTGCCACCCAGCCTCACTTCGTCCGCTGCATCATCCCCAATGAGACCAAGACCCCAGGTATGCAGCTGCAGGGCTGGGGTGGGGCTGGGCTGGCCTGGGAACAGCATTCGGATTAATGGCAGCCCATCATTATCTCCTCTGGGCTGTGTGTGTAGGGATCCCCCCTGTTCCCACCAGAGCTCTGAGGATCCCATCCCCCACCTCTAGTCACTGATTCCCAGCTAAGGAGGCCTGACAGGTGTCTTTCCTGGGCCTATGAATTCCAGTTCCTGTCAGGAAGGGTGAGGGGACGCACTCCCCTCCAGCTGCACCATGTGCCCTAGGGCTGCCCAGAGGGGCCATAGGAGAGCTCCCTGTCCGCATGGGCCCCTTGGATGCAAAAGTGACAAGGACCTTTACAGGGGTCTAAACCCAGAAGCAAGCGGGTTGCTCCTCAGGAGCTGTGGGTAAAACACCTGCACTTTGTGGATGCTGCTCTGACCCCTCCCAGAGTCTCCTGGCAGGAGCAGCAGAGATGGAAAGCAAATCTTTCCCTAGCTACGTGCGAGCCTGTGTTCTGCCATCGCACGGGCCAGTCTCAGAGAGCAGAGGGGGCCCAGGCCACAGCACTGGCTTTCAGTCCAGGCCAGCGAGTGGGGTAAACCGGTTATTAAAACAGGGGCCATGTGCAAAATCCAGGTCCAGCTGGAGGCTCCGCTTTCAGCTCCCCAGCCCCACTGGCCATGGGGTTTGGTTCAGGCCCCAGCCTGGCCGATGTGGGCCCTGCTGACACAACCCCGGCTGCTTTCTCTCCTCTGCAGGAGCCATGGACGCCTTCCTGGTGCTGCACCAGCTGCGCTGCAACGGCGTGCTGGAGGGCATTCGCATCTGCCGCAAAGGCTTCCCCAACAGGCTCCTCTACGCTGATTTCAAGCAGCGGTAATGCCTCCCCTCTCTCTCCCCTGGCTGCTGGGGACTAGCTCAGGCAGGGGGCAGATCGCCCCAGGCTCCGCTCTGCTCCCCAGCACGTGGGGGTTCATCTGAACCCAGCAAGTACGTCGCTTACCCCCTGCCACTGGCCCTGCTGCTCATGGTGCCTTCATCCTGCTTCCCAGGGCAAAGCCGTCCGAAATTCCTTGATGCACCTGGGCTAACGTGGATACAGCAGGGTCTTGTGCAGCCCTCCTCCAAATGATGGTGTTCGGAGTGAGAGGCCGGAGCCCAAGGCAGAGGCTGAATGTCAGTCAGGGGCTAATGAGGCTCGCCCCATCAGATGCACAGAGCCCAGTCAATTCCTTCCCTGCTTCTGTGAGCCGAGCTCGGAGCTGGGTGGAAGTGTTGGCCCAGGCACAATTGGCCACCTGCTGGCCTGGCTCTGATCCTGGCAGTTCAGCCCCATGGTGCTTGTATCATGCAGATCCCAGCACAGGGGAGGCAGCTCTGAGCTGGCCAGGCATGCTGGGTACTGGTGCACAAGCCAGGACACGACCTGTGCCATGGTGCTGCCGGTGTCCAGCGTGACCACAGCACGTGTCGCACAGACGTGTTCCTGGCTGGGTCCCTCCGTGCATGGAGTAAGGGGGAGCTACCCGCTCGGTGCTATGGCCCCTCTGCCGTGTCTCTGCAGCTATCGGATCCTGAATCCTGCTGCCATTCCTGATGACAAGTTTGTGGACAGCAGAAAGGCCACGGAGAAGCTGCTGAATTCCCTGGAGCTGGACCACTCCCAGTACAAGTTTGGTCACACCAAGGTGAGAGGGGAGGGCAGCTGGGCTCGGGCAGGCAGGGAGGGAGCTGGGGCTGGGTGGTCTGCCCCGGGGATGGGACTCCTCCTTGCAGAGCTGCAGGGAGGGGAGGGGTGAGAGCTCCCAGTGCTCTCCTCCAGCTCCAGCTCACTCTGCTCTCCCCAGGGCTCATTGCCTCCAGAGCTCTTGCTCCAAACTGCCCCCAAACTAGACCCTCCTGCTGCAGGCCCCTGCCCTGCCTGCCTGCTCTTCCACTGGGGGGGCTCAGTGTGGCAGTTGGAGATGGGTAGCTAGGGAAGGGCAGAGAGGCAGGTGGGGAGGAGGGTCCAGCAAGGACTCCCTTTCCCCAGGCTCCCATCACCCCAGTCGCTGGCTCAGAGCTCCCCTAGGCCCTGCCCTAGCAATCGGGGCACACGTCACCGAGCGGGCTGTGGTGCACTAGCGCTGTGAGTCCACACCAGGCAGCGCTGATGACACACACTCAGGCGCTGAAGAAATGGCGTCAAGGGGTCTGCCCTCCGAATCGCTGCAGCGCCTGAGCATGTACCACAGCCACAGAGAAACATGGCGCCCTCCGCAGGGCAAAGAGAATGCAGTGGCTGCTTCAGGTATCTCTCCTGAGCAGCCAACAGCTGCCCTGAGCCCCTCTGTGGTGGCACTGAATCACACGCACCTGATGGCTGCTCAGAGAGTTCGGGTGCCCGTTAGTTCCATAAGCTCTGCTCTTATTCCCCTGCTTGCAGGTGTTTTTCAAAGCTGGTTTGCTGGGCCTTTTGGAGGAGATGCGAGACGAGCGTCTGGCCAAGATCCTGACGATGCTGCAGGCCAGAATCCGTGGGCGACTGATGCGCATTGAGTATCAGAAGATCATCAGCAGAAGGTAGAGCAGCTAGAGGGGCGGCCCGCCCTCCTAGCACCGCTCACCCTTTGCCATCCAATCAGAGCAGGCAGGGATGAACCTCCCACCATGCCCGATTGGTCAGACAAGCCCAGGGGTGGAGCTGGATGGAATGCCAATGAAACCTTTGCCAATCAATCAAAATGGAACCGTTTTGTGGCGATGGTTTGATGTGGCTGAAGTTCCAGCAGAGCCCTGCCTGGTTTCGGTGCAGCTCGCCCGCCCAGCTCCTGGGCAGCCTGCCTGGAGGGCGGATGGGGAGCCGAGAGCCTAGAAGTCCTGGCTCCCAAGCTCATGGCTCTGGGGCAGCTCCGCCCAGCAGCCTGCCTGCAGCTCCGTTCCCTTTTAAGGAGAATTTCATTCCAAATCAGAATGAAACCAAATTCTGAAATATCCCATTCTTCCATGGGACGGAATGCCCTTTTCCCCCGCCCTGCTCCACCCAGGGGATCGCTTCTCCCATTGCTGTACAGGCAGCAGTGCCATCCATGGGCGTTATTACTCCTGGCGAGGGAATGGAGACTGTATAAGGCAGATCAGTTACCTCCTTGGGCCGCTCAGGCTGAGCGGTGGTGGATTCTCCAGGCGGCAGGCAAGGACAGCATCCCAGCAACTCAGGAGAAGTGCATTCGTGTCAGCTGTATTGCCAAAGGAGTGTTTTTCCATGGCTTGCAAAGCGGGGCTGAGAGGGGCCTGGCAGCAGGAGACAAAAAGCCACGTCCCCATATTTGGGAAGTCTCCTACAGTCAGTGTTGAGGGCTCGCGAGGGATGCACTGGGATAGAAACCCCTGGGAGGGTCAATGCATTCCAGGCCATGGACCAGACCTGAGGCCATTGTTGACCCTTCTGTTGCTGTACATAAGCACCATGGACTGGCTGGGCAGTCACGGCAATTGCTGCCGCCAGGGCCAGATTCCCCAAGGAGCTCAACCCCTGACATGCACCCGACATGCTGAGCTGTTGTGAAAACCTATCCCTGCACGTGCCAGCTAAGGAGAAGGGGTTTGTGGGGTGGGAGCCAGCAGGGAGTCCCTGGGTGTCATAGTTTGACTAAGCCTGCCCTTCTCGTGCCTCAGGGAAGCGCTCTACACCATCCAGTGGAACATCCGCGCTTTCAATGCTGTCAAAAACTGGTCCTGGATGAAGCTTTTCTTCAAGATCAAGCCTCTGCTGCGGTCGGCGCAGACTGAGAAGGAGATGGCCACCTTGAAGGAGGAGTTCCAGAAGCTGAAGGAAGCTCTGGAGAAGTCAGAGGTTAAGAGGAAGGAGCTAGAAGAGAAACAAATTACCATGATCCAGGAGAAGAATGACCTGTCTCTCCATCTTCAAGCTGTAAGTCCCGTGTACAGCTCCTTGGCAGGGGAGATGTGGGTGTGGGTGTGGGTGGTGAGAGTGGGGGTAGGCATGGGCATACCCCGCTGGACAGGTCAAGTGTAATACCACAAGCCAGAACTGTCCCTTAGATGGGAACCACTAGCCTTCTGGCCCCTAGCACCCCAGAGGGCTCAGAAAAGGACCTGACACTGTGCACAGGATGGTTCAAAGGAGCGAGGCTCAGGAATGGAGAATTTCTAGGTCACTGCTCAGTCTGGTCTAGGCAGCGATGGTCCAGTGTCATCTGCTGGCCATTCAGAGGCCGGCATGAAATGAGATGGAAGGCCTTAGTCCAGTGCTGAGCAAATGCCCGTCTCACAAAAAGTCCCTTCATAAGGGGAACCCTTGTGTCAGGGCAGAGACTGAGGAATGAATGGGCCGCTCTGTGAAGGTGACCCCACCAGAACAGTCTGCAGCACATGGGTAGGAAGCGTGAGTGTCTGCTGGCCAAGCTGTGCCTGCTCCCTGGAGTGCGGTCTCCAGGCACTGTCAGTCCAGCACCTCCCACCACCTGAAACACCTGAAGCAGAAGGACCAGCATCAGCTTCAGCAGCTCTCCTGTTCCCCTTTGGCCCTAAGGGATGGGAAGAAAAAGGATGGGAACGTGCCAGAAAGAAACAAAAGCTTCCTTCCATCTGCCTGAATGGCTTGTGCTTGCTCTCTACATTAAGTGAAGAGCATCAGCAGCTAGTGTCCAGGAGAATGAGGGTGTAGTGGTCTCTGCCAGGGGCTAGGACCTCTGCCTGGCTGGTAATATTTCCTGGGGGAAATGGATTAAAATTAATTAATAATGGAGATATCCCCATCTCCTAGAACTGGAAGGGACCTTGAAAGGTCATCGAGTCCAGCCCCCTGCCTTCACTAGCAGGACCAAGTACTGGATGAGCATGTGTTTCCTTGTGCACTCTTCCAGGAACAAGACAACCTAGCTGATGCAGAAGAGCGCTGTGACCTGCTGATCAAAACCAAGATCCAGCTGGAGGCCAAGGTGAAAGAGCTGATGGAGCGTCTGGAGGACGAGGAGGAGATGAACGCGGACCTGACCTCCAAGAAACGCAAGCTGGAGGATGAATGTGCTGAGCTGAAGAAGGACATTGATGACTTAGAGCTCACGCTGGCCAAGGTGGAGAAGGAGAAGCATGCCACAGAGAACAAGGTAACCAGCACTGCATGTGAGAGGGGTCACTGTGCAACTGCTGCTGCCAGTTACTGGGGGCTCCACAGAGCTCTGTGGCCACACTCCCGATGGCTTCCCTGAGCGTCATGACTGTAGGAGCCCAGGGATCTGCTCAGGGAGAGGAGGTTGCTGTTAGGGTGTGAGAGGAAGGGCTGAGTCTCTGATAGGGCTGGCCAAAATGCAGCCGGGCTCTGTAGAAGGTAGTATCTGAAAGAGCAAAAACCTCTCTGGCTCCAGAGCATTGCACAGTCTGTGCAGCAATAAGCGAAGCTGGGGGTAATGCCACGATTTTCCACTTGCAAAAACTGCCTTCAGTTTTGCCTGGTGTAGCTGGTGAAAGCCTTGGAATAAGAAGCAAGCCCATGACAGACCTGCAAGAGCAATGGGGCTAAAGGCAGTAATGGTGACAGTGACGGTGAGGATGCTGATGGTGATGGAGGTGATGAAGGCAGTGGTGGGGATGGCAGTGCTTGTGGAGATGGTGGTGGTGCCTAGGACAGCCATCACTGGAAATGCCAAGGTCAGGGCAGGCTGCAAAAGGGAGAGCAGATAATACCAAAGACTGGTGGGTAACACTGAAGTACATTCACTGGTCACAAACTGCTTCTGATTCCCCATACTAGTTATGGAGAAGCTAAAAAGGAAATCACACAGCCCCCTGTATTGCATTCCAGTTCTCTGGCTCCTCCACCTAGGTCCAGTACAGTGAGAAGTTACTTAAAAACTATACAAAATGTTCTTCTGATCCCCAAAGGGCCAGCCACATTGCCAGGTCAATATTAGTTTGGCTCTTACCCAAAATACCATGTTGCCAGCCAGTTCTTCAGTATCTAAAACTAAGGGTTTATTATAAGGAAAAAAGAAAGAACAAGAAGAGATTTATTAAATGTAAAGCACTCAGATACATACAGAGACTTCAGAGTCCATATATCAGGTTCTTAGCAGTATTGGTGAGTTTGCTGGCTTGAAAGTCCCCCTGGAATATATCCACAGCTTGGATAGGTCATTCAGGCCTTGGTTCAGAGCTTCAGTTTGTAGAAAAGTTACTCCAGTGGGAAGCAGGCCTGAAGACAAAATGGAGATGTTGCAGTTGCCTTTTATATTCTTTTGCCATGAGGCTTGTATTTTCTGTGGCCCATACACAAGCTTCACAGCACATGGAAAAGCCTTAGAGTTCTTTGTCCATAGGCATACCCTTACATGGCTTGCTGACTCATCAGGTGTGTTCCCTGGCTTTTTCATTTGGTTTATTGTACGGCTGATGTCCCTTGATGGGTCATCAAGCTGGCTTAGTGCTGATGCCAATCTGTCTGGGGGTGTCACCCAGAAACACAGCACAAGATTGGAAATACAGATATACCCTACCTATCTATAACTCACAATACAAAGGTGCTACAAACATATAAACAAGATGATCATATTTGGCAAATTGTAACATTTTTGTAGATACCTTACGTGGCATATCTAGCACAATTCATTGCAATTTTACAATATTGGTATCCATAATATCATTAAGTGTCTCCCATATTCCATACAGCATCACACAAGGTAGTGGAGGTCATGGTGGTGGTGGTGAGGATGGTGGTGATGAGGGCAGTGATGGCAATGATGGTGAGGAAGGTGGTGGTGGGGATGATGAAGAAGGCAGCGATGGTGATGGAGATGAAGGCAGTGGTGGTGATGTGGTGGTTTAGCTCTCCTCTGCTCCCACCCCCTGACTCCTGAGGAGTTAAGCTCTCTTCTTCCTCTGCCGGCCTAGGTTAAAAACCTGATTGAAGAAATGGCGGCTCTGGATGAGATCATTGCCAAGCTGACCAAGGAGAAGAAAGCGCTGCAGGAGGCGCATCAGCAGGCCCTAGATGACCTGCAGGCTGAAGAGGACAAAGTCAACACGCTGACCAAGGCCAAAGTCAAACTGGAACAGCAAGTGGATGATGTGAGTAAAACATGAATGAAAGACCAGTGACAGCAATCCCATTGTATGAATGGATTGTGTGCCCCCAGGGGAACTGCCCCAACCCATGCATGGGCCGTGTGCCCCCAGGGGAACCGCCCCGACACAGGGATGGGCCGTATGCATCCAGGGGAACCGCCCCAATGCAGGGATGGGCCGTGTGCCCCAGGGGAACTGCCCCGATGCAGGGATGGGCCGTGTGCCCCCAGCGGAACTGCCCCGATGCAG
>NW_020664584.1:9879308-9968214 GCF_002925995.2 Terrapene triunguis | reverse complement strand
CCCGATGCAGAGGAGATATGTTAGATGCCATGCTAGGTTTCTGCCAGCAATGGAGAAGGGACCTCTCATCAGAGGCAGGAGGAAGTGGAGAAGCAGGAGATGTCAGGGGCACTGGAGGGAGTATTTCCCTTCCGAATTTACATTTCTTCCTTCTCTCCAGCTGGAAAGTTCCCTGGAGCAGGAGAAGAAGATCCGAATGGACCTGGAGCGAGCGAAGCGCAAGCTGGAAGGGGATCTGAAGCTGACCCAGGAGTCTGTGATGGATCTGGAGAACGACAAGCAGCAACTGGAGGAGAAACTCAAAAAGTGAGTGTTGACAGTGCCCGGGGAAATACCCCGCAGCCAACCCCAGCAGGCGCCGCTCCTGCCACCTGCTTCCTCCTGCACTGAGCAGGCCCGTGGGTGCAGTGGGCTGGAGTTCTCACTTCTTGGGGCTGTTTCCAGACTAGAAATTGCTGTTCTCCTTTGTAGCATCTAGTGATCCCAGCCATGCTCAGAACCCACTGCGCTGGGCACTACCCAGAGACCCAGGGAGAGGGTCTAACCAGCCCAGCGCAGGAGGGGTTCTCATCCCCATGTTGCCGTGGAGCCTGAGGCTCAGAGGATGCAGTAACTTACCCAGAGGAGCCTGTGGCAGAGGCAGGAACAGAGGCAGATCTCCCGACTCGTGGTCCAGAACTCTACCCGCCCGATCAAACTGCCTCCCAGCACTCCAGGCTTTGGGGAGAAAAGCACCCAAAGCTTTAAGAGAAGCTGCTGTGCTGAGCTGTCACCTGCAGCCCCCAGAGGCTGCAAATGTAACCGACAAGTTGGCAGGGTTGATATCACCTACCGCATCCCAATTCATGGAAGGGCCGTGTGCCCCCAGGGGAACCGCCCCGACCTAGGGATGGGCCGTGTGCCCCCAGGGGAACCACCCCGACCTAGGGATGGGCCGTGTGCCCCCAGGGGAACCACCCCGACCCAGGGATGGGCCGTGTGCCCCCGGGGGAACCGCCCCGAGGCAGGGATGGGCCGTGTGCCCCCGGGGGAACCGCCCCGACCCAGGGATGGGCCGTGTGCCCACAAGGGAACCGCCCCGAGGCAGGGATGGGCCGTGTGCCCCCCAGGGAACCCGATGTAGAGGGGTTGGCTTAGGTGCTCTGCTAGAGTTCTCCGAACAGTATAGGTTGCAAGTACAGGTTCATTCCTCCTTTGGTACAGGACAAAGCACGAGTCACTAGCTTGCAGGGAAGTCTCCTGCACTGGCCCCTGGGGGATAGGCTAGGAGGGGCCTGGCAGCTGTTCTCTGCCTAAGTGCAGGCCTATGTCCTGGTTCTGTGCAGGAAAGAGTTTGAGACAAGCCAGCTGAATTCAAGGATTGAAGATGAGCAAGTGCTTGGGGCCCAGCTGCAGAAGAAGATCAAAGAGCTGCAGGTAAAGGAGTGTTGTGCAGCGAACAGCCAGGGGGCTGGGGAGGAGAGTGCACCAGGGTGGACAGAGAAGCTTGTCCCTGAGCGGGCAGAGCACTGCCTGCCTCCCTGGGCCTGCTGCCTCCTCTGGGGAGCTGTGTGGAGAGGGCTCTGCTTTCCACCATCCCTTCCTGCCGGGACGTCCGAGCTAGTGTGTCTCCCCCGCCCCTCTCTCCAGCCCGGGGGACTCGATCCCAGTTCAGCTGGGCACGTTTCAGATCTAATGGAGCCAGCTGGCTTCCCCAGAAGCCCAGGAGCACCTTACGTGCCGACCCTGTGTGGGGCCTTGAGAGAGGTGTTCTTGTGAGCAGCGCTCTGAGCACTGACCTCACTGAGCCCTGCAGGGATGCCTGGGGAAAGCCAAGCCAGCGCAGTGGGGCTGGTGCGCTCCAGACCAATGCCAGGCAGGATCTGTAGGGGAGGCAGGTTAAATGGGGTTGGGTTTGCGGGTTTTTTAATTAAAAACTCAAAGACAAGCTCCTGGCCTTTCAGCCGGGAGGGAGCTAGCCCTTTGCCTGCACACCAGAACCTCAAATCCAACCCCCCAAACCCTGATGTCACAGTTTGGGCCCATCTCACAAAGGGCCAAACCAGAACCCCAGGGCTGGATCGCCCTAGCTATGGGGGTGGGGCTGGGCTTGGAATCCTGATTCACAGCTGGACCCAGATTGGGTGGCTCAGACCCAGCTCTCCAAAGGCTTTAGGGGTGATCGTGTTAGCAGAGTCAGCATTGGGACTGCTGCTGGGACATTAGCCCAGCCCGGGAGCCTGGGGCACTGGCTGCCTGTCCCAGTGGGGTGGCTTGGTGCTGCAGTGAGGCTCTCGCTCCAGCTGGGACGGCGAGGATGCTGGTGCTGCCAGCGTTTTGCCTGGCCCCATAGCACCTGCCACACTTTGTCCCCCGCCAGGCCCGCATTGAGGAGCTGGAGGAGGAGCTGGAGGCCGAGCGAGCGGCGAGGGCCAAGGTGGAGAAGCAGCGCGCGGAAGTGGCGCGGGAGCTGGAGGAGCTGAGCGAGCGGCTGGAGGAGGCGGGCGGCGTGACGGCTGTCCAGCTGGAGATGAACAAGAAACGGGAGGCAGAGTTCCTGAAGCTGCGCAGGGACCTGGAGGAGGCGACGCTGCAGCACGAGTCGACGGCTGCGGTCCTGCGCAAGAAGCACGCCGACACCGTGGCCGAGCTGGGCGAGCAGATCGACAACCTGCAGAGGGTCAAGCAGAAGCTGGAGAAGGAGAAGAGTGAGATGAAGATGGAGGTGGACGACCTGTCGTCCAACATTGAGTATCTCACCAAGAACAAGGTGAGGGGTTGGGGAGCTGTGAGCAGGGCTGCCCCCCACTGGGTGGAACCAGACCTGCTTTGGGGTGGGGGATTAGGGTGCCTGAGAGCGGCTGGAGGCCGAGGCAGGCTCTAAGTTCTAACACGGCAAGTGCAGGTGGTTTGCGCAGGAGCCTGGGGCTCTGAGCTCAGCTCTGATGTTCGCTTGGCCAAGTCACTAACCTCCCTGCCTCCAGGTGCAAGTGGGGATAACGACGCGTACCTGCTCTGTGCTGGGGGGCAGGGGGGACTCTGAAGCTGCTAAGATCAGAGCAAAGGCTGGAACCGTTGGCGTTGAAAGCCCTAGATGCTGCATGTGTACAGAACAACAGCTGAGCTGTCTGAAGGCAGCTGCAGGTCCTGTTCCTCTACCGAGAGGGACATGCGAGGGTCCCCTACTGGCAGAGCTCTGTGTGAGAGGCTAATGGGAATCCTGTTTTGCATCACTCAGCTGGGTCAGAGAAGGGGGGATGACCCAGTCTCAAACCATAGCCTAGGAGACAGGACAGTTCCCGGGGAGGTGTGTTCAGCAGCTGAGCCTGTTTGGAAGAACAAAGTTGTCTAGCTCAGGGCTGCCGATCTGACGCTGCCCTGGCTGCTCGCTGCAGGCAAATGCAGAGAAGCTGTGCCGAACGTATGAGGACCAGCTGAGCGAGGCCAAGTCCAAAGTGGATGAGCTGCAGCGCCAGCTGGCCGAAGTGAGCACCCAGCGCGGCCGGCTGCAGACTGAGAACGGTAGGTTCGGAACGCCTTCGCCCAGCTCCGGGACTGGCTGAGAGGGGCCCCGAGGCTGGGCTTGCTAAACCGGGGTTCTGGGATCAGCCACTTGCAGTTTGTCCTGCCTCTCGGAGAGGTCAATGTGCTATTCTGGCAAAGCGGTGCCCCTGAGGAGCTGAGCAGCTGCTGAACGTACCTGCCGGCCCCACTCAGGGCGGGCAGCGTGGCCAGCCGAGACAGAACAGGAGAGGAGTAGTGTCAGCATCCATGTGGCTATGGAATGTGCCATGACCTCAAGTGTTAACAGCAGGAAGCTACCTGCTGGCAGAGTTCCCCCTCTGCCCCAGCAGTGCAGCTGCTGCCTTTGGGTCCAAGGATGCCAGGCTGGAGCCCCGGCAAGGCTGGGTTCTGCCCAGATTCTCCTGGGATCTGTGCTGAAAGGGCTGAGTGCATCAGGGAGCTAGGACATTAAGCTGAGGTCCCTGCTGCCCAGGTGAGAGGTAAAGAGCCCCTGGCACGAGGGATAATAGGCCCATTGCCCAGGCCAACACCCCCCCTACCAGCAAACCAGGTTCTGCTACCCTAGACCATGTGGGGACCATCCAGGGCCCAGACTAGCTGCCAGCTCCTCTCAGCCTGTCTGAGATCCAGCTCATTGCTTGGGGGATGGGAAGTGCTAGATAAAGTCCATTTTGACTGACTCTGAGCTAGTGATGGGCCATAACTGCAAGGCCGGGTCCAGACTCCTCCAGCTCTGCGGGAGCTCAGAGATGGGCTCAGGCCTATTGCTGTGAGTGAGCGCATCACCTTGGGCCCCCTGGAACAGTAGGCAGTTGGGGGTCAGTTCTGCGCCACATCAGTCAGGGGCCCCAGGGAGCTGAAGGACACGAGCACACGGCCTTGCACGGCTTCCATTTGCCCAGCTCCATTGCGGTTGTTTGGCTTTGTCTGCACTAGGGGAGCTAAGCCGGCTGCTGGAGGAAAAGGAGTCGTTTATAAACCAGCTGAGCCGTGGCAAGACTTCGTTTACCCAGACTATTGAGGAACTCAAGAGGCAGCTGGAAGAAGAGACCAAGGTAAGGCTGTGTGAGGGAGACGACTGGCTCTCTGGGGCCTCTCTCCTGCGGGAGGGAGGTTTGCTGGCCAGCCAGGAAGGGAGCTGGGCAGCCCAGCAATGCGGATTTGCACCTGGGTCCCTAGAAAGGGATGGAAAAATCACAGAATCATAGCAGATTAAGGTTGGAAGAGACCTCAGGAGGTCATCTAGTCCAACCTCCTGCTCAAAGCAGGACCAACCCCAACTAAATCATCCCAGCCAGGGCTTTGTCAAGCCGAGCCTTAAAAGCCTCTAAGGATGGAGATTCCACCACCTCCCGAGGTAACCCATTCCAGTGCTTCATCATACTCCTAGTGAAATAGTTTTTCCTAATATCCAACCTAGAGCTCCCCCACTGCAACTTGAGACCATTGCTCCTTGTTCTGTCATCTGCCACCACTGAGAACAGTCTAGATCCATCCTCTTTGGAACCCCCCTTCAGGTAGTTGAAGGCTGATATCAAATCCCCCCTCACTCTTCTCTTCTGCAGAATAAATAAGCCCAGTTCCCTCAGCCTCTCCTCGTAAGTCATGTGCCCCAGCCCCCTAATCATTTTAATTGCCCTCTGCTGGACTCTCTCCAATTTGTCCACATCCTTTCTGTAGTGGAGGGGGGGGCCCAAACTGGACGCAATACTCCAGATGTGGTCTCACCAGTGCCGAATAGAGGGGAATAATCACTTCCCTCGATCTGCTGGCAATGCTCCTACTAATGCAGCCCAATATGCTGTTAGCCTTCTTGGCAACAAGGGCGCACTGTTTACTCATATCCAGCTTCTCGTCCACTGTAATCCCTAGGTCCTTTTCTGCAGAACTGCCACTTAGCCAGTCGGTCCCCAGCCTGTAGCAGTGAATGGGATTCTTCTGCCCTAAGTGCAGGACTCTGCACTTGTCCTTGTTGAACCTCATCAGATTTCTTTTGGCCCAATCCTCTAATTTGTCTAGGTCCCTCTGGACCCTATCCTCCACATATCTACCTCTCCCCCCAGCTTAGTGTCATCCATGAACTTGCTGAGGGTGCAATCCATCCCATCATCCAGATCATTAATGAACATGTTGAACAAAACCGTCCCCAGGACCGACCCCTGGGGCACTCCGCTTGACACCGGCTGCCAACTAGACATCGAGCCGTTGATCACTAACCGTTGAGCCCAACGATCTAGCCAGCTTTCTATCCACCAAACTCCCAGTCATCGGCCAGACCAACACTGGGCCTGGCCATGCTCAGGGGCACCCAGCCCAGCCAAACCCGGCAAGGGGCTGAAGTCACTGCTCTGAGCAGCTCTGAGGGTAGCTGTGCGTGGGGGCCTTGGCCAGCACAGACCCTGGGAAAGGGACCCTGCGCCTGGTGCTGGGGTTGGATCCAACCCTGATAAGTCGTGAGCAGTAGCTCAGCCCAGGCAGTGGCTTTCTGGGGCCCTGTGTGAAGGGAGCTGGTGGGTGTTGGTCTGTCACCCAGCAGGCTGCTCTCTGCACACCCCCACATGCACCCCCACCACTGCACAACTTGGGGTCAGTCTCAGCAGAGTGGCCAGGGAGGCTGAACCCGCTTCTGCTAGGCTGCCCCTGCAGGGCCGGTTTGTGGCACACAGGAGGGGAGACCAGCACTGCTGCTGCCGGTGCGGGACGTGCCCTACACAGAAAGCACCAGTTCCCAGGCCAGCAATCCAGCATCCTTCACTGGAGCTAGACTCCCCGCGCTAAAGGAGGCACTGCCCCAGCCGGTCCCGGCCTTGGGCAGCACTGGTTAAGCGTGAAGACTGACTCCCACCCCAGGCCTGGGGGGAGCCCGCTGCCCATCTCGGCTCTTCTGCCTTCCCCTTTGCAGTCCAAAAATGCCTTGGCTCATGCTCTGCAAGCCTCGCGCCATGACTGCGACCTGCTGCGGGAGCAGTACGAGGAGGAGGTGGAAGCCAAGGGGGAGCTCCAGAGGACCCTGTCGAAGGCCAATGCTGAGGTGGCCCAGTGGAGAACCAAGTACGAGACAGATGCCATTCAGAGGACAGAGGAGCTGGAGGAAGCCAAGTAAGTTCCAGCAAGGTTCATGCACTGGGCACTGGCTGCTCCATCCTCCTGCTGAGGCCGCTTGGGAGCAGATCTCCTGGGTGGCTGCAGGTCTCTGCAAAGGGATAGAGCACCTCCTGAGCTGACACTCCCATGTATATCTGCAGAGACATCTCTGCGTTCACACAGAGACGCAGCCTGGCTCAGCGAACGCCCGCATGCTGGACCCGGCAAAGGGATACGTTGCCTGTTGGCACTGAGTGGGAGAGCAGGGTTCTCTGCCTCAAGCTGCCCACCACCAGTGCTGCCCAGGGACTGCCCTGAACGTCCAGCATGTTGCTCAGTGGGGGCTTGCATCAGCCAACATGTCTATGGGTGCACACACAGCCATGTGCCAAATGGGTTTGCATGGGGGCCGGCAGCTGTCCAATGGGTGGAGTGGCGTTTGTGGAAGAACATAAGAACGGCCATATGGGGTCAGACCAAAGGTCCATCTAGCGCAGTATCCTGTCTTCTGACAATGCCAAGTGCCCCAGAGGGAATGAACAGAACAGGTAATCATCAAGTGAGCCACCCCCTGCTGCCCATTCCCAGCTCTGGCAAACAGAGGGTAGGGACACCATCCCTGCCCATCCTGCTAATAGCCATTGATGGACCTATCCATGAATTTATCTAGTTCTTTTTTGAACCCTGTTACAGTTTTGGCCTTCACAACATCCTCTGGCAAGGAGTTCCACAGGTTGACTGTGTGTTATGTGAAGAAATACTTCCTTTTTGTTTGTTTTAAAACTCCTGTCTATTACTGTCATTGGGTGACCGCTAGTTCTTGTGTGTAAGTTGGGGAATTGTACTGCTAGTGTGGGGAACTTTCCTGGCTTATACGCTACCCTGGTGGAATTGGCTAGCGAAAGGATCTGAGTCCTCGCTCCCACTCCCTTTACCCAGAGAGGGAGGGCTCCACTTCCCCTCTCCTGTGTGGCAGAGTCCTCGCTCTAGGGCACGGGGACATCACAAACAGCTATCTCTGGAAAGGAAGGGAAGTTCACAGTCTGTCCCTCACATGTCCCAGGCCATGGCTGTGCTGCAGGGATGCCGCAGGTCAGACACTTGCTCTGGCGGTGGCCACATGCCCTCAGGCAGTAGGTGGCAGGACCCTTCTTCCCAGTGTCGCATCCTCCCTCCTCCCCGCATCTGGGTTACGATCTCCCTCCCAGTGTGTCCTGCAAGGCCTTGTGGCTGGGGGCGTCTCCCTGCGCTGGGCCCACTGCCCAGGCTCCCCCCCTCTCTCCCCAGCCGCTCACTGCACTTGGCTCTGGCCTGCTCCAGCTCCACTCTGCCTCAGCGCTGCTGCTGCTGCTCTGCCTCCAGCTCCCTGGGCTGCTCCTCCGGCCCCACTCCCCAGCTCAGCTCGGGCTCCTGCCCTCTCCTTAGCTCTGCCCCATTCTGGCCCAGGCAGCTCCAGCTCACACGGAGGACAGGATCCCCAGCCTCCTGACTCCCTCATTGGCCTGCTTGCCCTGTCAATCAGGCTGACCTGGAGCTTTGGCCTCTCCCCATTGGCCCTGGGGACTGTCAGTCTCACGGTCCTGATTTCTCATCAGCCCTTCCCCCTTCTTTTGGTACTGGGAGAGGGCCAACCCAACCCCCGCTGCATTTAATGAGAGGCCAGCAGCCCCCTTACGTCTGGGCCCAGAACGCCTTCCTTCCTTCCTCTCCGGGTCAGGACAGGAGAATCCAGAGGATGGGCTTGAGCCCAAGTCCATTGAGGTCAATGGCAAGATTCCCCCTGACTCCCCGGGCTTGGAATCAGGCCCCTGTTGATTGAATTGGCTTGAGGCTCATGCCTGCTGGGGTCTGGGTCCACGCGTGGGAGCTGCTGTGCCCAGCCTCTAGCTCACCCTCTAACGGCGGTTGACAGGAAGAAGCTGGCCATCCGGCTGCAGGAGGCAGAGGAGGCTGTGGAGGCAGCGCATGCCAAGTGCTCCTCCCTGGAGAAGACCAAGCACCGGCTGCAGACGGAGATCGAGGACCTGTCCATCGACCTGGAGAGAGCCAACTCTGCAGCCGCCGCGCTGGACAAGAAGCAGCGCAACTTCGACCGGATCCTGGCTGAATGGAAGCAGAAGTACGAGGAGACCCAGGCAGAGCTGGAGTCCTCGCAGAAAGAGTCGCGCAGCCTGAGCACAGAGCTCTTCAAACTCAAGAACGCCTACGAGGAGTCCCTGGACAACCTGGAAACCCTCAAACGCGAGAACAAGAACCTCCAAGGTACAGCCGGGCTCCGGCATCCAGCTCCGCATCCCTGGGGCTGGGCACAGCTGGGCTGCGGCCCTCAGCTCCGCGTCCCTGGGGCTGGGCACAGCCAGGCTCCGGCACCCAGCTCCGCGTCCATGGGGCTGGGTACAGACAGGCTCCGGCCCTGAGCTCCGTGTCTATGGGGCTGGGTACAGCTGGGCTCCGGCACCCAGCTCTGCGTCCCTGGGGCTGGGCACAGCCGGGTTCCGGCCCTCAGCTCCGCGTCCCTGGGGCTGGGCGCAGCTGGGCTCCGGCACTCAGCACCACCCCTCTGCCTGTCCCTGGGGCTGGGCAGTGTTTGTGTCTCTTCCTCCCTGGCTCAGTGTAGAGCACTGCACTAGCAGCACTGCAAGGCAGGGCACTTGCGCTATGAACCCCTGGGATAGTCACTTGTGTTGAGGGATAGACTTGCCTTCCAGGCAGGGATTTGACCCCACCTCGGCTGGGGTGTGTTTGGCCCCGCCAGGCCCTCGGATGGGTGTGAGTTTCGCCCTGCCTTCCCCTTGGCCCGGGTGTGTTTGGCCCTGTGTGGCAGTTTGCACCACCCCAGGCTGGGCCGCTGGACTTGGGGGGCCCCAGGCCCCATCCCACTGGCTGCTAGTCTGAAATCAGCGGTCGTTCATCGAAGCTGCATTGTGTCCAAGGCAGCATGGGGGCGCCCCAGGGCCAGCACTTTGCTCCTGCCTGCTGAGCACAGCCGTGTCTCTGGGCCCACTGGCCAGTGTGGGGGCTTGAGGGGTGGCTGGCAGAGCCCCTGCCCAGCTGCAAGTGCCCAAACAGCCCACTTGAGGGCTTGGGCCTGCAGGTAGGGCTGGGAGGGGTCCAAATCCACATCCCATGGCTGCGAGTCTGGCCGTTTGCCGTTTGTCCCAGGATGGGGGGAGGGGGTCGAAGCCGGGGGCTTTGCTTGACAGTCGTGGGAAAGCCGGCGGTTAGGGAAACGCAGGCCCTACGTGCTCACGCTCTGGCCTCCTGCCCAGAGGAGATCGCCGACCTGACGGACCAGATCAGCCTGAGCGGCAAGACCATTCACGAGCTGGAGAAGGTGAAGAAGGCCCTGGAGGGCGAGAAGAGCGATATCCAGGCAGCGCTGGAGGAGGCTGAGGTGGGTTTGGGCCGCCCTGAGGGAAGGGGTGGGGCTCATGCTAACCAATGCCCCATTCCATGGCCTTGCACACTGCAATGCCCTGTGCAGCCCCCTCCCTGTGGTGCCCCAGGGCCGGGGCTCCGAACACAGCACTCTCTTCTGGGTGCCGTCAGCCTGTCAGAAACGCTCTCCGAGCCACTGCCGCCCCGGCACCCCTTCACCCACGTTGCTTTTGGGCAGTCATTAGACACTCCCCAAACAACCACCCCTGCCCAGCACAATGGCTGCCACCTGCCCAGAGGCCTGTGGGTTCATGGGGGCTGTGGGGCAGGACTCCTGGGCTCTGTCCCTGCTCCGGCCCTAACGTGTTCTGTGACCCTGGGCAAGTCACGGCATTTGTCCCTTGGGTTCCCCATTTGCCAGTGGGGGGTTGCAAGGATCCCCAGCGAGCCTGTCGCTCGCAGTGCAGCCGACGGCCGCTGTTCTCTGTGGCTGAGTGCGCGGCCGGCCGGTTCAGCCAGCCAGCACTGGGGCAGGGCGAGGGTTACCACCTCTAACCCAGCAACTCTGCCCCTCGGTCTCTTCGCCCCGCTGCGCCCAGCGCAGGCCAGCTCTAGCGCCCGGCCTCTTGGTACAGCCACGTTTTCAAAGGGGAGGCAGGGCCAGAGCCAGCCAGGAGAGGGACCCCACAATGCATGACACCAATGCCCATCTGCTGCTGCCTGTAGGGGGCGCTGGAGCATGAGGAGAGCAAGACCCTGCGGATCCAGCTCGAGCTGTCCCAGATCAAGGCTGACGTGGAGAGGAAACTGGCTGAGAAAGACGAGGAGTTTGAGAACCTCAGGTAGGGGGGCCCTGGGCAGGAGCCCTGGCAGCACCTGCCTGTGCCCACCTCCCATTGCTATCTAACCCACGGGCGTGGCTTGGCAGAGCTCTCTGCAGAGCTGGCATAACCCCAGGGTAAAGGCAAAGGGCAGGGGGCCCAGGCCGCCTCTGGGTTAGGAGCTCTGGGGCTGGCCCCGAACAGTAAGCTCTCAGCACTGGCGGTGGATTAACCCTTCTCCTCGCGCAGGCGTAACCACCAACGAGCCATGGACTCCATGCAGGCCACACTGGATGCAGAGGCCAAGGCCAGGAACGAGGCCATCCGGCTGAGGAAGAAGATGGAGGGCGACCTGAACGAGATGGAGATCCAGCTGAGCCATGCCAACCGCCAGGCCGCCGAGTCCCAGAAACTTGTCCGGCAGCTCCAGGCCCAAATCAAGGTCAGTGGGGGGCAGGGCGGGGGGCAGGGCTGCAGCTGCTGCGCTGGGTGGGGATGATTACAGCGCTCTGGAGTTGTCCTAGGCCCCAGCTGAAGGCAGGGGCAAGGCCAGCTGGTGCACCAGCTGGCCCTGCCCTGCCCGCTGCCAGCCAGAAGCTGATGGCCCCGGGCCTGCATCCAGCCACGCTCTGGGTGGATTAGGCCCTGTCCATCTCCCTCCCCCCTTGACTGTGTGTGTGGCCGCTGTGGGCAGGACTTGCAGATCGAACTGGACGACACCTTGCGCCACAACGATGACCTGAAGGAGCAGGCGGCAGCCCTGGAAAGGCGCAACAACCTGCTGCTGGCCGAGGTGGAGGAGCTGCGGGCAGCGCTGGAGCAGGCCGAGCGGGGCAGGAAGCTGGCTGAGCAGGAACTGCTGGAGGCCACCGAGAGAGTCAACCTGCTGCACTCCCAGGTGAGCGGGAGCCTGCGCGGGCCCAGCCCATGGGGCAGGGGGGCACACACAGGGCAGTTTGCTGGGCCCCTTCACCCCACACAGCACAGCGCCCTGGGCCACTGAGCTGCGAGTGCCAAGCTCCAGGCCCTTCCACACTGCGAGGTCAGAGACTATGGAGGTGACTGGAACCAGCCAAGGCCCTGCCACTGCCCAGCCCAGTCCAGTCCGGGCCTGCCCTGTGGGAACAGCCCTGTGCCACCCACCCCCATTTGAACAGCCCACCCTGCCCCTGTGCAAACAGCCCCGGCCCTGTCCCATCCCACGCGAATAACCCGGCCCTGTTGCTGCTCCAGAACACAGGCCTGATTAACCACAAGAAGAAGATAGAGGCGGACCTCGCCCAGCTGAGCTCGGAGGTGGAGGAGGCCGTGCAGGAGTGTCGCAACGCTGAGGAGAAGGCCAAGAAAGCCATTACCGATGTAAGGGAGCGGTGGTGGTGGTGGGGGGTGCTGGCCGCAGGCTCAGCAAGCAGGCGGGGCCCTCAGGGAAAGGCCCTGCGTGGTCATGCACCCTGGTGCTGCAGCAGGCCGGTATTCATAGAGTCCATGGCCAGAAGGGACCACTGTGATCCCCTTGTCTGAGCTCCTGTATAACAGGCCAGAGACCGGCCCCACAACAATCCCTAGAGCAGAACATGTAGAAAAACACCCAGTGCTGATTCAAAACCTGCTGTGCTGGAGCCTCCCCCAGGGCCCTTGGTAAATTGTTCCAGAGGGTAATTCCCCTCCCTGGTAAACACTTACGTTGTATTTCCAGTCTGAATGGGTCTAGCTTCAGCTCCTAGCCACTGGATCCTGTTAGACCTTCCTCTGCTAGACTGAAGAGCCCAGTATTAAATATTGGTTCCTTATGCAGGTACTTGCAGACTGTGATCAAGTCACCCCGAACCATCTCTTTGTTAAGCTAAGTTGATTGAGCTCCACGAGGTTCTCACAATAAGGCAGCAGCTCAGGTTGTTCGGGGTTCACTGCTGCCCTCCATGTACCACCTGTGGTGAAGGGGGTGTCACGGATCAGCAGCCGGTGTGGGATGGACAACGAGCCTGCATCCCTCTCCAGCACTCCTGCCAGCGGCACTGACTGATTGCACGAGGCCCGGCCCAGGCACTGACAGACCCCCCTTCCTTTGGTCCCCTCAGGCAGCCATGATGGCGGAGGAGCTGAAGAAAGAGCAGGACACCAGCGCACACCTGGAGCGGATGAAGAAGAACATGGAGCAGACCATCAAGGACCTGCAGATGCGCCTGGACGAGGCCGAGCAGATCGCCCTGAAAGGGGGCAAGAAGCAGATCCAGAAGCTGGAGGCCAGGGTAAGTGCTGGCAGGGGCCCCAAGTGCAGACTGGGCTCAGGTGGGGTGGTCTCCCCCAGCTCCTCCCCCGCTGCTAGGCCAGGGCCTGGCCCTCCCAGCTCAGCCTGATCTGGGCAGTTGGGAACCCAGAGCTGACCGCCCTGCTTCTGCCCACAGGTGCGCGAGCTGGAAGGGGAGCTAGATATCGAGCAGAAGAAGAACGCCGAGACCCAGAAAGGCATTCGCAAATACGAGAGGAGGGTCAAGGAGCTGACCTACCAGGTACAGCCCTGCAGGGCTCCCATCCCCTCTCACCAACCCCCACAGCCAGTTCCCTGCCTCCCCCTGCTCCCACACCAGGCTCCCGATGTCCCCCCCCCCCACTCCAGGCTCCCAGCCCCCATCCCCTGTACTGAGCTCCCAGCCCCACCTGCCTGCCCCCACACAGGACTCCAAGGCCCACCCACCTCAGGTGCCAAGCCTCAGCCCCTGCCCTGCAGGAGGCCCCAGTCCCTAGGCACAGCACACATCACCTGCAAGAAAACCCACAGAGTCTTCCAGCCCTCCCAGGGCAACATGGGGCTTCTGGCCCAATCCCTCCTGACTTCTGCTGCCCTGGGGTGGCCTCCTCCTTGCCCCAAGGTAGGAAGCAGTGGCTGAGCAGCCATGAGCGAGCCTGGGCTCTGTGGGGAGGGGGTGGGGGTCTGTGGCAGTGGAGCTTCACTGTGGGTCCATGGGGAGGGGAGATCAGCCAGTAAGGGAAAGTGGGGGAGGGGAAGCTGTGGACAGGCCAGGGGCAGGCAGCAGCCTGGGTGGCAGGGGCTGACGACTCACTAGCAGTCCTGGCTGGGCTCTTTCAGACTGAGGAGGACAGGAAGAACCTGGCACGGATGCAGGACCTGATTGACAAACTGCAGAGCAAGGTCAAGAGCTACAAGCGCCAGTTCGAGGAGGCGGTAAGTGCCAGGCTGAGATCCCACGCCCCTGCCCTCTTAGACAGGACACACCTGGCCCTGCTCCTGCCGGGCTGGAGCCCGGACCCCTCTCCTGCCAGGGCTCAGCCTGCTCCTGAATAGCCTGGGCTTCCCCATAACCCAGCACTGGGACCAGAGCGATCCCAAGGCTCAAGCCAGCCGGGGTCCTCGCCACTCCGCTGGGGAGCCCTCCTTGCAGCAGAGGTGTGAACATGCTGGCAGGGCAGGAGGGGACAATTGTACCAGCCCTGCCAATACCCTGCCCAGTCTGTGGAGGGGGCCTAGGCTCCAGGGCTGGGATCCCAGCACCGTCCCTTGCTGAGGGAGATGTACAAAGCTGCCCAGGAAGTGAGGGGCTGGCACCTCAGTCCAGGCCGCGGCTGGTCTTTGGAGAGTCCTGACCCCCTTTGCACTGCCGGGCGCAGGAGCAGCAGGCCAACTCCAACCTGGTGAAGTACCGCAAGGTGCAGCACGAGCTGGACGACGCCGAGGAGCGGGCCGACATCGCCGAGACGCAGGTGAACAAGCTGCGCTCCCGCACCAGGGACGTCATCACCTCCAAGGTAAGGCACTTGCTGCAGAGCCTGGCTCTGCGGAGCACTGGGGGGCCCAGTGAGGCCTGAACTAACACGGATGTGGGCCCTGAGAAGGGAAGGGGAGGGGCAGAGAAGCTGTCCGGGGCTACAGCCAGCTCCATCTTTGCACGAGCCCCATAGGCAGCGAGTCCCACGGCTGCAGGCTTATCAAATGGGCCCACAGACCCCTGCTCCTCTCAACTGCCAGGCCCCCTGGGGCCAGGCTGAGACCAGCCAGGAGGAGCGGCTGCATCAGGCCAGGTCCATGCATGTGAACAGCAGCCACTCCAGGGAGTGAGCCATGTACCTCGACTCAGACAGGTGCCTGGCCCAGACCTCTGCAGAGGGCGCTGCCGCTGGCAGGATGGTTGCGCCCTGCTCCACCCCAGCAAGTCAAACGTCCTGAGTCCGTGTTTCTTTTCTGTTGCCAGCACGAGGAGTAGGAGCCGCAGCGCCCGCCCCGCCACCATCACACCTGCCTGTTGTGTGTTAGGTGCAACTGGCTGCAACAGTCATTGCATCTCTATGCTGAGTGAATAAACAGCTTCCAAAGAGCACAGGCTCCTTGCCGTCTGTGGGGTGGGAGGGCAGCCCCAGCGGGGCTCTGCGCACAGGGGCTTACATCAGCCCAAGAACGGTTGGCAGCAGGCCTGCGAGAGGAATGTGCCAAGAGCTAGGCAGCAAGGAGAACTGAGGCAGGGAGTTTGCTACCAGCTCAGACCTAGTTATCCTTTGGGATCAGCCCCCAAGGGGGCTGTGGGAGGCTGCCTGACAGCACACGTGGCTGTGCTGGGAGCAGCCCGCTGGAGGACGTGGGAGCGAAGGACGGGACCATGGAGAGTTTGGTACTAACCATTAACTCTGGTTTAGATCGCCCAGGCCAGGCCAGCTCCAGTACCCAGGTTCATATCCCTGTGGCGAACAAACCCCAGCTGTCATTTAGCCCCTATTAGCAGCACTGGCTGGGAAGTCCCAACCCTCAGTAGAACAGGCCCAGCTTTGGCAGCAGCTCAGCAAACTACGCTGGCTCCCCAGCACGGTGCTTCAGCCCTGCTCCTGCTCGAGGGGGACACGAGCCAGGGGAGGGGCAAGATCAGTTATTGGAGCAGGCCCCAGGAGGAGCCAAAGGAGTGGCTATTTCAGTGCAGAGCCAGGTCCATTGTTGGAAGAGCTCCCGTTACCCCTGCCCCAAGACTGCCTTCATCAGGACACAGTAAGGCAACGACTGGGGCAATGTTCTAGTATCTCAAATGTGTGACTCACGTTCACGTCCCGAGACTGCTTTTTGCAGCAAGCATGGCCTGACTCTCTGTCCTCAGGGCGAGGGAACAATCCCAAGCGGCATTGGAGGGAGAGGGGAACACAGGGCTGCTGAGGTCCCCGGGATGCAATTCCAGAGTCAGATCAGATAGTGAAGGGGAAGCTACTGCAGACCACGCTCCTGTTCTCCAGCTGCAAGGAGTGGGGAGATGCTACTGAACAGGCCCTTTTCCTGGGGCTGCATGGACAAATCCACGCAGAGTAAGGGTGCAGCTACGCTGCAATAAAACACCCACAATTGGCCTGTGGCAGCTGATGCAGGCTCATGTTGCTATTAAATTGCAGTAGAGACATTCGGGCTCAGAGCCTGGGCTCTAGCGTGAGCCAGAAGGTCTGATACAGGCCAGCCATGGGCGTGGTGTTGCAGTGTAGACAGGCCCCAAGAGGGCAGGGCTTTAGTCTCCTTTTCTCTGCTCTGCAGGGCAGCTCCCAAGGAGGCAGCACTCAAGGACATTTAAAACCCCAGAGAAACAGAGGGAGACAGAAGAGGCCTGCTAGGCTCAGCCAGTTTTCATGTTCCCCTGTGCCTGGAACAGCCCTCCTTCCCCTATGTGTGAGGCAGCCTCCCACTCCTCAGGGCCCACCTAGCAGCTGGCCTTATTTATCCCCATCTTTCCTCAGCCTCTCCCTGCACCCACCTGGCCGCTGCGGTAGGAGACTTTCCAAGACAGCCATTGCTCAGAAGCGCTTTCTCCTGTTCACAGCTGTTGGCAGTTGTTTAGACAGTGAGTTTTTTGGGGTCACCACCCTGGGCCTTGCAAGTGTGCAAGGCAGTGGGCAGGCTTGCGGTGCTCTAGACAAGTAAGGTCACTGCATAAGGCCCTACCCACCAGTGGTTCAGAAATGGGGTACATTGAACTGCATGCAGACTGTCTGGACCTGCTTTAGATAACTTGTGCACAGCCAAATTGTGCAGGGGATGAGTGTTCAAAAGTGTTAAAATGTCAAGCACTCACCCACCATCCAGCAGGGAGTTTAGACTTCAGCCGAGAGAGCACCCAAGGCAGGGGCGAACACCGGAGCGAGTACAATGCCAGCGAGCCCATAGGCATTTGGAGAGGACCACAACCTAAGAGGGAGCGTTGCACTCAAGCAGGGATGGGGCATAGATCTTATCACCACAGTAGGCCAGACCCCTATAAAGAAAGACATCTCTCCACCCATTTCTTTTAAAATAGAGTTCTTTAATAGTTTCCATTTAATACGCTTGTTTGCAGTTAGTAAATTGGCAATAATCCGGGCAGCAAAAACCTCAGCAATGCATTTGGGATAGTGCAGAATTCCAGGAACATTAACCAGCTGGGATCCCACCGCCACCCCCAACAGTCCCAACGGAGCTGCTGAAAACCACACTAACGACAGCAGCAACATCAGCGAGCTCTCTGGTCCATCACGTTAACATTCCTGCCCTCGCACCATTCCTCTGAGACATTTTCATTGAATAACAGGTTGCTACCACAGTAGGAATGAAGGATCGAGCCACCTCTGGCCACTTGCAGGGTAGGTTTATACGAGCGGCTAATGCCGACGAAGAGTTCCATGGAAGCCAAGAGAGCGTGAGTGTGAGCTTTAACCCCAGCCTATTTAGTGCCTTAAAATAAAGCTAAAAAAATTGTTAGAAACGCTCAGTTTATGAAGGATCCTCTGTCCTGTCTCATAAATCAGACAGAGCCTTCCCTCCAGGGAGACCAGCCCAGCTCAGCTCCTTCGCGGGAGGAGAGATTGCTTCTGTGCACCTGTCCGAACCAAGCCAGTTCAATCAGAACCAGGTGATGAAAGAGTCCTGGCTCCAAGATCAGTCCCTGGAGCTGCTAAAACACATGATGAGGGGGATGTCTAAAACAAGGGCAAACAGCTTGGCCCCTACCTGCAAGTTCCAGAAATACACAGATTAAGTTAAGAGTAAAATATATTCTCTGCAGATTTATAGCATCAATCTTTGGATGCAACAATTAGCTGGATTAGGGAAAAGGCATTCTTGTAACTTAAACGCCTTTTCATCTGAAGCATTTATTTTTAAGTGTACATCTATTACAGTTAAGAATAAGCAAAGATTCACAAACCCACAAATATCCCAAGAAAAAACAAACAAACAAAAAAGGACAGATGGAAAAGAAATTTGCTCCCGAGGGAAAGCTGATGAAGAGAGTTGCAGCTGCCATGGCAAAAGGGTCTCCCAATGTGTCGACTCGTTTTGGAGGAATGGCATCTGCTGGAGCTGTGTGTTTAAGTAAAATCTCCCTGGGGAAGGAAATCCCTCAGGGGGAAGACATTAATAGCTCCTTATAAACTTGGTTAAAGCTCCAGTTTGGATGCACTTGTTGGCCCCTTGCTCCTGACTCTCCGTTTTATCGGTCAGTCTGAATGTGAACCGCATGGGGCGGACACCGAAGTGTGGATTAAGACTAGCCTGGGCATTGCAGCATTCACTCAGTTCTAACAGTATAGCCATTTCAAAGACGACTTCAATTACAAACAGGTCAACACTCTTCAGAATCAAGTTTTTCAGACGGTACAATCCAATGTCAGGGGCTGACCATCTGCCCTGCACGTTCAAACCCTGCTTCAGGGATCCAAAGATTTGTATTCCCTTTGCTGGCAAAGGTCCTACACATTAAGACAACCATTGTGTGTCTGTGCCCAGACTGGCTACACTGTAGTTGCTCTCCTTTTCTTCTGGCTGCAGATGAAGTCTTGGGGAAGGAGGTGCTGGTCACAGAAGGGGAGGACACTGCAAGTCAGGGAAACCCTCACTTGCACTCACTGCAATATGTTTGAAGGATGTTTCCCAGTAGCTGTCTGAGCTACCAAATATTAGTGTAAACTTAACATTTAAATAATTAAAATTCACATGTACAGTTTGGGGGAAGAATAGGAAAATGGGTCTCAATGTAAGCCACAGAGGCATGAGATTTGCTTTAAATGCAGCGGCTCAACACTGCACTGACTTATTTCATTCCAAGAAATCTCGGGCCACATCCAGCACCTGGCCTTTGAACGACCTGGTCTGATGCTGTTGATTAGGAATTGCAAGCTCAGGCAAAGCAGCCAGATTTTTGCCAAACTTGTTTTTTAAAAACGTACTTTACAAAGTTATTTTGACCAAAGGGTCTTTTATTCCCAGCATCTAGCAGTGTTACTGTGATTAAAACAACAACTCTAGGAAAAAACTGACATCTCCAAGTAAATATTGCACTTCAAAATTAATGTTGGTAGGCGGATTCAAGGTACTGAAGACTGCAAGCTTAGACTCCAGTGTTAGGTTTCCAGGCACAGCTGGTTAGCATTAGCCGTGTTCAAGAATGGAGAACCTTGCAGCAAAAGCAGTGCTCCTGAAGGCAATTTTAAAATCAGATTAGTAACCCAAGAAGGGACAAGCCACAAGTTTAAAAATCAGTCAATTTTAATCTGTTAATGCCTGGTCAAAGCTAGTCCCCAGACTGCAATTTCCCCCTCACTGAAACGTTGCTGCTCTCTGCAGCACTGTAGAACCCCTTCCGACAGGAAGGAGCCACTGGAGGAGAGCAGGAGCAGAGGTTACCTCCTAATGGAACAGCACAGACAGACAGACGTGGGCTAAACAGATTTATCACCAAACAATCCAAAAGTGGGTGGTAAAAAGGTGAACAGAGCTACAGCATCCAGGAATTCAAAACCACACACAATCTAACCCACCCTGATCCCCACACCCCGACACACCCAACCCTGAAAAGACTGCTCCTAGTAGATGTGTGGGGGGCATCTGCATGCGTTTGGCCTATCAGGCCTTGGTTTGGACGGCCTGGGGCCTTTCCTGTGCTTTTTAACCTGCTAATTCGGGTGGCCACAAGGAGAAGCCACAACTAACGTGGAGTATCCTTGTCTAGCCACGCTACACTGGGGGTGTCAGAAAAAGGCTAGTTTTTGCAAGTGATTATTTTTATCCCAAAACAACTGGAAGCTCCGTCCTTGAATGTGTCGCCCAGATAGCTTACGAAGTCCTGTCCTTCAGAGATCAGAGGTGGGGGAAGAGTCTTTAACAAAGCAGTAACATCCATGGTTCCAAGCCTGCGCGCGCGCACACACACACACACGCACGCGCACACACACACAACGCAGCGTATCCCTGAAAATCCATCTGCCAGATACCCTCCAAGCGCTGTCCATTCGAAGCCAGTCTGAAGAATCACTCCTCAGTAAAATCTCTGTCAATGTCCATATACGCCTCGTCAATATAGCTAACTATGGCACAGGGTGATGTCCGGTCGGGACTAAGCAGTATAGATACAGTCTCTTTCCAGTAGGTAAAACTAATACATGAACTCTGTGGAGAGAGAGAGAAAGTCTAATTAGGTGACAGGCTGCAAATAACCCTGAAGTTCATTAGCATGAACCTGAGTTGCCCCCAAAATATGAGCTATGAACATGAACCAGAGCTCCCTCCTCCTGTGCACCAAGGAGAGAGAAACCTGAAAGTCATCTTACATTCAGGTCTGATTTTCTCATCAGGCCAACATCGTAACCGTCAGTTTACCATTACTCCTACGCAGCTTTAGGAAAGCTATCCCACACAATGGAAACGTATCCGGCACAAACCAGATGATGCTGGTCTGTACAGGTTTCAGAGTAGCAGCCGTGTTAGTCTGTATCCACAAAAAGAACAGGAGTACTTGTGGCACCTTAGAGACTCAAATAAATTTGTTTGAGTCTCTAAGGTGCCACAAGTACTCCTGTTCTTGTCTGTACAGAAGCCAGCCTGCACCAATAAATATCTGTATAAAAGATTAATATTGGAAGCAGTACTTTGTTTTTATAGCACCCCAAACCACAAGGCTCTTCCTTTCTTGTTGTCCCACAGCGGAGACAATATTTATAAACAGAACAAATTCCTCCTCCTCCAACCAGACAATGGTAGAGGGGATCCAGCCAAGGAAAGCGGAAAAGGTGCAACAACAGTCCCACTAGATCTGCACTGAGAAGGGGATGGAAAGGGGACCCAACTCCACTGCCACAGACCTACTGCAGTAGGAGGCATTAAGGTGCGGAATAGGGATCCCTGCAGAGCGTGCTGTCAATGGAGAGACCCATTAAGATGAACCTACCCTACTAGACTTTAGCAGGCCAGCAGTGCACCTTCTAGTCCAGGTGTAGGTGGGCAGGTGGAAAAACACAGGGCCAGAGTGAGATGAACAAGCCCGAGCATGGCAGCCAGCTCAGGGTGTGCATGACTGGCAGTGAAGATTAATTTGACAGGACAGAGGGGCTACCGCCTAAGGAAGAGGTCTCTATGTGACAGGCCGTAGAGCTGCATGCAATGCACAGAACCTGCTGTCACAGACAAGGCGACAGGCCTCTCCCAGGCTGCAGGAGCAGCCGACATACTGCCCCAGTACTCTAAGGTCCGAAGCACGGTCCTGTCTCCTAGGGCCTGTTCGCTCACAACGGGGTAGCAGGCACCTACCCCTCCTGTGGCACAGCTCCGCTCCCACTCCCTGGCAGGTCGGCAGCAGGGTAGGTGGGCATGAGGCAGAGGGTACTCCAACAGCCCACACAAAGAAAGCCACATAGGCCTGAGGTGATGGCTCTGTCCCCTTATGCAGAGAGCAAGCCAGGGGGCGGGGAGGACACAGGGTGGGGCAATGCTTCTGCCAAGGACGTGACAGCTGTGAGGAAAGGCAAGTTGTGCTGCCATGCGCACAGTGGAGCACACGGCTTCCCTTACACAGCGAACAGGACCAATCCAGAGAACTCGGTTTCTGTTCACATGCGGGATTTTTGCCTGGTCTACCGCAATGAGCACGCTCTCCTGTGGTATCCGAGTCAGGCACCTTGAGGCGGTCTGCATTGGTGATAACCAGTTATATGGTTCAACCCCAGGCCCAACTGGAGCCGAGACACCGTCACCCTCCACCTGAACAGCTGCATATGCACAGCGCAGGCACTGGATTAAGTGCACATTTTCATTAACATCATAGATCAGTCAGTTCCTTCATATGGCAGACAAGGCACCAAGAGAGCAACGCAATGGTTATGGCAGACAATACCGTACTCTCACGTAGACCGCTCTCAGCTGGTGCCTACATGAGAACAACCAGACATGCCAGCGTGTCAGTTTCAAGAGAGGATGGACGGACAGCCATGTGCCAAGCTGAAGTGGAACACAACAATGGCAGAGCGATATGCTGTGGCAGTTTCAGAGATGTGCTAGCATCTCTAGCAAGACACTAAAGCACACAATGAGAAGCAGTCATTGTGTATTAACTGCACAAGCAGATAAGAAAATGCAATGCCTGTGCACTGCAAGGAGCTCCATTGTGCACTGAGCGATCTACAGGCTTGAAGGCCTGGTCTACACTAACCCCCGAATTCGAACTAAGGTACGCAACTTCAGCTACGTGAATAATGTAGCTGAAGTCGACGTACCTTAGTTCGAACTTACCGCGGTCCAGACGCAGCAGGCAGGCTCCCCCGTCGACTCCACGTACTCCTCGCGCCGAGCAGGATTACCAGAGTCGACGGCGAGCACTTCTGGGTTCAATTTATCGCGTCCAGACAAGACGCGATAAATCGAACCCAGAAGTTCGATTGCCTGCGGCCGAACCAGCGCGTAAGTATAGACAAGCCCGAAGACTGGTTTTAGTTTGTAATTCAGCTCCAGCGAGGAATGCCAAGCAGAAGTAAAGATCAGAAACTTCTCAAAGAAATTGCATGCAGGATAAACTCAGGATGCCCATCGCCGCATCCTTCCACTGTCTCTCCCTCTTCCGTTTTGTGGCGTTCAAGTGCCTCACCTTACCGTCCCAGGCCCTTCTAGCTATGTCCCCTCCCAGCCCAGGCACATGGCTTTAGTTGTCTCAGGTAAGGAACACAGGCTATTACGCAAGCTTGCCAGCCTGCTCCTAGGATAACAGCGGTTTGGGAGGGGACTCAGGAGTGGGGCTCTGCTTACCCGGGTTAATGTACAAAAACCTACATGGATAGATTTTGTAGGGAAACCAACAGAGCAGCATGTTGCAGGCTGCTGACCCAGATTCTTTCTGGTGCCTCGCACCCATCCCAGGCACTTCAGTGGCTAGATGCAACAGCTAACTTACTACTATACAAATAATTGCATAGGTAAGGACACTTATTTCTTAAACATCCATTAAGATGGATTATAGGTAAATATTATACCATCAATACTGGAAGTGAATTATTAGTATTATATATATATATATATATATATATATATATATACACACATACACACACACACTTTACACAAACCATGGGAAAAGAACATAAAAGGCTGCTAGGTCAAACACTCAGGTTAGGAAGGGTTCCCTGGGTAACCCTAAATCAGCCCTCTCCTGCATGTGTGTTAGGATACAGACGGGTGGGGGAGGGGGTATCTTTTTGGACCAGGTTCTGGTGGTGAGAGAGACAAGCCTTCAAGCTATACAGAGCTCTTCCTCAGGGCTTGGAAAAGCACTCAGGGTACATCTACACTAGAAACGCTGCACTTCTGGTGCAGACGCTCTAAGCCGACGCTCTAAGTCCTCAGCTTCATGACTCCACCTCCGGCGAGTGGCGGTAGCCATGTTGGCAGGAGAGGCGCTGACTACACTGGCACTTAGGTCGGTGTAACTTGTTGCTCAGGGTGTGGATTATTCACACCGTTGCGTGACGCAAGTCATACCGAAGGAAGTTCTAGTGTAGACAAGGTCACAGCTAAATACAAGATTAAATGGATCGTTTAGTAGAAGTCGTTAGCATATATTCTAAGGGACCATTCAAGGTGATACAGACTAATTGCAGTTTTACTCACAGGACCCCATTCAGTGCACAGGAGGGACAGTGCGCACTGAATGAAGTGATTCCAACTTTTGATTTCTCATTGTTCAAGGTGGGGCCCAGGCCTTACTGGGCACTATTCAAGCCCTGCTCTGAAGACAGAATTATTAATTTCCTCGTGGGCTTTCTTATGGCACTCATCGCTATAGCACTGAGTGCCTCAAACAATTTATTTTCATAACACACGGTCATCTAAGAGGTTGGTATTGTAATACAGATGATAAATATCCCATTTTACGGGATGGGGAATAGAGACACAGATTAAGGTAAAAATCCTCCACTAATTGTGGATGCCCAATTTGAGACACGGAGGACCTGATTTTTCAGAGTGCTCAGCATTGTATAGCACTTAATGTAGTCAAACACAGCTCCCAACGACTGCAGCTGCAAGTGCCCAGCACTTTTGAAAATCAGGCACCAGCGTTTCAAGTTGGGAACACAGAAAATGAGGATCACAGTTAGTGACATCCCTGTGACAGGTTTGATTTAAGGGACTTGCCCAGCACCACACAGGAACTCAGTGGTAGAGGCAGAGAGAATACAATTCCCACTGCTTTAACTATGAGATTGGACTTGCTCTTTCTGCAATGCCCAGCCTCATTCACTACACACCTTCTGTGACCCAAGGGCCTCTCGGTGCCAAGTGGCACAGGAGTGCGTAAGGCTTACAGGGATCCTCTGGGGTCTGGTATTTACATACAAGTTTAACAAAAAGGGCCATGTATGGTAAAAACATATAACCAGATTTTGGTGCATTTTCACAGAAATGGCAAAAGGCACATCCCTGACACAAAGACCAGCCTACTGCCAAACTTCAAGTCCCTGCTCTAAAGCGTGGGTGCCCTAAGCTTTTGAGAGGAAAAGGGTCACTGGGACTTTAACACGAGGGAAAAAAAAATTCCCCTAGGCTCATTCTCAGAAATGGCTAAACCTTTTTGGCTGAAGTTCTCCCAAAGAAAATCAGCCTGAGACAGACACCCGGCATGAAAAATTTCAGCCCAAACAGTTAAAAGTCTAGCAAAAAAGTTACGAGTCACTGGAAAAAAGGGTCTTATAATAGGAAGTGTTGAGCAACTTGCCACCATGCTGCCAAGAACAGTAATTTACATCCATGATATATGCTGTTTACATGTGTCTCTCATCCGAGCAAGCAACCCAGATGGTCAGGTTCGTATCTATTTATAGCCTGTCATTCCTAATCTCTCTCTCATTCACCTGCGGGAAGCGTGGACGCCGGGTTAGATACTGCAGAGGATGTTTGCTTGTTAAGTTTCCCATTGGATATTTTACTTCCTTTTCATGGAAATTAGGGCTGTTGATTAATTGCAGTTAACTCGCGTGATTAACTCAAATCAATCACGATTTAAAAAATTAATCACGATTAATCGCAGTTTTAATTGTGCTGTTAAACAATAGACTACCAATTGAAATTTATTAAATATTTTGGATGTTGTTCTACATTTTCATATATAATGTATTCTGTGTTGTAATTTAAATCAAAGTGTATATTATTTTTTATTACAAATATCTGCATTGTAAAAACAAAAGAAATAGTATTTTTCAATTCACCTCATACAAGTACTGTAGTGCAATCTCTGTCCTGAAAGTGCAATTTACAAATGTAGATTTTTTTTTGTTACATAACTGCACTCAAAAACAAAACAATTTAAAACTTCATATCCTAAAAGTCCACTCAGTTCTACTTCTTGTTCAGCCAATCGCTAAGAAAAACAAGTTTGTTTACATTTACAGGAGATAATGCTGCCCGCTTCTTATTTACAATGTCACCAGAAAGTGAGAACAGGCATTTGCATGGCACTTTTGTAGCCAGCATTGCAAGGTATTTACATGCCAGATATGCTAAACATTCGTATGCCCTGGCCACCATTTCAGAGGACATGCTTCCATGCTGATGATGCTCATTAAAAAAATAATGTGTTAATTAAATTTGTGACTGAACTCCTTGGGGGAGAACTGTATGTCCCCTGCTCTGTTTTACCTGCCATATATTTAATGTTATAGCAGTCTTGGATGATGACCCAGCACATGTTGTTTGTTTTAAGAACACTTTCACTGCAGATTTGACAAAACACAAAGAAGATACAAATGTGAGATTTCTAAAGATAGCTATAGCACTCCACCCAAGGTTTAAGAATCTGAAGTGCCTTCCAAAAGGGGGGAGGGATAGCTCAGTAGTTTGAGCGTTGGCCTGCTAAACCCAGGGTTGTGAGTTCAATCCTTGAGGGGGCCATTTAAGGAACTGGGGTAAAAATCTGTTTGGGAATTGGTCCTACTTTGAGCAGGGGGTTGGACTAGATGATCTCCTGAGGTCCCTTCCAACCCTGATCTTCTATGATTCTATGAAAATCTAAGAGGGACGAGGGGTAGAGCATGCATTCAGAAAACTTAAAAGAGCAATACTCCGATGCGGAAACTACAGAACCTGAACCACCAAAAAAGAAAATCAACCTTCTGCTGGTGGCATCTGACTCAGATAATGAAAATGAACATACAAAATCAGTCTGCACTGCTTTGGATTGTTATCGAGCAGAACCCATCATCAGCATGGACGCATGTCCCCTGGAATGGTGGTTGAAGCATGAAAGGACATATGAATCTTTAGCGCATCTGTCACATGAATATCTTGCGAGGCTGGCTACAACAGTGCCATGAGAACACTTGCTCTCACTTTCAGGTGATATTGTGAACAAGAAGTGGACAGCATTCTCTCCTGCAAATGTAAACAAAACTTGTTTTTTTGAGTGATTGGCTGAACATGAAGTAGGTCTGAGTGGACTTGTTAGGCTCTAAAATTTTACACCTTTATTTCTGAATGCAGTTTTTTTTGTATATAGTTCTACATTTGTACATTCAACTTTCATGATAAAGAGATGGCAATACATTACTTGCATTAGGTGAATTGAAAAATACTATTTCTTTTGTTTTTTTTATAGTGCAAATACTTGTAATCAAAAATAAATATAAAGTGAGCACTGTACACTTTGTATTCTGTGTTGTAATTGAAATCAATATATTTGAAAATGTAGAAAACATCCAAAAATATTAAAATAAATGGTATTCTGTTATTGTTTAAGAATGCGATTAATTTTTTTAATAGTTTGATAGCCCTAATGGAGATATCTATGGGTCTTGGGTGGGGTCAAAGCTGATAGACAAACGCTGAATTTTAGACTTGTTTTGAACACTCCTCCAACCTCTATTATAGAGGAGTTTAGCTTGTGTACATGCTTTAAAAGAATCATTTACACATAGTGCTTAGGAAGAATATAAATGGCATTGATGGCATGGAGGTTGAGAAGCGTGAGGTCAGACAAAGGGGCAGGGAAGCTAACATGAGACTAATGGAAAGAAATTGAGCACAAATTAAATTAAGCCTTAATTTTCCATTAGACTAAATATCAGGAAGACTTTGAACACCTAAAGTGGTTGAACCTACCCGGCATTTGATCCAATTAAGACAGGATTTTCTGTAAGTAAAGCTATTGAGATGGGGCTAGTCCCTTCAGGACTGTCCAAGCTACCAATGACTACTGCCACCAAGGTGCACAGGACAATTCAGCTGTTTCTCCAGCCAGGGCACATTACAGTACTTGGTAGAGATACAAAGGGGCAAAGAAGAGTTCCATTTAGACTGTTAACGGATCAGGATTTATAAGCCACCGAAGAGGAGCATCATTTACTTTTAGTGTTGGAATGTTAACCCGCACAATCCTAACACGGAGATATTGACAAGTTAGAGGGAGTTAAGAGAAGAGCACCACCACGAGATTAATGAGCAGGAAGGGCTGCGTTCGAGTGAAAGCTTAAGGAGCTGTATTGGAATCGCTTGGCTATCCGTGGGGCAAGCATGACCATGTGGGACAAGACAGGTGCATTAGCATAAGTTAGGGAAAAGCTGGGCTGAATAGTATGAAAAGCTTCCTGATATTGAAATCTATGAAAGTTGCATAATGGCTCCTCACATACACACACCCATTCCTGCCCCTCCAAGGAAAGTGGTAGAAGCCCATTGCTTGCGACATTTATGGCACAGCTCTAGAACAGTACACTTTCTAGGGAACAATTCTGCACTGACTCCTCAGGAATCTGGCCAGAGTGCCATCTCTGATCTGATCAGAGGATAGAACAGATCCAAGCCCTACAGTTGCCTCACACTCTTCTGATCATGTGCACCCTGGCACTGAATTGCTAAGACACTATAAAAGCACTTTAGGAAGTTCCATTTCCTTACTTCCCTCAAAACTTCTCATTTCTCCATTTGTGCAAGCTGGCCCACTAAGACTACCATGGTTCTCCCCTAAGGCAGCAGGAGATCAAACATACATTTTCTAAGCAGGTGCTGTCTTTGTCCTTGTTGAGGTAATGCTGTTGCCAGAATCGCAGGAGACTGTGAAAGTTGTTCAGGATGAACCCTGGGTATTTTTCCGTATATTCCATCTCTTGCAGTGTGTGCAGGTAGAAGGGTAGCTTGTCTTTTCTTCGGGCCAGCATTAAGATAACTAAGCTTGTGTTCAAACAACTGACATTTTCCTAAAATAAAGGAGACATGGGAAATCAAGTTACAGAAAAATGCAGAGATCAAGTATTCCATGAAATGAAGACACAGAATTCATTTAGGGTCCAAATCTATCCAAGATAAATGCTTCTAACTCCTAGTGCACAGTGAAGACAAGCACATCTTGAAAAGAAGTCAGACCCCCAAACCCATTAATACACATAATGAATGATTACAGTGATCATATTTTAATGTCAGCTCTTTACCTGTGTGAGTGTCTGTACATGAATAATATTAATGAGGCGGAAAAGGAAGGACATTCTCATGGACATCTGAGACATGTATGATAACAGGCGGCACTCGGACAAGACTTCTGCAACTATAGGGAAGACAACCAGATTATTAGATTTGCAGAGTTTAGATACAAAAAGAATGAAACCGTCACTTAAAAACTGGATGTAAGTGGAAGACAGTAACTCCTGAACCTAATGCAAGACTGGGCATCGTATTCAGAGCTGCAGACAGGTTGTGCTTCTCTCTGAACAGAGCCAAGGGAGACTTCTGGTTGAAAAAAGGTGGTTGTCCTGAGGACAGATTGTCTTCGGCCACAAAGTTCTTTTACTGCTGGGTGATCTGCAGCTGAAGGCCATCCCAGCTGACAACGTGGGTAGCACAGCAATAAGAACTGGTGCTCACACCCAGTAAGTACATGGGCTAAGTCATGCATCTGAGACACACACTCCTATTAAGGATTTTAAAGCCTGATTGTAAACTCTCAAAGAGCTGCCAAGTCTTTCTTTACCTTTAATATCAGACTGGTTCTCAAATCGGTCCAGAGACAATGTAATGCAGCGAACCAACATGTTTGAGTCAACCAGTGAACTGTTGATCTGATTCAAAAAGATCTGAAACTAAAGACAGACATTTTAGTGCTACGTTTGCAAAAGTGATATACTCTATAGTGCTAGGCACTTGTGGAGCAGAGTTTCATACACTTTGAGAGGATTGTGTGTGGCTAACAAGCTAGATATTACCCATGGCGTGAACAGTAATTAGGATTAGCAGGTAGGTCTGCAAACAAGGCCCTGTGATGAGTACAATTATGTGACCACACAAATGGCCTTTGGAAAAAGTTACTGCATAACTGTGCTCATGAATTTGAGCTTTTGTTTTAAAGGACTAAGTCTCTAGCCTAATTGCTTGCAGTGATGCCATGTCACGTTCTGAACAGGGGTTGTGCATCCAAGAGTGTAGACTACCTCAAACAGTACCTCAGAAGTACAAATGCCCTGTTCATTTCAGAGGTAACTATGAGCCCCCAATCCCCAAATTATAAATTGCTTCTGCTTCTGCCCAGAAAAAGGAACGGGGCAAATTAACCCATGTACATCACAGCACTGCACCTAGTATTTGGCACAAAGCAGGGTGGTTGGATTTTTTTTTATTTTTATTTTTTTAAAAGAGATTTACCTTCTCATCTGTGTTGATATATTTGTTGAACCTCTTGAAAGCATCAATGTTGAATTTCATCAGTTCTCCCAGTAGATCAAAGTAACTCTGAAGCACATCCCGTGATTTGCACTCACTGTCAACAATGCAGTAGAGAATATGCTGGCAAGAAAGGAAAGTGTGTTACCACCACATTTTAGCCTAAGTCACCAGTAAACTCAGATTCAAATGCTTGTGATCCAATTACTGCTTCAAAAAGTTTATCCACATTTCATTCTTTTAAGAGTAGGTAAATCAGGTGATTTTTTCCATAGCACCCACAAATGGAGTATCTAAGATCTGAATCTAAGGTAGATATAAATCACTTAGAATCTGGATACTGTAAGTACCTGTACCAGTTCCCAGAGTTAGATTTAACCAAACCTAACAACTATGATCACGTACAACATTTCAGGTTCCTATAATCACAGATTTACCAAATGTGATCACCCCCTTAAAAGTTTATCTTGTTGTTGAAACCAGAGCTACACCTCTCAAAGTGTTGCATTAGATATAAGGTCTGCCTATTGCGGCAGTGAATTCTAGCACCCATTTTTTAAGCTTCCTGGATTTTCTTAAAAATTAAACCCACCGATTCCCATGGAGATACATGCTAAGTTTGTTACAGTGTATTTGTGCCAGAGCAGATATCTAGGTTATTACCTCCAAGAGTCCTCTCTTTAGCAGGAACATCTGGTCTGCATAGGAAGTGGCACCTCGTAGAAAACTCTCAACTGCCCTTGCTTGCCAAAACCTGAGACAAATATAAATGAAGTTTTACTAATTCAACAAGGCTATAACAGCTCATTGGGAAAAGTTACTTTACCACATACACCTCTACCTCGATATAACGCTGTCCTCGGGATCCAAAAAATCTTACCACGTTATAGGTGAAACCGCATTATATCGAACTTGCTTTGATCCACCGGAGTGCGCAGGCTCCCCCCCGAGCACTGCTTTACCGTGTTATATCCGAATTCGTGTTATATCCGGTCGTGTTATATCGGGGTAGAGGTGTACATCTCAGGCTAAACTAAGTTTCCCTGTCCATTTAGTTTCAACATGAAAGTGAAGCGGTGTAAAGCAATTCCATAGAATAGTCACTCTATTCCACTCACACTACCAGAGAAACCAAATCAGAACATTTTAAGTCTTCTCATGATGGATAATAAAATACTTCAGCGGTCATGAACTCTGAAGACTAGCAAGTCTTCCCACCCCACCAAAAAACCACATACATCAATGTAAATGGAACCCACCTGAAAGAGGACTCAGCTGGTTCTTTCTTCATGACCTGTAGTAGCCTGGTTAACAAACCTCTTTTTCCATCGCAGACTAGACTTCTAAAGAATGCGGGGGGAATATTACAAATATGAGTATAAGGATGGCAAAAGCAGGTCACTACAGAGCATACTTCTGGAGATGAAGCTACATTCTACTCACAAAGCTTAATATGAAGAGTCCAGTATCACACAGCAATGTCATGCATGAGCATTTCACATTGCCCACAAGAACGGATGACAACGGCTCCCACGTAGCTCTGATGTTGCAGTCTGCAAGAGCTGCAGTGTAACTGGATTTCAAGGAAGTTTCAAACAAAGCATTTTTGTTGAAACATTACCAAATACAAAAGAAATATGAGCACTGTGAGCAGGAGCAGCAGCAGGCCTGACAGTTTGGAATGAGAATGGAGGGGGCTGGGTCTCACTACACATTTGTAGAAAGGAGAGTTTGGTTCAGCAAGCACAACATTTTTGTATCGGAATTCAGACCGAGGCAGTGGCCTAAATAAGTGGTTAGTCTCCGCAGGAAAAACCCATGAAACTGAAGCACACAAACATGAACAGCACCTTGACACAACTGGGAGATGTATTTATGCAGGCGGTATATGCAGACATGCTGCCAGAAAAACTGTGTTTATTCAGAAAGGACGTGGCACCTGAAAACAAGAAGGGCAGGAAATGGAATGGTTCTGTTCATGTGCTTAGATCATGAGCCAACCTGCAGGTGTAGGGCAAGATAGTTTAGGGTTTTTCTACTGTTCAAAAAGATAGGCAGCATGCCTGCTCAGTTGGTCCATGCTGGTCACTGCTTGTGTACCGGCCAGCTGAGGTGCTGGATGCAGCCTGGAGCCTACAGAACAGAGCTTTTCACAAAGGAGGGCACTGGCTGCGGGACAGCTGGCTCCCCTTACTAGTGCTATCAGAAAATAGGGAAGGTTCCTCTGCAAATTACACAGGATGGAAGAGGTTATCTGTGGCCTCGCCCCTCCTCCTTCTAGCACACGTACAACACAGGGCAGCATTTCCCTCTGAATGGTTGAAGGAGGGCTGGAACAGCAGCAGTGCTCAGGAAGAGAGGATCTGGTCAACACCGGTGGTGGTTTCTCACCAACAAGGCAGATAACGAGGAAGTTGGCAACATTTAAGAACTGGGAAATCCCATCATGTGCCAGAGATTCCTTTTCGAAGCCAATGGCACCTTTCCACTCGCACCAGCTCCCTGGTCTGAAACATTAGCTGTAGGGTTTAGTGACCCAAATACGTTCGTTGGCTTTGTCTTCCGAGCCCTGCAGAGGGAGTGAGCTGGACTCTTGTCTAGCACATGAAGAGAACTGTTTACCAAGGGTTTGTCTTCAGAAGTCATATTGATTTAACTAGATCAGTATCGTAGAACACCTTTATGGGGCCACTCAAATGGGTTTACATATGTTATGTCAATTTAGCTTAATTTGGTTATCAGCCACTTTTAAATCGAACCCCTTTGGCAGGTACTCATATCTTCTCAACAGTTTAGTGAAATAATCAGTTTAGTTAAATTGGCGTAATGTGTGTGTAGGCCAGGCCTAAATCCCAACTGCAAAATATTACTGGTGGCTATTCATGAGCTAGAAAGATTCCAGCTTGCTTCACAACACCCAGTTTGTGAGGCTGGCAGTTAGAAAAGCATATAACATGGAGATCATGGACACAAACGTCAAACTCCATAATGCCATTGTCACAGCCTCTTTTTAGAGTATAAAGTGCATTTTAAGAGGTCAGCTAGTCATTACTATGAAAATAGGGGTAGCTATTTCTTCCTTTGAAGGATCTGGTTCTCCACCTGGCAATGCAATGACCTTATAGAGCAACACTATTTGATACTGATGTGGCAGTTTCACCTAGCTTCTTTCACATGTGATATATGGAAAATGCAATTCTTTGCATTTCCATAATTTCCTAGTGGTTTTGCTAGTGCAACTTATTGCTGAAGTTAAGGGAACGGGGCTTCATGGAGGATTTCAAACAGAGCAGATAAAATAAAACCTCTAGTGTAAGTACTTACCAAACGTTCCGAGTTTAAGAGCTTGAAATAGCAGGCTACAAAACCTATAGCTTCCTCCCTACCTGTCTGTGTTGACAACTGCGTCTACTTCAGGGATGTTGGCTTTGAGGGCGATTGCACTCAGTTCATTAAGTTCTTGGCTGTTTAACAGAAGATACTTGTTCCTGAAAAAAAATCATTGAGAGAAAAAAGGAAAAATGAGGCTGAGCACATCCATTTGTTTCCTTAATTCATGATTTATGTAATGTTGCTAGTTATATGTACTGCATCTGCAATCTGCAACTCCAAGCCAAACAAGACAGTGTGGCTAAGTTATTTGTGAAACTGGAAAGATGGGAACAGACATTTATTTATGCAGCCCACTAACAGGCTGTTGCCCTGCCTAAGAGTGCATGCTATCACATTGCCAGTCCTCCCGAAATTCAGTCCGTCACTAATCGTTAAAAAAGCAGTGCCAGGCTTCTTACACTTGTCTTTTTTATTATACCATAACCATCCAAAAGCAAATTAGAGAAAAAGATACAATACAACAAGGATAGCCTTTCAGCACTTACAAAATAGAGGTATTTCACCTACAATAATTGCTATTTAATCTGTTGGAAGCTATGACATTAACTTACAAAAATACAAAATGGCAGCTTAACAGATTTCAGCAATTTCAGATAGCACAGCCTTCCAAGAACCCCTCAAAAAGAGTCTCTATGCTGCCTATCAGTAGTTGCCCAATAATATGAAGATTTACTAGTAACATTAAATTGTATAAGGCACTCAAATTTTCCAGTACTTGGTTACAATTTACTTGACTATGTTATTATTTTATTCCTGGAAAGTGCCAAAAAACATCAGGAAACAAACTAGAAAACAGGGACGGGTATAGCAATGTAAAGAACTCACACAATAAAATATTTAGCCAAGTAACTACATAAAAGAGAAAGTGTTTTTCCAATGTCATTCAAATAAACCTGAATTGCCCATTCACCATTTTCGAGAGAGCGAAAATCATTTATATACTCTATTCTACAATATTCACTATGAAAGAAATTTTTTTTTGATCTAACAGAAATGCACTACAAGAACTATTCTTTCAAATGCAACACACTCATTTTTTCTGTAAATCATAACTTTAGCCTGGTTTAGTTGCAAGTGGCCAACAATGGTTTATTGATTAATTTTTTTAACTACAAACATAGCCTCCTCGCCTTCATTATCAGGACTATCTAGCTATTTTCTAGGCCACACCAATTCCAGCCACCAGTCAGTCAAGGTGACCTCCAAGACTACAAAAGGCTTTCCTTTCACTGGCTATAGTAATGATTGAGATCTCTCTAAAAGTATTGTTTAGCATCTGCCAACACTTCTCCCCTACTTTAAGATGCTGGAGCAAGACAAAAATATAAATTGTTCCTCAGATGCCTTATTACTTTTAACACCTTACCCTGCTGATTAGCATCAGCTGGAGTTGCCACATGGTATCTCTGTTTCCTTCCAGGTCAATAGGTTTCTGCAATGGAATTCTAACATCTCTCACTATTAAAAATGGAATTCTCTGAATCCTTAGCCAGTAACTCAGGGGTTTAGCTGAGTCCTCTCTCCCTGTACCAGCTGAGTTCAAGCACTCTTCAGTCTCTTGCTTTCATTGGGTTTTCAGGTAACTCAAGTTTACCAGTCATTTTACATGCCTTAACACAGAGATTTTACTTTACTATTACTTAATTTTAATAATCCATTTTCTCAAGCATTTCTGTTTTAGATTCCACACTTTCCATTCAGTTTCAGTGGATTCCAATTTTCATGATCTAAATATGTTCAACTTTTAGATGTTTAACTTTATTATTTTTGTTTCAACCATGCTTGAGGTTTTTATAGTGATCGCTTTAATACGGACAGCATCTGAGGAGACTTACTGTACCATCTGGGAGTTGTTGCTGGGCTAACAGTGGCTGCAGAGGGAAAGTTTTTGATGGGCTGAGATACAGATCTAGGTCCCAGTTTTCACAGCAGGAGATCTCTCAGTTTTGGCCTGGCCATAGCAGAACAAGGTAAATGTGACACTTTTATAGAATAAGAATTGGTGTAAGAGCATTATTTACTGTCTAGACCAGAAGCTTCTGAGGGTACAAGAGAACAGCATCTGGGTTCCCTCCACCTACCCCATTCTGACCTTTCGAGATGAGATGTGTGTTCCCTCATTCTGAGCAACGTGTGCATACTCTTAGGACAGTTTTGGTATTTTTTTATCCTTGCACTTTTCCCCCTGAAACATTACAAACAAGTCAGAATCCAGTGCTATAGGTGTAATTTAGATTGCTCCTTGAAATGGAAATTACCTGCACTGTCTGTGTGTAGAAGTGAACACTTTATTTATCATTGTCAGAAAGCACTTCTGCATTAGTTCCTATTAGAGCTCTACACCTCGCAGCACTTCCTTTGCCAGTCCCTGTTTTCAGGAGATTATGAAGTGGCCCACAGAAAATTACATTACAAATTACAGATTGACATTTTTCATGCAGTGGGATGTTTGTTGAAAAGGTATGTAATCAGAATGTAATTAGCGAATTATCGGATAAAGGCATGTGACACAGAACACTTCTTAAATTAAGTTAGTTTTCTCCACGTAGGTGTAGTTTGGACTTTCCTGTACATTCTAATAATCTATATTTGTTGGGTTTGGTAATTTCCTGTAGCTATGCAGTGTGTCCCATAATTACATGGGTTGGAGCCCTTAAGCATCCAATCTAAAAATCTTATGCATTTTATAAAGCGCAGCTAAAATTTACATAGCAAATGACATTTGATGGCTCTGACACAATCCAGAGAAAATATCCTACTTAGCGAGTGAGATAGGATGGTTACATTAATACCTCATGGCTGGAACTGAAGTGCTGGCATCAAAGATAATGCCTACAGTTAGATACAAATAAATGTCAACACCAAAAGTGAAAAGATGTACCATGGGGAAAAGTGATCTGGCCCTATCAAACAAGAATACAAAAAAAAAAAAATCTTATAGATTCATAGATTCAAGGACTGGAAGGGACCTCGAGAGGTCATCGAGTCCAGTCCCCTGCCCGCATGGCAGGACCAAATACTGTCTAGACCATCCCTGATAGACATTTATCTAACCTACTCTTAAATATCTTCAGAGATGGAGATTCCACAACCTCCCTAGGCAACTTATTCCAGTGTTTAACCACCCTGACAGTTAGGAACTTTTTCCTAATGTCCAACCTAGACCTCCCTTGCTGCAGTTTAAGCCCATTGCTTCTTGTTCTATCCTCAGAGGCTAAGGTGAACAAGTTTTCTCCCTCCTCCTTATGACACCCTTTTAGATACCTGAAAACTGCTATCATGTCCCCTCTCAGTCTTCTCTTTTCCAAACTAAACAAACCCAATTCTTTCAGCCTTCCTTCATAGGTCATGTTCTCAAGACCTTTAATCATTCTTGTTGCTCTTCTCTGGACCCTTTCCAATTTCTCCACATCTTTCTTGAAATGCGGTGCCCAGAACTGGACGCAATACTCCAGCTGAGGCCTAACCTTCAAAGAATGGTACGCCTGGATTCTGCACATTATAACCCAGAGCAATACACACACTAGCAAAATGTGTGCAGTTTCCTCAAGCTGTACCACTAAGAAATATTTGCATCATCCTATAGCTCTCGCAGAAAGCAAAGCCATGAAATTTATCTGTTCACAGGTGAGTTACCACCTTACATTTCTACTAGGACTGTGCGTGGAAAGGCTTTAATAGTCCTAAATTCATACATTTCAAGGCCAAAGGGACCATAATGATAATCTAGTCTAGTCTGACCTTCTTTATAACAGAGACTACACAATCTCACCCAGTGAATTTCTGCATTGAGCCCACAACTCCTGGTTACGCTATAGCAGATCTTTTAGCGTACATCTACACTACAATTAATAACCCGCAGCTGGCCCGTGCCCGCTGACTTGGGTTCATGGGCTGGTTTAATTGCAGTGTAGATGTTCAGGCTCTGGCTGCTGCCTGGGCTATAGTACCCTTTGAGGGGGAGGGTCCCAGAGCTCGGGCTCCAACCTGAGCCTGAATGTCCACACGGCAATTAAATAGCCACTTAGCCCAAGGCCCGCGAGTCTGAGTCAGCTGGCATGGGCTAACTGCGTGTGTCTAACTGCAGTGCAGACATACTCTTAGGGCTGGTCCACACTACCCGCCCAATTCGGTGGGTAGAGATCGATCTTCTGGGATCGATTTATCGCGTCTCATCTGGACGCGATAGATCGATCCCAGAAGCGCTCCCCCGTCGACTGCGGAACTCCTGCTTGCCGAGAGAAGGAAGCGCTGTCGACGGGGGAGCCTGCCTGCGCCGCGTGGACCCGAAGTAAGTAAATTTAGTTCGATATAGGAAACGTCGACTTCAGCTACGCTATTCTCGTAGCTGAAGTTGCGTTTCCTATATCGATCCCCCGCCCCAGTGTGGACCAGCCCTTAGAAAGGCACCCAATTTTTGACATCCAATCAGCAAATACTAGAATATTGAGACCACCTTCCTACCTTTTGGAAGGAAAAACTGCATACACAGTACCTGAGATAGTGTTTACAGGATGGTACATAATGAATAGTTTTATCAATTTAAGCTACTGGAAGAAATTTAGGATGATTAAATACAATTCCCCAAGCTGAGTTTTATCAGGACTGAACTGTCACTTGTGAAGAGTTCCATGGGATCCTTAATGATCACAAGTTGCCTAGACCTTGATTTTGCTATTTAAAAAGATCTGCAGCAAAACCCCTGTGCTACACTACTGCACTGGCTCAGTACTCACTGAGGGAGGAGAGCCACCTACTGACTCATGAAACCTACTTTCACACTGTTTCTCATTTACCAAAAAATTCTTTTTATATCAGTAGTGGGACATTTAAATATAATAGGTCAGGGCAAGGCATCTAAATACATTTGAGGGTGCTCAATAATTTAGTTAAAAGGGAACAAGAGATGCCACTAAATACAATTTACTGTAAGCTTATTTTTTCCATACTTACTCATGATGATCACTAAAACTTTGAAGAAGCCTCAAAAACTGTATCTTTAAAGTAATGTCCTACAAAAAAAACAGAAGGGTGAAAAAACCCTTTAAAATATGTATTGTACATATTACAGCATCATCACTAATGATAAACACAGAAGAAATAGGTATCTCAGACTAGGCTGGAGATGGAAATCTTTCAAGACTGAAAAAGTAATTACAACATCCTGAGTGTGACAAGCAATTGGAATAAGGAAGGAACGAACTTCATCATGAGTTTCCCAAAACAGAAGAGAATGGAAAGGGTGATGGGATGTGTGCAATTTAACAAAGCTAAGTTTATTTAAAATAAATACTACGTTTACCTCCAAATTTCCAGGTATAAAGCAATGCTTCGTATCTGGTATCAAGGCTCTCAAATCAATGGACTACAGCAACTCCAAGGGAAAAAAAAATTACTACAACTGTAGCATCTAAATTACCATGCAAAATGTGAAATTAGGGTACTCACTGGACTACAGTCACAATTTTGGTTATGCCCATGCAGAACAAGGGCTGATGCTGAATGTTTCCTCCAGATCAGTTTGTCAAACAGGTTATTAAGGCCAGGAATCAATTTGAATTCTGCTATCATTTTGTGAACCTGGAAAAGAAAAATTTTAAACTTGTCTGGTTGTTTCTGGTGCCTTCATAAAGGGGAAAGGGGCAGTTTAGAACACAGATGGGCATAGCTACATCATCTCATGTTAGAGACACTGAAATGCTTTACTGAACAACGTGGGTTTTACTCCACACACAAGAAGTGGTGAATCCCAAGGGGAAGCCTTCAGTCTCCTCCAAGAATTAAATTGTCCGCTTCCACTGAACAGAAACATTTGATCCAGTTTCTTTGGAGACAGCCTAAACTGATACTTGAATTTATGGAGGTTCCTCTGATGAAGAATGAACTAGGGGAAACAGTGTACTCTGGAAGAGGAAATTTAGCACACTGAAGGTAAAGGGACACCCAACTATATATCTATTCTAAAGTTCTTCCTGTAACATTTTAGTGCCAGTTCCCTAGTGTCTTTTCTGCTGATCATAGGTCAGGCCACTGATTCTAGGGTGGCTCTTTGCAGGCAGGAATGGAAAATGCCACAGGCACTATTTTCAAGTGTCCTAGCGTGTGATACTAGGTGCTGTGGAGAATGTTGTCCTGCAGCACTAGCAGGGAACTGACCTGCAATGCACAAGCAGCACACGCTTTAGTCAGCAAACCAGTATGTTTTTCCTGATGCTTCCCACACTCCACCCCCCTTTTAAAAAAGAAAAAGAAAATGCAGATCATCATCTCTCAAGCACGCCTCTATGCCTGCCAAGGCCCAGATGTGGGACACCATGTGACAAACCCAGAATGAGGGAGTCAGTCAGTCATGCAGGAAACTTATGCTGTGAGATTTCTTCCTTCTGAGTAAAGGACTTCAATTAACACCTCAGATTCAGGATTCTCCATTTCTGATGTAAGTGATTTGGAGGGGGGGGAAGAGAAGGCCAAGTGTATGTGTGGAATGTCGGGAGCTTTGGGACTAAAATGAGCAATGCCCCTGGAGATGAGGTGCAAGTCAGAGTTCTACTCACAAGCCTGACTAGGACAGTCTTGTTCCTGTGTGCCCTCCCCTACCAATGGCAGGCTCCCTCTGGACTCCCATCAACAACTCTAGTAGACTGTTCCGTATTTTAGTTACCAGTTTTATTAAAGATTGTGGTTGATGCAAATTATAACCTTACAAAAGTATTAAAAGAGGTTGACAGGTATACAGGGCAAGGGCTGTATTATAAATACAGCAGAGTTGAGACAGCACAGGTTATGAGTTACAGGAAGTAAAAATATTTTATTTTTGTTTTTTAAAATCAGTCCATCTCATTTGGCCCATCTTTCCTCAAATAGTTACGCTGTTTAGATTAACCCAAGCAGCAGGTCATTCCATGTTTCTTAATTTTATTTGGATCAATCATTTTCATAGCTGCCATTCTGTTTAGCAGTCATAGTACTGAAATCCACGGACTGCCTGCAGTCACATTTTGACATGATTTCAGCAAACCAGGACATTTCACTAACAGGGAATGAGGGATCCTGTTTTTGCATCAGTTTTCTAGCACCACACATGAAGTCTATCTCAGCAGTCCCAGAAAGTGGAATCCTCCCAACATTATATTTGCACTCTGTCCAACATTTCACTCAGCCTTTTACCTACCCCCACCTCTGCCTTCACATGCTCCCACACACCAAGAGCCTCCTGCACAGAGCAAGGGACTCTCCCAATCATTTCTGGAGACACTTATGTAAGTTGCCAATACCGGTCAGCAGTACTTTGGATGCACTAGCCTCTTACAGTGGCCAGTATGGCATAACCACAGCAGGGTGAACTATAAAATGCAAAAGCTGCATGTGAAAATGCAGACCATGCATGTGAAAGGAGCAGCTCCCTTTTGTCTCCACCAGTGTTCATTGTTTAAACAGGAATCAGATTCTGTCATACCCAGTGCCTTTGTGTCCTGTGCCAACCAACACACCCCTAGCCACTTTCCTGCCTTCTTAATGTTAGCCTGCTGAACTGTAAGACCTAGCGGAGCTAACCTTTGCATGCTAGAACACCCATAAACCATAAGGGTTGACTTCTAATTTCATTGTCCCTCCTAGAGGCCCCATTTGAACTATAGCTATATAGTTCAGTTTAATGCCAGAACAAATCCTATTTTACAGTACATACTTCAAATCCTCTTTGGCATCTTCCCACTGCTGCTCAAGATTGTGAAGACGGTTTAATGCCCATTTCCAGTTCTCTAGCTCATTATGCTAAACCCCATCACACTTCCTCTTAACGTGTGCAGCTTGGCTCCCCAAGAAAGGAGCAGGTAGAACAGCAGAGTATCTTTCACCGCTTAAGTAGAACCATGTAAGACAACCTAAAGAAATATGTGAAGTGACTACATGAGGGTGTGGTTATAATTACAGGGCAATAAAAGCCAAGAAATGAAGTAAAGCACCACTTCTCTACTAGGGTGTGATCATCCCAAGGCAGCAGTGAAGTGTGGTAACTGAGTCACTGCTAGCACTACAGAGAAGAATTGAACAGTGTACAACATAACCAGGAAGAGAATTTAGAGAGAAGTTTCAGTATTAGAGAATTTAGTTTATTAGAATGTTCCCTTACTGAAAAATTAAATGCCTGTTTACATTTTTTCTCATAAATCAGTGATCCAAAAAGAGTTTTGTAACCTCCTGACACAACAGCGTAATTCTGCATGGAATTTCTGAAGCAAGATCTTTGGTTGCCCAAATTGGAAGACTGAGGTCACAAACCTATGACCTTTAATCCCCTCAGCCTGGCAACTGCTGATATATATGGTGGTTACCATGGCAGAAACAGCAGAGGGAGAACACACTGTTTTCTTGCTGGCATTTCTCATCATAGCGGAATTATAAAGAAGTATTTTCTTACAATGTGCCTTGATTTCAGGGGAACACTTGCTTCTCAGACAGCCATGCTCAACAAAAATAGTATTCAAATAGACTCCTGTATGCAGCAAAGTTTGCACCTTATGATAGCGAAAGGGGTTGGTGTGGGATAGAAATCGGAGGCAGCTTTTTGCAGCACATTCATGTATATTATGAAAGCTGCATCCTTGCAATGGAAAAAGTCAGAAATTAAGTCTTTGAATTACACAATACCCCCCCAAAAATTCAAAGAGCCTTTCACAGAGTCCATGATTTTCTTGATGCCATAGACCCAGCCTATATATTATATTAGTTTCACCCTCTCTGTATATCCTTGAACTGTGAACTCCATGCAGTAGGGACTGTGCTTTGCCCAGAAAGCAGCTAAGCGCACACTGGGTACTACCATGAACAATTCTTCTGTTCATTTTCATATTCTTTTGTATCCGTATGTAGGTTTATAAAGTACCGGTTATTTGTGCTTATAGGATTGTGCTTAAAATGTATATTTGTTTGTAGAACTTTCTCTAAATAAAAAAGTGTTTACAAACCTCACCATGAGGACCAGAAGTAAAGGAATTCTATATGGGAAAGTACTGAGTACTTTCTAACTACTGACTCCAATAGAGCTTCACTAAACAAAAACTTGGAGTGCATGGTGGTGGGTTCAAGTAAGCTAAACTGAATGCTTGGATTTAAAGAGACAATGACTATTCTATGCACACATGAACATTTAGGTAGACACTCACCTGATTCCTCTGTCTCCCCATCAGCAATACACAGAGAACATACAACACCTCCAGCTTGTACATGATCTCATGCATGATCTTCATGGACTGCGGAAGCTGAGTTCTTGTTGAGGTGTTGGCTAATCCACTTTCATCTGAAGATTCTAAATGAGAGATCAGAGACATGAGCCTGAGGTAGTCCCCACAGGAAAGGATTGGTTACTGCTTTATGTAATAGCAAATACTGAAGTACTGCAAATGTATGACCAGCACATTTAACTGAAGATCTTCCTAGTAAAAATGAAGATGTGTCATGAGACTGAAATAAGCAATTGCAAGTTATCTGCGAGACGTTTTTCTCACTATGGGAGATGCACCACTGAGGTTTAGATTAGGACGGTGTTAGGATCCTTACCTCAAATATTTTTTTAAATAGCTCACCTTCCGATAACAAGCCAAACAGCATTTCATACACGAAACTAATGGATTACAAATGTGAAATTCCTAATGACATTATGTCACTTCTTTTACCCTTGCTCTCTTTGTACACAGGAAATCATGAATTAGGGGTGTGATTTTCAAAAATGCTCAGCTTTGGCCTAACTCTCCTCTAACTATCTCCAGTGGGGGTTACAGGTAGGCCAGTGCTGAATACTTCTGAAAATCCATTCTGTAAGTATAATGTTGAAGGACAGAGCTAAGAACGTAACATGTTTGGGATGCAATGGAAGCCACGATTTGGAATTATTTAGATCACAAAATTGACACACTTTAAATAAAACAGGCTAGGATTTAAAGTTAGACCCATCATGGTGGCTTAACTTAAGGAGGTGCAAGTCATGCTGTCCCTATACTTCAGGTTTGTGAACTGGTAAACATGCATGAGTGCTGGGAGGCACGCAGCCAGAGTCAGAGAGATGCTCACATTGCCCAGAAGAGGAAGTTGCAGCCCTTATTCTGACGATCACACAGATTATCCAAGATCGAGAGATCTGCGAAATGTGTGCACTCCTTTTCTGAGAGAGCTCTCTTTTATAGTAGCAAGCTTTCCCCACTTTACACTAAACCAAAATTGTGCACACATACGGAGATAGCACACTGCTCAGAGACAGCTCTGTGTGCAAGACCTACACTTAATTTTGTTTTAGTATATTTGCAGGATTTTTAATAAGAGTTTTTGCCACAATTCTGATCAAGTAGGATCAAGAGGACAGTTGCTTCTATGTATCTTCAGAAGCTATGTAAAATTTGGGGATCTAGAAAACAACTTTATAAAGGTCTACTCCACTAAGGAGAGTACGTTTTTGGGAGAGTAGTCCACCTCCTGTGTTATACAAGTGGTCAAACTAAGAAGATCAGAATGGTTTCTTCTGACTTTGTATTCCCATAGTGAAGGGAGTGTGTATGCCATTTTCATAACAATACTTCAGGGCTTACATAACAACTTTAAACAAACATAAAAAGGGGGAAGGAATGCAAGCAAAAATAGAGAAAGAATGGGTTAAAGAATATTTCAATAAAGTAGACGTATTCAAGTCAGCAGGGCCTGATGAAACTCATCCTAGGATACTTAAGGAACTGGCTGAAGCAATCACGGAACCATTAGCCATTATCTTTGAGAGAACACATGGAGGATGGGTGAGGTTCCAGAGGACTGCAGAAGAACAAACATAGTACCTAGCTTTAAAAGGGGGGAAATAGAGGGCCTAGGGAACTACAGACCAGTCAGCCTAAGTGTGATACCTGGAAAGACAATGGAACAGCTTATTGAACAATCAACTTAACTGTATTATCCTGTGCTTACAAGGAAAAGCCATCATGGATTTGTCAAAAACAAACCATACCGGACCACTCTAATTTCCTCTTTGACAGAGTTACTGGCCTAATGGATGGTGGGAAGCAGGAGACATGATATATCTTGAGTTTAGAAAGGCTTTTGATACAGTACCCCATGACACTCATAAGCAAACTAGTGAAACGTTGGTCTAGATGAAATTACTGTAAATTGGGTGCACAAATGGTTGAAAGACTGTACTCCGAGTAATTATAAATGGTTTGCTGTGAAACTGGGATGGTGTATCTAGTGGAGTTCCATGGGGGGCAGTCCTTGGTCTGGTACAGTCAGTATTTTCACTAATGACTTTGATAATGGAGTGGAGAGTATGCTTATAAAATTTTCAGATTACACTAAACTGGGAGAGGTTGCAAGCACTTTGGAGCACAGGATTACAATTCAAAACGACCTTGATAAATTGGAGGATTGGTCTGAAATCAACAAGATGAAATTCTATAGTAAGTGCAAAGTACTACATTTAGGAAAGGGGGGGGGAATCAAATGCACATCTACAGAATAGGGAGTAACTGGCTTGGTGGTAGCACTGCTGGATCACAAATTGAATGAGTCTCAACAACGTGATGCAATTGCAAATTGAGACAATATCATACTGGGGTGTATTAACAGGAGCGTTGTATTTAAGACATGGGAGGTAACTGTCCTGTCTACATGGCACTGGTGAGGCCTCAGCTGGAGTACTGCGCCCAATTCTGGGTGCCACACTGTAGGAAAGATGCGGACAAATTGGACAGCGAGTCCAGAAGAAAGCAACAAAAATGATAAAAGGTCTAGAAAACCTGACCTGTGAAGAAACGTTACAAAAACTGGGCATGTTTAGTCCTCAGAAAAGACTACTGATGACGACAGTCTTCAAATATGTTAAGGGCTGTTACAAAGAGAATGGGGACCAATTATTCTGTGTCCACTGAATGTAGGCCAAGTAGTAATGGGCTTAATCTGCAGCAAGGGTGACTGAGGTGAGATATTAGGAAAAGCTTTCTAACTACAAGGGTAGTTAAGCTCTGGAACAGGCTTCCAAGGAAAGAATGACGGAATCCCCATCATTGGAGATTTGGTTGGACAAACTTGTCAGGGACAGTTGAGGTTTACGTGGCCCTGTCTCAGCACAGGGGGCTGAACTTGATGACCTCTCCAGGTCCCTTCCAGCCCTACATTTGTATGGTTCTAACTCCTCTTAATTCAGACAGAGCTAGCAGCTAAGTAATTTGTTGAAACAATTAACAGTTTATCCAAATTACTTACCATTGTGGGAAGAGGAATCACTGAGTTGCCTGAGCATGGAGAAGGATGCAAGAATGCTTGGATTCTAATCCCAATGCTACAGCCAATTAGCTGTAGATTTTGAGCAAATGGCTTAACTTGTGCCTCAGGTCCCCCCCTCCCCCATCTGTAAAATGGAAATAAAAAACTCTCCTACCTCTTGTGAGAGGGATTCTGAGGGTTGTAAGCATAACACTATATAAGGAGCTCTTCGGACAGCTGAGATGTAAACTTTGCAACAGGATATATTGATTAGTACAAAAATCCACTCATCACTTTGCAGTAAAATAGGAGACAGATCTAAGCATACTGTGCTCAACATGTTTTTGGTTTTTTTTGGAAGGGGGAATGGGGCAGGAGAGAGAAGCGAAACCCAGCTATTCTACAAGCCATAAAACAAAACTATAGATTAGTAAATAGCAACAGATACCTGTGCTGCTCTGCTCTGCCTCCTCATTTGCTACCCGCATCAGGGCATCAAGAACAAGTGCATTGTCCAGCCAGGTGTACCACTCCTCTAACTCCTGAAGGAAATTGGAAGTACCCGTTGTTTCCGATACTTTCCTCGTTGCCAGTTTGCATAATCGCTCAACAAAGCCTGGAATATTCAGGAGTGTAGCTACAACAGGAAAACAAAACAAGTCAACAACCAACAAAAGACTCCACGCCAGATGGCAAATTCACTTTTCAAAATGCTCCTATCAAAGTATACAGTGTACTCAACTGTATTCTATATGGCTGACAAGATCCAAATATTGGATTTTTTGATGAGCACTCAACAGCAGCCAGAGGGATCCTAGATAGTTAGACACGACAGGTTGGGTAAAAATCAATCGTTTTTAAAAAATTGATTTTTTTTAAGCCTAGAATGTCTGCTAAATCAGCATGAAGCGATGGAAACAGCTACGAGTATGGTTAAGAGCTCCTCTTGTTCAGAATATCATCAAGTTGCATCATCACTGGGATTCAGTCTGTTACTGTCCCATTTTTAAGTTCTCAGCCATTTTGACTTTATGAATTACACCCATGCGACAGCAAGGGCTTTCAGTTACTAGTTTCAAAATTAACAGAGGCTGTTATAATTTGAGTTTAAGGCCTAAACTTACTATAAACTACTTTCTTAAATGATTTTAATAAGTAAATAAAAGTCTGCCATATCAAGAGTCCTAGTCTACTGTGATATCAGAAGTAACTCAACCAAACACCACCCTTACTCAACAGCTAATTAGCAGGCAACAATTTCCCCAGTTGTATGAGGAAGACTCCATAGATAATGGATTACCTGGCCCACTGCTACAGTTCTTCAAAACCATCCACAGGACTACAACCAGTACATACAATAGCCTCAAACACCCTTCGCCTCACTGGAGCACCCTGTTCTCATTCACCACCTGCACAAAATCTACACAACTCTCCCAGGACAACACAAATACAACCACCCACACCCCACAACTATCAGCACGTAGAATAACCCAACCACAACTCTGAACATCCGCTAAGTCAGTGTGAAGCGATGGAAACAGCTACCTGGATGGTTGAGAACTCTTTTTGTTTAAAATATCACCAGATTCCATCATCACTGGGATTTGCGGTCTGTTACTGTTCAATTTTTAAGTTCTCCACTTTTTTTAAACAAAAACACCCACACACCCCTTTACAGATTACATCTGTGCAACAGCACAGGTTTTCATCTATTAGTTTAAAATTAAACTCAAATTACAACAACCTATGCTACGGCCTAAACTTACTATAACCTACTAAAATAATTTAAACAAAACAAAAACATCCACATTAATCAATACATTTGCTACTGAAGTTTTAAAGAGAGGCAGACCACTGAACTGGTGGAAGTAATTGGATAAGGACCTGGAACCAGAGTTTGTTGAAGTGTTAAATTGGCTTTAACAGTAGTTGCCTCTTCTGCAGATGCAAAGAGAATTTTATTTTCATTTCACTTTATTCAACTAATTCAGTTCAATGACCAGCTCATTCAAAGTTAAGAAATTGATTGGGAGTTGAAAAAGCAGGAAAGCTTGTTTTCTTTCGCCAGTATATTAAAAGAAACTAAATGAGAGAGCATGGTATCTACTAGCTCAAAAATCATGAAGGACATGGCGATCAAACAATCAGTACAATTCACAACTACAGATAATACTTCCTTTGTTTAATAAATCAATTAGTTTTAAATGCACGTTTTGAAAAAAAAATTCTCATATGTATAGGACATTTAAGTAGCTTTATTTAATCAATAAAACAATGTTTTTGCACATTTTTAATTGAATTCCAATTTCCATCCAACTAGAGCTTGAAACAAGTAAAAGAAACAAAAAACCATAATAAGAAATGCATCATTCACCATTTTCTAACATAACAAGGAAATGTAAAAATTAAGAATCTATATAACTGCTTAAATAAATCTACAGATATAATGTATCCTTCTGGTTGGCAAAAAGAAGTACCAAATTTAGCATAGAGACTATATTTAGTTGAAAATCAACGTGTTTTAATGATTACCAACCAATGGAGAATCAACTAAAGGAAAGTAACTAAAAAGCAGAAAAAAAAAAAGATCAAAATCGATTATTTAAATCAAGGTTTCCGGCTTTCTGGTTTAAATCATGATTAAAATTGGTAATTTACATCCTTTCCCACCCAGGGTGATTGATGTTGCTGAATTACACATTGGATTTGTTTTTGTCGATTCATGTCTCAACTTTGAATAAAAGCTGCACTTTGCCCTCAGTGTAAGGCTCTCACAAAGGCCTGGTGTTCACTATGAGTTTAGGTCAAATTTAGCAGCGTTAAATCAAATTAACCCTGCACCCGTCCACACAACGAAGCCATTTACTTCAACATAAAGGGCTCTTAAAATCGATTTCTGTACTCCTCTCCGACGAGGGGAGTACCGCTGAAATCGACACTGCCGGTTCGAATTAGGATTAGTGTGGATGAAATTCGACGGTATTGGCCTCCGGGAGCTATCCCACAGTGCACCATTGTGACCGCTCTGGACAGCAATCTGAATTCTGATGCACTGGCCAGGTAGACAGGAAAAGCCCCACAAACTTTTGAATTTCATTTCCTGTTTGCCCAGCGTGGAGAGCACAGATGACCACGCACAGCTCATCAGCACAGGTAACCATGCAGTCCGAGAATTGAAAGAGCACCAGCATGGACCGTACGGGAGGTACTGGATCTGATCGCTATATGGGGAAGAGGATTCCATGCTAGCAGAACTACGTTCCAAAAGACGAAATGCCAAAACATTTGAAAAAAATCTCCAAGGGCATGATGGAGAGAGGCCACAATAGGGACTCATATCAGTGCCGCGTGAAAGTTAAGGACAAGCCGTACCAGAAAACCAAAGAAGCAAATAGAAGGTCCGGGGCAGAGCCGCAGACATGCCACTTCTACACTGAGCTGCATGCAATTCTGGGGGGGTGGGGGGGGCCCACCACCACTACCCCACCGCTGACCGTGGATTCCGAGGAGGGGGTTCCTTCAGCCATGCCTGAGGATTCTGCGGACGGGGAAGATGAGGAGGAGGACGACGATGAGGTTGTAGAGAGCACACAGCACTCTGTTCTCCCCAACAGCCAGGATCTTTTTCTCAGCCTGACTGAAGTACCCTCGCAACCCTCCCAAGGCGGTATCCCAGACCATGAAGCCATGGAAGGGACCTCTGGTGAGTGTACCTTTGTAAATATAAAACATGGTTTAAAAGCAAGCGTGTTTAATGATTACTTTGCCCTGAGGACTTGGGATGCATTCGCGGCCAGTACAGCTACTGGAAAAGTCTGTTAACGGGATGGAGCGGAAATCCTCCAGGGACATCTCCATGAAGCTCTCCTGGAGGTACTCCAAAAGCCTTTGCAGAAGGTTTCTGGGCAGTGCAGCCTTATTCTGTCCTCGATGGTAGGACACTTGACCACGCCATGCTAGTAGCAAGTAATCTGGTATCATTGCAAGACAAAGCCTGGCAGCGTATGGTCCCAGTGTTTGCTGGCATTCAAGCAACATCCGTTCTTTATCTCGCTGCGTTATCCTCAGGAGAGTGATATCGTTCATGGTAACCTGGTTGAAATACGGGAATTTAATTAAGGGGACAGAGGTGGCCGTTCCTACTGGGCTGTTTGCCTGTGGCTGAAAAGAAATCCTTCCCTGCAGTTAGCCAAGCGGTGGGGGGGCCCATTGGCGCTCAGCTTTTCGCGTTTGGCTAGCAGGGATCTTCCCTGATACCAGCCACGCGGTGGGGGGAGGGGTAAAGTGATCATCCCAGAGAACTGGATTGGGGGGGAGGATTTAGTTTGGTTTCTGCTGCTGCACGTTAACAGGAAAACCGCAGCACTCAACGGGCTTTGCTTGGTATGGGAAAGGAGGGCGCTGCTTTAATGAAGGTTGCAGAAGCCGAAAGACAATAGCTTACGATGGCCGCATGCAAGCCGAATTGCCCGGCCCTGCATCTGATCTCTAAACACCAAAGCCGCAGGCACTCAATAGAAGATGCAAAATGCGACCTTGTATCGAAATCACATGTGCTATGTAAATGTGAATAGTGTCGTTCACCGTGAAAGGGTATAAGCATTGTTCTGTAAAATGTATCTTTTTAAGTACTTCTCTCCCTTTTTTCCCTCCCTCCCGCAGCTGCAAATTTTTCAAGCCTCCTTCCTCCATCCCGAAGGCTATCTCAGATAAGGCGGCGAAAAAAAATGCACGTGAGATTAAATGTTCTTGGAAATCATGCAATCGACCCGCGATGAAAGAGCTCATCTGAATGAGTGGAAGGACACGGTATCAAAGTACAGGAAAGATGCCAGTGAACACGAGGACAGGAGGGACGCTCGAGATGAGAGGTGGCGGCAGGAGGATCAGAGGAGGCAGGATGCAACACTGGGGCTGCTGCATGAGCAAACGGACATGCTCCGGCATCTGGTGGAGCTTCAGGAACGGCAGCAGGATCACAGAGTGCCGCTGCAGCCCCCGTATAATCACCCTCCCCAAGTTCCATAACCTCCTCACCCAGACGTATAAGAACGCGGGGGGGGAGGGAGGGGAGAGAAGAGGCTCCGTGCACCCTGCCACTCCACCCCAGTGGACAGCCCAAGCAAAAGGCTGTCATTGTTCTGAACTTTTGAAGTGGCCTTTTCCTTCCCTCCTCCCCAACCCCACCCAGGCTACCTTGTCAGTTCTCTCCCTCTTTTTATAATCAATTAATAAATAATACATGATTTTTAAACAATAGTGACTTTATTTCCTTTGAAAGCAAGCTGTGATCGAAGGGGGAGTGTGGGTTGCTTACAGGGAATGAGTCAATCAAGGGGGCGGGTTTTCATCAAGGAGGAACAAACAGAACTCTCACACCGTAGCCTGGCCAGTCATGAAACTGGTTTTCAAAGCCTCTCTGATGCACAGCGCTTCCTGGTGTGCTCTTCTAATCGCCCTGGTGTCTGGCTGCGCGTAATCAGCGGCCAGGCGATTTGCCTCAACTTCCCACCCCGCCATAAAGGTCTCCCCCTTACTCTCACAGAGATTGTGGAGCACACAGCAAGCAGCAATAACAATGGGGATATTGGTTTGGCTGAGGTCTGAGCGAGTCAGTAAAGTGTGCCAGCGACCCTTTAAACGTCCAAATGCACATTCTACCACCATTCTGCACTTGCTCAGCCTTTACTTGAACAGCTCCTGACTACTGTCCAGGCTGCCTGTGTACGGCTTCATGAATCATGGCATTAAGGGGTAGGCTGGGTCCCCAAGGATAACTATAGGCATTTCAACATCCCCAACGGTTATTTTCTGGTCTGGGAAGTAAATCCCTTGCTGCAGCCATTTAAACAGAGTAGTGTTCCTGAAGACGCGAGCGTCATGAACCCTTCCCGGCCAGCCCACGTTGATGTTGGTGAAATGTCCCTTGTGATCCACCAGTGCTTGCAGCACCATTGAAAAGTACCCCTTGAGGTTTATGTACTGACTGCCCTGGTGCTCCGGTGCCAAGATAGGGATATGGGTTCCATCTATCGTCCCACCACCGTTAGGGAATCCCATTGCAGAAAAGCCATCCACTATGACCTGCACATTTCCCAGAGTCACTACCTTTGGTAGCAGCAGCTCAGTGATTGCTTCGGCTACTTGCATCATAGCAGCCCTCACAGTAGTTTTGCCCACTCCAAATTGATTCCCGACTGACCGGTAGCTGTCTGGCGTTGCAAGCTTCCACAGGGCTATCGCCACTCGCTTCTCAACTGTGAGGGCTGCTCTCATTTTGGTATTCTGGCGCTTCAGAGCAGGGGAAAGCAAGTCACAAAGTTCTATGAAAGTGCCCTTACACATGCGAAAGTTTCGCAGCTACTGGGAATCGTCCCACACCTGCAACACTATGCGGTCTCACCAGTCTGTGCTTGTTTCCCGGGCCCAGAATCAGCGTTCCACGGCTATAACCTGCCCCATTAACAGCATAATCTCCAAAGCGCCGGGGCCCGCAGTTTGAGAGAATTGTGTGTCCATGTCCCCATCACTCTCGTCGCCGTGCTGCTGTAGCCGCCGCCTCCTCGCCTGGTTTTTCAGGTCCTGGTTCAGCATAAACTGCACGATAATGCGTGAGGTGTTTACAGTGTTCGTGACTGCGGTCTTGAGCTGAGCGGGCTCCATGCTTGCCGTGGTATGGTGTCTGCACAGTTCACCCAGGAAAAAAGGCGCGAAACGGTTGTCTGCCATTGCTTTCATGGAGGGAGGGGTGAGGCTGTACTCAGAACCACCAACGACAATGTTTTTTGCCCCACAAGGCATTGGGATCTCAACTCAGAATTCCAATGGGCGGGGGAGACTGCGGGAACTATGGGATAGCTACCCACAGTGCAACGCTCCGGAAGTCGACGCTAGCCTCGGTACATGGACGCACACCGCCGAATTAATGTGCTTAGTGTGGCCGCATGCACTCGACTTTATACAATCGGTTGCCAAAAATCAAATTCTGTAAATTTGGAGTAATCCCGTAGTGTAGACATACCCAAAGATACATAGTATCAGTTCTTCATTATCAAATAAAATAGAGCTGTTAGATATAATACTATGCTAAATCTTCATCCTTATACCGTCAAAAGCCAAGGCCCTTAGTTCAAGTACCACTATTTTGAGTGGCTGCAATTCTATCGACAGCGCACGTCAACCATGAAATTCTGAACTTAGAAAAAGAAAACCTAAGTTAAAATTATATTTGAAAAATAATGTTTTAGGTTTGGACATTTAGACCCTGACCCTGCAAACAAACATGCAAATGGCTCACTTCAAGCATGTGTGAAGAGACTACTGAAATACTCAGATTTAAGCATTTGCAGGATCAGGAACATACACCTCTACCCCGATATGATGCTGTCCTCGGGAGCCAAAAAATCTTACTGCATTATAGGTGAAACCGCGTTATATTGAACTTGCTTTGATCCGCCGGAGCGCACAGCCCCACCCCCCCAGAGCGCTGCTTTACCATGTTATATCAGAATTCGTGTTATATCGGGTCAGAGGGATAGCTCAGTGGTTTGAGCATTGGCCTGCTAAACCGAGGGTTGTGAGCTCAATCCTTGAGGGGGCCACTTAGGGATCGGGGGCAAAATCAGTACTTGGTCCTGCTAGTGAAGGCAGGGGGCTGGACTCGATGACCTTTCAAGTTCCCTTCCAGTTCTAGGAGATAGGATATCTCCATTAATTTATTATTTATTTATTTATTGTTTTTATTTATATTGGGGTCGAGGTGTATTCAGTTAGTTTGCTTAAACAGCCTGAAGATTTGCACATTCACTTTAATGTATTATATGTCCTTGGATCTTCAGCCATAAGGGCTTATTTGCGGTAAAGAATAGCCATTTGTCACCATCCAGTGGCCACCACTCTCATGCATACATACACTTTACAAAGAGCTTCTGAAAAGGCCAATCTGCTGCCCACAGCCAATGCAGAATGCAGCAGCATGATTGTTGAGAGGTGTGAGGAGAATCTTTTTGGCCAGCCCATTGCTTCATACTCTGAATTTGCTACTTGTAGATGTGGGCTAAGTTGAACATTTAGATATTGACACTGAACCCCCTAAATGGACTGGATCCTAATTACAAGAGCTTCCTGGAGTCTCTATATATCAAAGCCCGGGCTGCTCATATTTCAAAGAGTTTCAGCACAGCAAAAAGTGAAACCAGTTCACCTTCCCTTTGCTGGCATTTTAATTGATTACATTGTTTGATAAAGCCTAGAAGACTTACAGCAAAGTAGGAGCTTAAGATAACATTCAAGATATAAGTCAGAAGCACTCAAGGGAACAAGAAAGCTCACATAGTGGCCTGAAGTTCAAAGATGCTGAGCACCTGCAGCTACCAATGCCTCCCAAAAGGGCATCATCAGGTGTTCAGCACCTCTTGAAAAAAAGATTACAAACCATCAGGGACTTTAAATGTAAGTTCTATATACAAATCTCTCAGCTATTTGTTTAATTGAGTATACTTAATAAACGAGTCATTATACCAAAAAACTGAGGTCAAAACGTGAACCAAGATTTCGCCTATTATGATTTGAAACTCCTTAAAATACTCAGTACTCAACATTCAGTTTTATTACGAAAATGCCAACTCAATCTGAAAAGCAGCACACGTGTGGCTTCAAGATTTCCAGCAAGAATTTAAGATTAGACAGATTTTTGAAGTTTTGCCCAATACAATTTCTAGTTCAGACTTTGGTCTAGACTGTTCTCTTACAATCGTTCTCACCTTCCGATATCGAATATAAAAGGGTACTTCACATAACGTGGAAAATTAACTCCTGAAACTCTAAAGAAAGAGGCATTCTATTTAGATCACAACAGTGTCTTCATAAACATGACTAAATGCAGGCTAGAAATCCTAGGTCCACAAATAATAGTGGTAATAGGTAACCGTTATGCTCTTCTTGATACAGGAGAGAAGGAATCACCCCCTAAAGTAAAGGAGGAGAAGCCTCGTACCCCTAAGGCTGGGAGGTCTGCTGCCACCACTGCGACTAGGAAACGTAGGGTAGTGGTGGTCGGAGACTCTCTGCTGAGGGGGACGGAGGCGCCCATCTGTCGCCCTGACATTTCATCTCGGGAGGTATGCTGCCTGCCGGGAGCCCGTATCCGAAATGTTACGGAGGCATTGTCGAGGATTATCCAGCCCTCTGACTACTATCCCATGCTACTCATCCATGTGGGCACAAATGATACTGCGAGGTGTGACACTGAGCAGATCAAGAGTGACTACAGGGCTCTGGGAGTACGGGTGAAGGAATTTGGAGCACAGGTGGTATTCTCTTCGATTCTTCCTATCAAAGGTAGGGGCCCGGGCAGAGACAGATGCATCATGGAGGTGAATGCCTGGCTGCGAAGATGGTGTCGCCAGGAGGGCTTTGGCTTCCTCGACCACGGGATGCTATTCGAGGAAGGACTGCTAGGCAGAGATGGCGTTCTCCTTTCGAGGAGGGGAAAGACCCTATTTGGACACAGACTGGCTAACCTAGTGAGGAGGGCTTTAAACTAGGTTCGACGGGGACAGGTGAGCAAAGCCCACAGGTAAGTGGGGAACATGGGAGACCTGGGAGATGGGTCGGAAACAAGAGGGAATGTGGGCTATATTGGCAGAGAGAAAGGAGGCTCAGGACAAAACTGGCGGGCAAGATCAAACCAGTATCTTCGATGCTTATATACAAATGCGAGAAGTATGGGTAATAAGCAGGAAGAACTGGAAGTGCTAATAAATAAACACAACTATGACATTGTTGGCATCACTGAAACTTGGTGGGATAATACACATGATTGGAATGTTGGTGTGGAGGGGTACAGCTTGCTCAGGAAGGATAGACAGGGGAAAAAGGGAGGAGGTGTTGCCTTATATATTAAAAATGTACACACTTGGACTGAGGTGGAGATGGACATAGGACCGGAAGTGTTGAGAGTCTCTGGGTTAGGCTAAAAGGGGTAAAAAACAAGGGTGATGTCATGCTAGGAGTCTACTACAGGCCACCTAACCAGGTGGAGGTATCTGAGCATCTAGCTATTATCTTTGGAAAATCATGGGAGACGGGAGAGATTCCCGAAGACTGGAAAAGGGCAAATATAGTGCCCATCTATAAAAAGGGAAATAAAAACAACCCAGGAAACTACAGACCAGTTAGTTTAACTTCTGTGCCAGAGAAGATAATGGAGCAAGTAATTAAGGAAATCATCTGCAAACACTTGGAAGGTGGTAAGGTGATAGGGAATAGCCAGCATGGAATTGTAAAGAACAAATCGTGTCAAACCAATCTGATAGCTTTCTTTGATAGGATAACGAGTCTTGTGGATAAGGGAGAAGCTGTGGATGTGGTATACCTAGACTTTAGTAAGGCATTTGACATGGTCTCACATGATATTCTTATCGATAAACTAGGCAAATACAATTTAGATGAGGCTACTATAAGGTGGGTGCATAACTGGCTGGATAACCGTACTCAGAGTCTCGTTATTAATGGTTCCCAATCCTGCTGGAAAGGCATAACGAGTGGAGTTCCGCAGGGGTCTGTTTTGGGACCAGCTCTGTTCAATATCTTCATTAACGACTTGGATATTGGCATAGAAAGTACGCTTATTAAGTTTGCAGATGATACCAAACTGGGAGGGATTGCAACTGCTTTGGAGGACAGGGTCATAATTTAAAATGATCTGGACAAATTGGAGAAATGGTCTGAGGTAAATAGGATGAAGTTTAACAAAGACAAATGCAAAGTGCTCCACTTAGGAAGGAAAAATCAGTTTCACACATACAGAATGGGAAGAGACTGTCTAGGAAGGAGTACGGCAGAAAGGGATCTAGGGGTTATAGTGGACCACAAGCTAAATATGAGTCAACAGTGTGATGCTGTTGCAAAAAAAGCAAACGTGATTCTGGTATGTATTAACAGGTGTGTTGTGAGCAAGACACGAGAAGTCATTCTTCCGCTCTACTCTGCGCTGGTTAGGCCTCAGCTGGAGTACTGTGTCCAGTTCTGGGCACCGCATTTTAAGAAAGATGTGGAGAAATTGGAGAGGGTCCAGAGAAGAGCAACAAGAATGATTAAAGGTCTTGAGAACATGACTTATGAAGGAAGGCTGAAAGAATTGGGTTTGTTTAGTTTGGAAAAGAGAAGACAGAGGGGACATGATAGCAGTGTTCAGGTATCTAAAAGGGTGTCATAAGGAGGAGGGAGAAAACTTGTTCACCTTAGCCTCTAAGGATAGAACAAGAAGCAATGGGCTTAAACTGCAGCAAGGGAGGTCTAGGTTGGACATTAGGAAAAAGTTCCTAACTGTCAGGGTGGTTAAACACTGGAATAAATTGCCTAGGGAGGTTGTGGAATCTCCATCTCTGGAGATATTTAAGAGTAGGTTAGATAAATGTCTAACAGGGATGGTCTAGACAGTATTTGGTCCTGCCATGCGGGCAGGGGATTGGACTCGATGACCTCTCGAGGTCCCTTCCAGTCCTAGAATCTGTGAATCTATGAATAGTGATAAATCCACACGTAGCTCTTACATAGCCCTTCACAAGCACAGCTCACTTGGAAACTGTGACAGAGGTCAATGAGTTGGCTCACAGTCACAAACCAAGTTAGTTCAGGGACAGACACAGAACCTAGGTCTGCTTCCGAGTCTAATGTTCTAATGCTCTATGCTACCTCCTCATCAGTATGTATGAAATAGATCGAGAGTATCCCTCCCCAGGGAAGTTGTATTTTCCCCCCACACTGGCATAGCAATTGGTAGGTGACTGTGGCCAGAACCAAAAACTGGTATTAAAACATTTTTTCCTTAGTGAGAGAGGAAAAGACTGACATATTGCTCTACAGCAAGATACTGGATAAACCCATCTGACACCACTGTAAATGTTTGCCTGGATAATAGACAAGCACTGGCTACACCTATGGTACTGAGACATTATAGCCTGTCACAGCATCAAAACATCTTCCCTCCACAGCAACCATCAATACCTACTCAACTAACTTCTAGGGTGCATGTGAATCTATGACTATTATAACCATCAACAAAAAAGAACAGTTTAGTTTGATGATGATAGTTTTGGTAAGAACCTCCATGGAATGCAGAATTAAAGAAATAAGCATCATAAATGCAGAAGGCTTACAATATCACAATACAGAAGCCTCAGACTCTTGACAGGATGGACAGAAGGTTTATTACTTCCTTTTTGATTCCTCTGGACTTGTGTTTAGAATGCAACACTCTAGTAACTGGGACACTTTACCTTGATTAACTTCAGCTCGAGAAGGACCCAAATTTTTTTTCTGCTGTGCATTTTTAGCAAGAAGCGTGTGTTTGTCATCACTCCCTGTGTCAAGTTCTGAAATTGTGACTGCAAGGATCCTACAGAAATTGGCAAGTTGCTGTTGATCAAAACTGGATACTAGACTTGCAAGATTGGGAATATCTTCTAATTGTATCATTTCCTATAGAAGACAAAACAATGCATTGATTGTTTGATGTAATAAACAAACAGTCTTTTCACCAAAATCAATGTTAACCAAGGGACGATATAAAAATTAAAGAGCCTTCCCCAACAGGATTAAATTGTTTTAAATTTAGTCAGACAAGGGTAGATGGGTAGCAGAAGTTCCTCAGAGTTTGAAAGGGGCTGTGAATCCCAACCTAAGGCTAAGATCCCACATGTTCACCAATTCATGAGAGAACATTATTCTCAAATCATTTTCCTAAAAAAAAAAAAAAAATTGTGAAAAAATAAGTATTAAGCCAATTTTAGCTATTTTAGCTAAGTTTCAATATTTTGTTTGTATCCCCAAATTTATTGAAGTTAAATGCATCTATAGATGGACTGCGCTGTCGGATATTTTTAAATTATAGTTTCATCGGTGATAAGGGAAGATTCTGAGAAGTAACCAGAAGGAAGGATCAGACAAGTGTCTAAGCATCCTTCAGAAAAGGTAAACATCAAAATATACATCTTAATAATTAGTCAGAATTTACATAAATATTGAATTTCAGGAAAAAACTAACCCTATAACCCCAAAACCCTATCTAGAAGGCAGTAATTAGCCGGACACAAGTCCAATTACTGTATTTCACTGCTGCAGAGATATTAGCAGAGGAAAGGGAATAATTAGGTATGCAGCAGTGACACCCGCTAAGAAGGGATACTGGTCATATTATTCAGGACTACCATTTAGAATTTATTAAATGAGTACTACAGACATTTTTAAAAACAGAGGTTTTGGAATTAGCAGGACTCTCTGCATGAGAACCAGGGAGTAAAACTGACAAGCATATTTTCATTGTTCAACCTATTATCTATGCTGTTTCAACTTTAATAGAACTTTTTCTTAACATAAGGAAGCTTGGCTACCAATATTTTAAATATTACATCCCTTTAAGGCAGAACTGTTGTTCTAATACCCAGTGACATTGCACAGAGTCCCGAACATTAAAATTAGAGCAGACTAAAAGCCACCACATGACTGACAACTTCTAGCAAAAAGACTCCTTTTAGGTCAATTTGGAAAGCAGTTTAGTCTGACATATGCATTCTTCATTACTTAGTGATGAGAATGAAATTCCCAAAGTTAAGACAGAGAAGTACATCTACTTTACAAATGCAACGGTGTCAAGAGACACCACATACCACATTGGTCCCTGACTTGAATATAGCACCTAGTATAGATGAGACCTTAAATGTATCCTGCCCAAGGTTTTACAATGGTTATATGTCTCCAACAATATTTTATTTGGAACACTAAATAACATGGTAACGAATGGCAAATTTTCTTCAATGCATGTTCACAAAAAAAAAAACAAAAAAAAACCCCACCAACTATTAACATAGCTGACTTTTCCCCTCTAGCACACAACCCTGAACAGTTACCTGAACAGTTACACAACCACGATTATAGAAACATCCACAGACCTTTTTAACTCCTAGGATATCTTCAATAAGCGTTGCTGTTTGCAGAAATGTTTTTTTGTTTGTCATCAATGTAAACAGGAACAACACAAAATCATTTCTTTCTGCCAATCGTTTAGTGACTCCTTCAGTCTAGAAGAAAGCGAGGAATGGTAAAATACACCCAACAATGGCAGGCGGCTGCACTGGCAAATCAGATGTGATAATCATACGTAGCAAGCCAGTTTCACAAACACTCTCTTGGTTACCTATTTGGCAATTCCTAGAAGTTGGTGACATGCTGTCCAGGGAGATGAACAATTCAGCTAATCCTCATGGGGCCTGCCGAAACTACAGGTCCCAGCATGAAAAACTCCATTTTGACTTGAATTGTTTGCCTGCTTGGAACAAGATTAAATGTTGCACAGCTGGACCCTGCATTGCCTGTGGGCTTTAGCTCTCTATTGGATCTGATAGCAGTTGCCTTAATCTCTATTTTAGGGAAATTAGATGTGGCCCTCAGTCTCTTGTCCAAATGCTAACATAGTTCTCAGTTGAACAGAGTTTTCTCAAAGTTTCCACTGACTTCAATGTGGCCAGGATTTCACCCTGATCACTGGTTGGAGTAAGGTTGCTCTTTGGTTTAATTCAGTATTTTTTATTCCAGAAAACGTTACCCCAAATGGTCAAAAATCTGTCTGGTCAGAGTTCAGCAAGACTGACCATGTACTAGTGGCCGTAGCATAGAAACAAGACCTCAAGAGGTCATCAAGTCCAGGCCCTTATGCTGAGGCAAGGCCAAGTAAACCTCGACCATCCCTGACAGGTGTTTATACAAACTATTCTTAAAAACCTCTATTAATATGGTATTGATCAAATGTATTAGATATCAGCATAGATATCATACCTAGATATAAAGAGAATTAAACCAGAACTGCACCAAGACATTAGACAGTCTTACAATCCTGAAGCAACCCTCCATTCAAATCCATCCCAATAATCCAGAGAGGGCACTACAATTGAAATGAGTTAAGTCAGCCAGCAGCTATTCTATGGATTGCAAATGCGATCATTTTTAGATTAAATGCAGCTATCACAAACTACCTCTATTTTTTCCCCCTTAGTAGATCAAATAATGAATGCTCAAACACCAGCCCTTGCCACTTTTACAAGGTCTCTGTACTGTTTAGAGAACACGGTGTACTAATACTTTTGTAATGTTAAGAGAAAGTCAGTTTCCCTAAAATGGCTCCAACTCAGTGATTACATGCAGCATTTCATTAAAACTACTGTATTTTAAACGTGCTCTCAGGCTTGTGATCATTTATCCACTAAAGGGTGATGACTAACTATACAATATTGAAAATACATTACTTATGGACAGTGTTTTAATAATTAGATATGCACTTTAGGCCTCAATTTTTGAGCCAAGTTCTCTATAGACTTCTAACCTGCAGCCCTTCCTCGGCACTCAGGCTCCAGTGATTGACAAAGGATGTTCTGCATATGAATTGTCTGCAGGATCAGGCCCCTAACACCCTTGGTTGACTAGGCTATTGAACGGTGCACAGGCAGAGATGCTCAAATTAAGATGTGGGCGTACATTTTTCTAGTTTTGATATTTCTGTTTCTAAGTACAAGAGCTGAAAATAGCTCTCAGATGGGAACATGAATATGTACAAATGTCCACAATAGTGTGTCAGAATTACTGGGCACTCAGCTACTGCAGTGGTGCATTATAGAAAGCCCTATAAATAAAACACTACTTAGACAAACGCCCAAACACAGAGAGTGGCTGAATATAGTAGGTCCAGATATGTAACCAGACTTTGGAAAATGTTGCAAACTAGAGTTGCATTATGTCTTTAAATTATGTTTTAAAAGCAAATAGGCTTTCATTCCTGGGGTACGTGCAGCCAATGCCGAAGCATGGAACATGTTTGTTTGCCAAGAAAAGGAACATACATATTTTTAAAAAGGTAATACTTACACATATGCAAGTGTTGTACAATATGCTTAAGCAGTCCTTGATCAGGTCGTCACTTACTACAAAGCAAAAGTAAGACCAATTCATTAGTTTCCAGAACACTTAATTTCTATGCTATAATCAGAGCACTGTGTATGACATTTTAAATATTCAATTAAACAGCCTGAAACGGATATGCAAAGAAATTAAGCTGCAATTAGCAACCAGTTAGAAATGATTAACGAGATACTCGACCACTATAGTCCAAGAGATTTAATGGCCTGAGGACGTGTTATAGGGCATGCTAATTCTGACCTACGTCCAAAAAACATCAATCTTCTAGTCTTTCCCTCCTCGGATTAACCACAACCAACTAACATTGTTTCAAAGAGGACACATTTTCCCAGCATAAACAAAACCTTTGACAGATTTTATCTTGTTATTTCACCTGTGAATCTCAGTTTCTTCACTTGAGAAGTGGGGAGGATATCATAATACTTCTCCTTCTCAGAGGTATTGCAAGGGCCAGATAGTGTCAGGTAGACATGGAAGATGAAAGATACAAATATTGAGCCTACTGAGCTGCTCCAGCAGACAAAATGCTATTCTGAAGCAACTTGTTAGTTCACTTTGGCACACTCCCTTTATTATATAGTTAGGAAATTACTATTCATTACATGTCTGGAAAAATGAGATTCTCTTCACTGACTCACTCTAGGGACTGTACTCTAGGGACAACATTCTGGAGGGATTGAATAGGAGCTATATAGCCACCAATAACTTCAGTGGAAGTTTCTAACATTTGTTGACCTGCCAATGCCTGGAAACCAAATCTATGCACTGGAAAAAATATAGACACTAACAAACTATGCCTTAAACACATACTGACTATAATTCACCCCCTCAAATTTGCACCACAAAGAATGACTGACAGTTTTTCTATTTCAGGAATAGTGAATCATTTGTTTAGTAAAGTAAGGGTGAAAGATATAAATGGGGGAGGAAACAAGGAAAGACACTGAAAAACAGCTATTTAATCAAACCTTATCTACTTACTTTTCTGTTTCTTTTTCTGTGTAATAAGAGTTGGTCTCATAAGAATTTCCACTAGAAGCTGTGAAAATAAGAGAATGAACTGAAGTGTAGAGTCATTTTAACAGACTCAATCAAAAAGCCACCCAAGACCCATGGATTTTATCATCTCTAAATAGCAAGCCCCAAATCAGTCCGATTTCCTAAAGAACTGTAGATAACAGTGTGAGTGAACCACTACAAACATGGCTGCCTCAATGTACCTCCTTTCTGGTTGCATGAAATATCACGTGGCCTGCTGTTAAGCTATTGATCTGGTTTTGGAGAAAGTCAGGCACTGCAAACGCACTTGGAGCGCTGCACACATTCATACACATTGCATTTTCCAAGAACAAAATAGCAAAGATAGCACATGGCACTATGGGATCCCACTAATGATTGGCCCTTCGGAACGGAAGTTATAAACATATTAAATGAAGTATTTCAAACTTACCAAAGTGTTTTTTGAACCAAGTGTCCTTTTCCACCCCCAAACAAGATCCCTTTTAACAGCTATTCAAGGTCACAGATTGCAGGAATGCCTAGCCCACCAAATTTTAGCATCATTTCAATTCTACGGGCAATCACCCACAGCCATTGCCCTTACAACTGGAAGCAAAAAGAATTTTAGATAAAAAAAAAAAAAAAAAAAAAAACACGTTTTCCCTGACTGATTATGATAATTAGAGCAAGCTGATTCTCCTCCTTAACAGTGAACAAAGGTAACTAACAGGAGAGATTTGGAGGGAGTTTAGAGAAGGAGCATGAAAGGCTTTCCTTCCAGGTTTAACACTCGAGATTTCAAACTGCTTAGTGATGCAACAGTGGTGGTGACCTGCTACACATATGTGCCATATTCTCTTTCCTGCCTGAAGAGGGAAGGGATTTCCTGTGCATGAAGTTCAAGTTGGTGGCTGTGCTGCAGGAGAAAATTCTTGGATTGGAGCAGGAGTAGGGATGTTACTGAGAAACAGAAAAGCTGAGTAGTTCCCTAGTCAACCAGTTTCACAAAACATCAGTACTCCAGGTCCTGAAAGAATACTGTTTGGGGGGGGGGGGGGGGAAGGGAATGTGTCATCAGAGCTGCTATTTCCCCTACTCTCCTAGCCGAGGTGATCACCACCAGGAAAGCCGTTTTCATTGACGGGTACGTAAGCGAACAGGTAGCCATGGGTTCGAAGGGAGATCTAGTCAGGCTTTTCAATATTAGGTTTAGGTCCCATGTTGGGGTGGGATGTCAGGGTTGGGAGAAAAGATTTACTATGCCCCTGAGGAATTGTTTTGTGGTAGGGTGTGATAGCAATGAGTATCCCTCTACTTGTTGGTGAAAAGCTGCTAGGTGGACCCTGAGTGAACAGAGAGAGAGAGAGAGACCCATTTTTTTTTTTTTAAGAGTCAGTACATAGCCTAGGAACTTTGGAAGAGTAGCAGATGTCGGAGAAATTTGTTGGGAATTACACCACGTCTGAAACCTGGACCACTTTTGCAGGTAGAATACGGAGTGTTGTGGATTTTTTACTGCATAGTAATACCTCCTGTACCTCATCTGAGCAGGAGCTTTCTATGCGTTGGAATCATGAAGGAGTCAAGCCTTGAGGCAGAGAATCCTCCAGCTGGAACGTAGAGTGCATTCTTTGTTTGGCGAGAGGAGGTATGGTGTGGACTGGAGAGAGGTCGGCGAGCACATCGCAAGTTGTGACAGGTAAGGGCACCAAGTCTGTCTCAGTCAAGTGAGGGCAATCAGTACAACATGTGGTCCTCCTCGTTTTATTTTTAATAGGATTTTTGACAGATGGGGAAATGGAGGAAAGGCATAGAGAAGGTCCCTGTCTCACAGAAGAAGTGTTGCGCTGGGAGTGTTGCCCCATCCCTGCTTTGGAGCAATGTCATGGACATTTCTTGTACAGGTAAGTGGTGAACAGGGTTGTGGTCTGTCTCTCTCCCACCTCCACCTCCCACCGCCTGAATAGGTTGTGGCTTTATCTCCCATTCATGGTCGTGTGGGAACTTGCAACTGAGACTGTCCGCTATAGAGTTTTGCGTTCCTGGAAGGTAGGCCGCTGATAGTGTGCTATGGGAAACGCACCAGTTCCATAACCTTGTGCTTTTGCGCAGAGGGAGGGTGACCTGGCGCCTCGTCAATATATGTAATACATACATACTATTTTGTCTGTTAAGACTCATGTGTTCCCTTGATCAGTGGGAGGAAATGGGTGCAGGTATTCCTGACCACCCTGAGCTTGAGGAGGTTGATGTAGGAGGATATCTCCATAGACGACCATTTGCCTTGTGCTGTAAGGTTGTTTAGATGCACGCCCCATCCCATAAGGAATGCATCGGTGGTCAGAAGTAACAACAGGGAAGTTTGCAGAGAGATCTCCTTTTTGCAAACATTTGCTGGGTTTTTCCACCAGTCCAGGGAGTTTTTGACCTTGGTGGACAGTGACAGGGGTTTGTCTAGTCTGTCTATTTGGTCTGTAGACTGAGCTGAACCAACTCTGAAGACACTGCACATGAAACCTGGCATGAGGTATCACCACTGTGCTGGCTGCCATATGTCCCAGGAGTTGGAGGCAGTGTCTGGCTGATATCTGGGGACTGTTTTCTACTGTCTATGAACGTGGCCAAGGTGCTGAGGCAGGAGCGTTTTGGCTTGTAATGAGTCATGGTGGGCCCCTATGAATTCCAGGTGCTGTACCAGGGTGAGGGTTGATTTTTGGACACTGATCTTCAGACCCAGTTCCATGAACAAGTCTATTGCAGTCTTGGTAATCCAACAAGCCTAGCTGAAGGAGCGGGCTCGGAGGAAACAATCGTCCAGGTAGGGGTAGGTCATGATTTCCTGGGAGCGTAGGTGAGCAGCCACTACTGAGAGGACTTTGAAGAATACCGTTGGAGCGGATGATAGCCCAAAGGGGAGTACTCTGTACTGACAGTGGTCTTGTCTCAGGGTAAATCTGAGGAACAGCCTGGGGAACAGAAGGACTGAGATATGGAAATAGGTGCCCCGAAGGTTGAGGGCCGAAAAATCAGTCTCCCTGCTCCAATGCTGGAATAATTGTTGCTAGAGTGGCCATCTTGAATTTTTGAACTTTGACAAACTTGTTGCGTGCTCTGATATCTAGTACGGGTCTCCAACCTTCCTTCTTGGGTATTCTGAAATAGCAAGAGAAAAAAAATCTTTGCCTTGTAGATGTGGAGATATTTGTTCTGTGGCTCCTAACAGGAGGAGGAGATCTATTTCTTGTTGTAGTAAACTCTCGTAAGAATGGTCCCTAAAGATGGACGGAGAAGGGTGTTGGGGACGGGGGTAGGTAAAGTGGATGGAGTACCCCCACTGAGAATTATTTCCAAGACCCATTGGTCCGATGTTATATGTTCCCAAGTGCTGTGGAATGTGGCAAGGTGGTAGTCAAATGGGTAGGATAGGTTGGTCAGCTGTAGTGGTTGAGGGGAAATGGTCGGTCGACACCTCAACTGACGTGTCAAAATTCATGTATGCAGGGGGATGGCTGTGACATGGAAGGCTGTGGGGGTTTACCATATAGTTTTTGCAAGGTCCAGGAGAACCTCATTGATAGGGAAGGCTATTCTGGAGGACAAGGAAAAGTGTAGGATGTCAAGGAGTTTGTGGTGAGAGTGTCCTTGACTTCCTCCAGGTGTATCTGCAGCATATCTGCTACCTTTTTGCCAAGTCCTGGAAGAGCTGGAAATCATTGGCTAAGGATGGTGGCGGACGCATGACTGCCTCATCCGGAGAGGAGGAAGATATTAGTTCTCAGTGTAACCTCTTCCTTAAATCTGTTCCTCCATAATCTCCTCTGGAGATTCCGAGGTTCTGGATGCCGTAGCCAAGGGAGAACGTCTCGGGGGCTCACAGGTGAGGCTGGAAGCCTGAGAAGTGTGGGGGCGATATGCCACCCAGTAGGGCCACTCAGGTGATGGGACAGAGTTTGGTGTTGGACCACCATGGCTGGCCGTATCATGGTGGTGATGCAGTAGGCTGAGGGTATGCTTGAGGAGCATCATAGAGAGCATGGGAGGAGTGGTGGGAGATTACCTCCTCTGGCTCACTGTCTGATTTGCCACTATACAGTGGCAGGTGCATGGCAGGGTACCGGAGAGGATTCCCACACTTGAAGAAGACTCAGTACCAAAGTCCGAGTGCTAACAAGAGGAGACTCTGGTATATCAGATACCCTGACGTCTCGAGTGCTGGAATTCCACTGGAATTGAGTGTGGACCGATCCAGTGCTGTTGGCAGTACTGAGGGAGTCAGGGATCTTGCCTGCACTGAACGCTCCAGTGCTTGCTTGCTCACTGATGACGGTGCTGATGGTACAGTGCATACCAGCAGTGTCTCCTTACTGGTGTGCTCTCCCTGCCCCAGTCTTTGTCAATTGGCACCGTTGGCTTGGTGCCTGTGCACATCAGGTCTTTGAGTGCGTCTATGGCACCTCCCTCTCCAGACCCTCATGAGCTATGGGTACCAGGCTTGGATTGTCTTGGTGCCAACAGTACCGAGCTTGCCGGAGATCTTTTGCAGCTAGCTCACGGCTCACTCTGGAGACTCACTGCTCTCTTTTTTAGATATCTTACAAGAGGGGATTTCTTCGACCCATAGTCCCTGGATGTTGAGGCCTATGGGGAAGACTCATTCCTTCTGGGTGACTCTTGGCATGGACTCAGGGAAGGTTGGCAGGCTGCCTTCATCAGGATGATCTTCTGTCTCAACTCCCTATCCTTTTGAGACCTTGGTTTATTAAGCCGTTGACAGAAACCACACTTCTGCAGAATGTGGTCTTCCCACGAGGCAGCATATGCAGCAAGAGTGTTTCTCTGCCACAGGGATGGCCTCCTTGCAAGAAAGGCACTTCTTGAAGCCTGGTGAGCTTGGCAAACCCTGTTAGAAAAAGGGGTCCCCAATAAACAAGGGGGGGGGCAATAAAGGGTTTTTCTGTTTTCAAAGAGAAAATAAAGAGAAAAAACAACAATTAAGACTGAAGGAGACTAACTACTAAAAATGCTAAAGAAGTTAACAATCATGAACAAACTGCTAATGGCTCTGTCCCTAGCCAGGGGCAACTGAGAAGGAACTGAGGGGGTTAGCTCCCACATGCTGGTTAGCCTTGTGGGGGGGCGCAAGGAGGACAGTGCACGTGCAGGTCTAATGGAGAACTTTAGTAGTAGTGTCCGATCAGTTGCATAGGGACACAAGCACACCTACGGTAGAGTATCCATAGAGACACTGTTCAAAGAAGTTCTGGCCTCAATCCCCAATTCTGCCCCCACTTCCCTACCACACAGCACAGAGATCCTTGGACAGAAGACACCCAAGGAGTGCCCAGTATCATTTGATTAGTTTGAAGAAAAAAAAAAAAAAAAAAAAGTTTTGCAGAACTTTAAGCATAAAAAGTATTGTTAGCATTTTCTTTTTTAAAGACAGTGATATTTGCTTCTTTTCACGTTACGTAAGTCATGTATGTAATCAAAAATCGATTTCTTTAACTTAGTCTGATATCTGTTTATCATTTCCAAGAATTTAGCTATTTTCTTAAACCCCACGGAAATATCAGGCAGCAATGTAAAAGAATATCATCTTTGTTATGTGCCCAAGAGACTGAACAGAAACTCACCAAGTCTTTTTATACCACATGGAAAAGAAAGTCCCTTGGCTTTTGAACATGTAATATCTTGGAAAGTACTTGCAAACCAAACTGAAAGCAGATGTAATCTTGTGGTGATTCTCTTCTGAAATCTCTTATGACAATACAACCAAATCATCTAATCATACGTGATTTGCATTTATAGTCCCTCCAAATTATTTGATTTAAAGACACTTCTCCTGTTTACTCTCGCTAAAAGCCTCAGGAGGTTTCTTGACTATAGCCAAGTTTAACAAAAACCCCAAACACTTACATCTACTCCTCCAAACAAATCAAACGTGTATGTGTTTGGGAAAGTGGATTCTTGAGCAGCTTTTCTATCCTCTGTGACAAATGCCATGGCCTCCATTGAGAGAAGTGGAGAAATTTCCTGAGAAGAGAGGAAAAAAACAAAAACAAAAAAACCCACCACATTCAGTCAACACGTTAGCAATGTACAATTTCTGTAACTGCCCTAGAATAACTGGATGATCAACTGATCCCTAATCGTGATTACATGCATTTTTACTTACTCCACTTCACAGATGGGCATTACTCCATATGCCCAATTTCAAGGACTGAAGCTACAACTGCATGAAGTCAAGTTTCTTAACATGCAACAGTTGAAGAAACTGGCTTCCAAGAAACAGGGTGGTATTTCAATAGAGTCAGTAACTGAGTATATATTACCTTGAGGATGCTTTGGCACTGAGAGAAGTCGCTGTTCGGATGGCTGTTCTCATACAGTTTCTGCAACAGCAGGGGAATTCCATTCCATTTTGCTTGTTTATCCCTTTCCTTTAACAAGGCTTCTGTGATCTACGACAAGGGAGAATACCATTGGCTTTCGGACTAACATTTGCTTATCCCTTCCCCATACTACATGCCACCATTAAGTGACCTCATGACTCACCATCGCTATGCTCCCAAATTTGGCGAGCTCTCGCTTATTTTACTCCATGTTAAACCACTGAACGTTTCTATACAACACAAAGGAATAATTGAAGGGGTTCTCTAATTTTGACATAAGTGAGGCATAAAAAGGAGAAAAAAAGAAGCTATATTTGGGTACCAAGTAAGATTAGTCCAGCACAAACAGAGTGAGAACACATCCGTATCAGAATACCCAATAGCAGAGATCAGCATTTCACCTCTGAAACCACTGGTCCAGGACCAGCATCTGAATAATCTTACTGGTCCTGAAAGGGTTCGTACTGGTTTGCCAAGGTGTTGTAGGCATTACAGGATGAGAGATCTTTGAGCATGGGTGTTCCTTAGTATATTAAATATTTCTTTCCACACTTTGTCTGTAAAAATCTCAATAGTTCCATTAAATTTAGTAAGTTCATATTTCTCCCTGTGACATTAGTAAAGCTTTGAGTCATATGTTGTTGCTGCCAGCAACATAAGCAGCTCTTGTTTCCTCTTTCAGGAATTACACAGGGCCAGTGCAGTGAAAAGAAGGTTGGAGTTAAAATAAAATTAGACAGAAAGGCTCTACCAACAGCAAGTAACAAGGAAGAATACCTACACTCCCCAAAAGTCCTTACCACTTCTTTGGCTGAAGTGATCCACACTTCCTCAAACTTTGGAAGTTCCCTCCAAAATGATGTACCAACACTGCTTTGAGTATTGTACTCGATAGACTTGGCTCAATAGGTGGGAGGATCGACAGCCAGGGAGATCAATAGGAAACAAGGTTAGTGACTTGGGAGGCTGCCTGAAACAGTGAAGCTAAATTCTTGCTGCTGGAAGATCCTTTCTATTTGTATAAGTTTTCTTTGGTCTTGTCTGAAATCTGATATCATAAGGTTCCCCTTGATTGTGGGTACAAACTACTGTTTCTAATGTCAGAAGCAACACTGGACAGATAGCTTTGCAGATATCTACGGCAAAAGATTCATAGTGAAGATGTAAACAAACTACTGAAGTTTTGTGGAACTACGAGAGGTTTTCTAGTCATCAGGTAACAAAAGTGACAAAAACAATCCAATGGAAAATTAAATTAAATGCCATCTGTGCTTAAGATTATCAGTTACCATATTACCTTTGGTTCACCCTCTCCCCCAAAGACCTCAAGGGAACATGAGCTACTGAATGCTAGAGTCATTAACACTTAGAGCTGAAATTTCAAGCTGCTTTCACAAAATAAAGAAGAGGCTGCTAAATTTATGCTGAAATTCAAGAGTGGGAGAGGAAGGATTCCGATAAATAGAGCCCTGCGCGGATACAAAAATGTGGATCCGCAACAGTCTTACCTGTATCCGCATCTGCGCCCACAGCAGCAAGCCGTCTCAAGGGCTAGCGACTGAGGGGGGAGGAGGGGACTGGGTCTTGAAGAGAAGAGGCATCACGAGGGAGTAAGTGGCAGCACAGGGGCGGGATCTCGAGAAGACAGGGCAGCGCAGAGAGGGGCTGGGGGGAAGGGGCATCGCATCACATGCTGTTCCCAGGAGCTTGCGAGTGATGGCACACGGCAGCAGCAGTGCGGTGTTGCGTCACAGTGGGGCAGAGGGGTGGGACATTGGGGCCCAGCCCTCTCCAATCCCTGTGGCTGGGGGCAGGCCCTGCTGCTCAGGAGCTGGTGGGCTGGGCCTGGGACTGGGAGTGTGGCCAGTGCTGCCAGGCCGGGCCATGGTGGGGACGCTGGCGCTGCCAGAGAGTAGAGCCCTGCGTGGTTGTATCTGCAGCCGATCCACTATCCGCAAAAATGGTCCGCGGATGCGGATATCCGCGGATTTGCAGGACTCTACATAGAAAACTATCATTGTTTTCTATCTAGTTTAAATTTCTCTCATGGCCTCTATCCCAGGTGATGCTCAAAATGCCTTAAAACCATTGTTACAGTAAGTTCCTGGCATTAGTTTATTACTCAATATTTAAATATATCTCAGTCTAAAGACATCTATCAAAAGCTCTAGGCACCTTTGGCCTATGTTTAACATACATACTGCAACTAGTATCCAAAACAGTAAACCCAGCATCCTTTCCAAAACCAGTGAGCCAAGATACCCACACCCACACTGTGCCCAAAAGACGGCCCTCAGCACACCCCTGCCACTCCAAAAGCTCAGGAAGAAAGATTGACTTTGAAGGTTAATACGGTTTGGCTGTTATGGACTGGTTTACTGGCAGCAGGGCCATCAGAAAATGAATTCCAAAGCCAGAGGCCCCCCAGGTCATCCTGGCAGCAGTCCTTCAAAGTCACCAGTCCACAAATCATAAAGTGGTAGGCCAAGCAAAGCAATGCCCTAATTCAACTCAATGGCATTTCTGTTTGTATGCAATACAATAACTTTGGGATTAATCAGATGCAATTTTCAAAAGTTTCAGGCAAGTTTGATGTTGATAAAAAAAAAAAAAAAAAAAAGACAAAACCAGAAAAGCCTATGGCCACGAAAACAATAGGGTTCTGTCCAGAGAGGGAGGGGCCTGGCTATAGTGGGGAAGAGGAGGGCTGTGCAGCTTGGCCTATATAAGCAATTACATATTCAACCCTCTAGTAAGTTACAGTGCTTTTCATGACCCATTTGAACACTGTGGTAGAGTCCCAGATTCTAAGCTGTTGTTTTAATGAAGGTAGCAATATCCTATACCTCCACCCATATGTGGCAGTCTTTCTTTAGTGAGCCACCAACATGCTCCTGTCCACATTCTGCAAGATAGAGCATTAATTGCACTTCAAGGAGTAGAAAAAGGACCTGCTTATGAAATCAAATTTGTTCAGGGATAGAAGCTTCTTTTCTTAGTAGTTCTTTTTGCTGGTTATGGCAGGAGGGACCACACTCAATAACAAAAGGCTGGATAGTGTTAATTGGTACCAACCTTGTCAACTATCCACTGTAGGAAAGCCTAAAGAGCATTGTAATCTGCTGCACTTGAGTCAATTTACACTATTCTCTAGCAGTTAGTCCAAAATAGAAAAGTGCTGTCAAAAATTAAATCTTATTTAAAGACCTTAATCCCAGCGAACCAGAAATGGAAGGGGTTGGGGGGAGAATTGGAGATAGACTTTCAAGATTAAGGAGATATTAAAAGAAAGGGTTATGAAGATTCTGAATGCAGTTTGATGCAGATTCCAGTAGGGATGCATAGCAGCAGAGAAAATACAGATCTTTCCCAGGGTGGACTACTTCTTGAGTGGATGGAAGGGGGAGGGGAAGTTCTTGGCAGGCTGTGAGGGTTTGATAACAGGGGCAGTGCCCCAAAATTAGACATACCAAAATTGTGATAACTGGGTCTATAAATTTGCCCTAATTGTGAGCTCAGCCGTGAGGAGTGTACATTCATAAAATGTCATAACCGCCTATAACAAATGTTGAAGGGAAAGTGCAAAAGTGAGACAGAAAAACTGAATTAGTCCAAACAAAAAAGGCCTACAGATCTAACTCAAGGACTGTATTATGGCAAACAAGAGAAGTGTAGAAACAGAAATCAGTAAACCAAAATTGGTGTGTCAGAAATTAGGCCTAATTGGTGGACACCATAGTAAGGCGAATGGGCTATTCCACCCATTACTCCCTTTAAGGACCCAAAAGAAAGACTTTGGGGGGGGAAATTGGCTACTGGAGTGAGCTTCACCATCATGACTTCCACCCCCACCATCTCCTGGGACCCCAGGCCTTTGTCCTCCTCTTCCTGAAGGATGTCCTGACCAGACCAGGCCAGAAAGAGGACCCAGATGACATCGCCACCTCTACCAGCTCTGGCTGAATCCCCAACTACTGCCTGGGATGTGAGATTTCATTCCCTCCCTCCCCCATGTCCTTTTCCTTCCCAACCTTTTCTCTTCTCTCTCTCCCTCCCTCCTTTTGCCTTCTGTTTAATAAGAATCTGGCTTAGCCATCCAAGACTATATATTTTGCAACACTGCTACAAGCTTGTGACCAGAAAGAGGCAGCTAAAAGCAATGCCCTAAACAGCCCCATCCTGGTACAAGTTTGCCAGGTCTCAGTGTCCCCATCCTTGACACTACAGGAATATTCCTACTGATACCTTTGCCAAATTTCAAGTCTCTGTTACAAAGCTAGAGCTTCTCAACAAAATGGTTGTAAGATGTTTTTGCCTAACCTCATTGTGAGAAAAAAGCTGAACTGTTTTTGCTGAAGTTTTCCAACAAAATTCAGCCTGAAGCAGACATCTGGCATAGAAAATTTCAGCCCAAACATTTTAAGTTCGGCTAAGTTTAAGCAACTGAAAATATGGCCTTACAATGGAAAATGATGAGCAACCTTAACTAGAGGTGTCGCTGCCAGCATGACCCATAATACATTAGATAGGAAGAACAGTACAAAACTAAGCAGCTAATTCCTGAGACTTCCTGAAACTTTGAGCGTTGGAAGCGACATGCCAGCAAATTTCTTAGTAGAAAGGTTTCAGCTCACAAGGTATGCTGATCTCACAACACTGTTGTGGGGCAGAGGCTTACCCTGTGTAAGGTAATTACAACCAGGTAATTGTCACTCAAATACTTCCTGAATCTCCCTTCCAAGCGCTCTACAATCTAAGGCCAAGTCTATGCCAAGGAATTACGTCAACCCAGCCACATCCCTGAGCAATGTAATTACGCCAGCCTAACTCCTGGCACAGACAGTGCTGTGTTGACAGAAGAACTTTTCCATCAACCTAGCTACCACCTCTCGGGGAGGCGGATTAGCTATAGCGACAGGAGAACCTCTCCCATCATTGTAATGAATGTCTACAGTGCAACACTGCTGCTGTGCCATCGCATACCCGTATAAGGCCTGGTCTACATTACACAGTTGACATAAGGCAGCTTATGATGGCCTATGTCAGTGTACACACTACAGCCTTGCTCCCGCCGATGTAAGTGCCCTAGTACACTGGCAGGCATAGGGCTTATGTTGGTGTAGTTGGGGCGAAACAGTGTCAACGGAACATTGCATTACTTACATTGGCTGTTGGCAAGAAAGCCAAACTTGACAAGCAACAGAGGGTCCTGTGGCACCTTTAAGACTAACAGAAGTATAGGGAGCATAAGCTTTCGTGGGTAAGAACCTCACTTCTTCAGATGCAAGTAATGGAAATCTCCAGAGGCAGGTATAAATCAGTGTGGAGATAACGAGGTTAGTTCAATCAGGGAGGGTGAGGTGCTCTGCTAGCAGTAGAGGTGTGAACACCAAGGGAGGAGAAACTGCTTCTGTAGTTGGATAGCCATTCACAGTCTTTGTTTAATCCTGATCTGATGGTGTCAAATTTGCAAATGAACTGGAGCTCAGCAGTTTCTCTTTGGAGTCTGGTCCTGAAGTTTTTTTGCTGTAAGATGGCTACCTTAACGTCTGCTATTGTGTGGCCAGGGAGGTTAAAGTGTTCTCCTACAGGTTTTTGTATATTGCCATTCCTGATATCTGACTTGTGTCCATTTATCCTCTTGCGTAGTGACTGTCCAGTTTGGCCAATGTACATAGCAGAGGGGCATTGCTGGCACATGATGGCATATATAACGTTGGTGGACGTGCAGGTGAATGAGCCGGTGATGTTGTAGCTGATCTGGTTAGGTCCTGTGATAGTGCTGCTGGTGTAGATATGTGGGCAGAGTTGGCATCGAGGTTTGTTGCATGGGTTGGTTCCTGAGTTAGAGTTGTTATGGTGCGGTGCGTGGTTGCTGGTGAGAATATGCTTAAGGTTGGCGGGTTGTCTGTGGGCGAGGACTGGCCTGCCTCCCAAGGTCTGTGAAAGTGAGGGATCATTGTCCAGGATGGGTTGTAGATCACTGATGATGCGTTGGAGAGGTTTAAGCTGAGGGCTGTAGGTGATGGCCAGTGGAGTTCTGTTGGTTTCTTTTTTGGGCCTGTCTTGTAGCAGGGAGGCTTCTGGGTACACGTCTGGCTCTGTTGATTTGTTCCTTTATTTCCTTGTGTGGGTATCGTAGTTTAGAGAATGCTTGGTGAAGATCTTGTAGGTGTTGGTCTCCGTCTGAGGGGTTGGAGCAGATGCGGTTGTACCTCAGTGCTTGGCTGTAGACGATGGATCGTGTGGTGTGTCCGGGGTGGAAGCTGGAGGCATGAAGGTAGGCATAGCGGTTGGTGGGTTTTCGGTGTAGGGTGGTGTGAACATGGATATGTCAGTGCAGTTGAGTCCATGTGCCTTTCGTACATTCTTGTTGAAGCATTATGTGTTTTGCTCTTAGTCCCAGGTAAAACACTTCATTGAGGAAAAGGCTGAAAGTTTAGGCCAGTAACAGTTCTGAAAATACTTTCTGTAGAGTTATTTACACCTGGAATTCCCATCCTGAACCAAAAAAGCAATTGCTAGAAAACCTGGAGTTTTGATGCTAAGGTGCCATGTTGAAGAATACTCACTATGAGTGACTCCCAAAATGTAGTAGTAGTTAAAAACAACAAGGAGTCTGGTGGCACCTTAAAGGTGCCACAGGACCCTCTGTTGCTTTTTACAGACTCAGACTAACACGGCTACCCCTCTGAAACTTGACAAGAAAGCCCTGCTCCCCAGCTGGGCTGCTGCCAGGTCTTCACTCCAAGCCAGGCTGCCACCCAGGCTTCTAGCTTGGGCTGCACCTCCCCCCCTACCCCCACAGGGTCCCAGCTTGGAGCCCTGCTTCTTCCCCCCACCCCAGGCTGCATCAAGACTCCAGTCAGTTCCCTGTTGGGAGCCCGGCAGCTGAGTGGATTCAGGATGCCTGGGCTAGCCTCCACAGGGGGCAGGGAGGGAGCACCATCCAGCCCCACTCTGCCCTCAGCTCTCTATCCCCAGCCCCAGTCCTGCTCCTGGCTGCAGCCCCAGCTCCGGCCCCGACAGCGGCCCCCCACTCCCAGCCATGGCCCCCAGCTCCTGGCCCCCAGGAGGCTGGGGGAGGAAGGGAGGCGGACCAGGTAATGGGGGGGGGGCGTGACCAAAAAAGTTTGGGGACCACTGCCCTAGACTGAGGCGGGCAAACTTTTTGGCCTGAGGGCCGCATCGGGCTTCTGAAGTTGTATGGATGGCCGGTTAGGCGAGGCTGTGCCTCCCCAAACAGCCATGCATGGCCCGGCTCCCGACCCCTATCCGACCCCGCCCTTCTCGCCTCCTGACTGTCACTCCGGGACTCAGCCAACCCCCCTCCCTTCCTGACTGCCCCCCCCCCGGGACCCCTGCCCCATCCAACCACCCCTTCTCCCTGACCGCCCCCAACCCCCTACCCCTAACTGCCCCCCGCCGCCCCATCCAACCACCCCTTCTCCCTGATTCCACCACCTACCTAGGTAACCCATTCCAGTGCTTCACCACCCTCCTAGTGAAAAAGTTTTTCCTAATATCCAAGCTAAATCTCCCCCACTGCAACTTGAGACCATTACTCCTTGTTCTGTCATCTGGTATTACTGAGAAAAGTCTAGATCCATCCTCTTTGGAACCCCCTTTCAGGTAGTTGAAAGCAGCTATCAAATCTCCCCCCCCCCCCATTGGTCTCTTCTGCAGACTAAACAATCCCAGTTCCCTCAGCCTCTTCTCGTAAGTCATGTGCTCCAGCCCCCTAATCATTTTTGTTGCCTTCCGCTGGACTCTTTCCAATTTTTCCACATCCTTCTTGTAGTGTGGGGCCCAAAACTGGACACAGTACTCCAGATGAGGCCTCACCAATGTCGAATAGAGGGGAATGATCACGTCCCTCGATCTGCTGGCAATGCCCCTACTTATACAGCCCAAAATGCTGTTAGCCTTCTTGGCAACAAGGGCACACTGTCGACTCATATCCAGCTTCTCATCCACTGTAACCCCTAGGTCCTTTTCTGCAGAACTGCTGCCATTCGGTCCCTAGTCTGCAGCGGTGCATGGGATTCTTCCGTCCTAAGTGCAGGACTCTTCACTTGTCCTTGTTGAACCTCATCAGGTTTCTTTTGGCCCAATCCTCTAATTTGTCTAGGTCCCTCTGTATCCTCTCTCTATCCTCCAGCGTATCTACCACTCCTCCCAGTTTAGTGTCATCTGCAAAGTTGCTGAGAGTGCAGTCCACGTCATCCTCCAGATCACTAATGAAGATATTGAACAAAACCGGCCCCAGGTCTGACCCTTGAGGCACTCCGCTTGATACCAGCTGCCAACTAGACATGGAGCCATTGATCACTACCCGTTGAGCCCGACGATCTAGCCAGCTTTCTATCCACCTTATAGTCCATTCATCCAGCCCATACTTCTTTAACTTGCTGGCAAGAATACTGTGGGAGACCGTATCAAAAGCTTTGCTAAAGTTAAGGAATAACACATCCATTGCTTTCCCCTCATCCACAGACCCAGTTATCTCCTCATAGAAGGCAATTAGGTTAGTCAGACATGACTTGCCCTTGGTGAATCCATGCTGACTGTTCCTGATCACTTTCCTCTCCTCTAAGTGCTTCAGAATTGATTCATTGAGGACCTGCTCCTCCTTTTCCATCAGAGAATGCTGATTTGCCAGAAGTGAAATACCTGTTTCTCTGCTCCAAGATGGAATCTTGGTCACCATCTGAGACACCCACCCCAGAATAGCCACTAGTCCTGTGGTTAAGGCATTCACCTACGATGTGGGAGACCCAGATACAAGACCAGTCTCTGAATCAGGCAAAGCAGGGACCTGAACCTGGGTCTCCCACATCCCAGGTTAGGAACTTAACCACTGGCCTATGGCTATTCAAGGGTGGGAGTCCCTTGTTTTTCACAAAAATTCATTCTGATGCACAACACCGAGGTTCCAGCATTTCGCTTTGTTTCACAAATCAGAACTTTTGCTTTCCACCTTGCTCTATTGTCAGCATCTGATTTAGGCTTGAGCTTCTTTGGGCAGAGACCTTGTCTCCATCTGTATGGACAGTACAGTGCCAAGCACGCTGACAGCACTTCCATAGCATGCTCTTCAGACAAAACTAAATCTTATCAAGCTGAACTGAAGCTCCTGAGATAGAAAAAATTCCATCTCTAATTAGAAATCCAATAGGCATTCGCTCCTGTAGTCCCCCCACCACACACACAGAAGGGCTCCTTTCTCATTGCAGTTCTTAACCCAAGGTAAGAAGCCTGTTCAAGAGGCTTACACTAGTTAACTAAAGACAGAGCTTGAAAGCCATGAAATGTATCAGAGCTTTGTGAGAGCTACTTCCAAGAAGCCTTACATGAGTGGATACTAGCACAGAAGTAAGCTAAGAAGAAAAAAAAAAAAAAAAAAAAAAAAAGAGTTTCAACATGTCTGAGGGAGAAATTTGAAAACAGTAACCTAAAAGGGAACATTACACATTGAACAATGACAAGAGCTCACTTTCCTTTGAGGGGGACAAACTTTATTTTAAAAAATACATTAGGCCTGTACACTGTGATTGCTTGGCAGAAGTCCAATGGACCTCATGGTAACCTATTGTTAAAAGGTATAATCTGATTGTGAATTTGTTGCTGAAAGGAGGAACTGAAGCAGACAGTTCAGTTTACATTTGAGAATCATATACTCAGTCAAGCTCAGCACAGCAGCATGAAAGAGGAGTATTTTCACCATGAATAAAGAACACTTTCAAGTGTAACTGGCATGTCTGAGATAACTGCTAGGGCAGCTATGCCAGGAATCAAGAGTTTGAGACACTAGCTGGATACTCCATGACATCAATGAAATAAGTTATTATTTTCTTTAATAAAAGGGTGACACACACTGGCAATAAACTCTGTTAGTGCCAATTATAATTAAATATTTGTAATTACAATTCAGTTTCCATACAGTAAGACAAAATATACTTCTCAGTATGGCTAATAATGTTAGGCCCCAAAATACTTATGTCTGAGAATATTTAGTGTTACTGTAAAGTGTGGAAGATACTGTAAAGCCCTCTCTATGGCAACAGTCGACAGTAGTCAACAACTAGCAGGTGTTAGTAACACAAACGAGAACACTACCCTCTCCAAACTCTTCTCTCTCTTCAGTTACTGTCAGCAGGTCCAGTCCACCACTGAGCTCTGTTAAGGAAAGGGTTTTTGTTTTGGTTGTTAACCTATACGGGGTTGGACCTGTGAACCCCGAAAAGCTTATGCCACGAAAGCTTATGCCCAAATAAATCTGTTAGTCTTCAAGGCAGGGGTGGGCAAACTTTTTGGGCCGAGGGCCACATCTGGATGGGGAAATTGTATGCAGGGCCGGGGCAGGGGGTTGGGGTACGGGAGGGAGTGCGGGGTGTGGGAGGGACTGCGGTGTGCAGGAAGGGGCTCAGGGCAAGGGATTGGGGCAGAGGAGGGGTGCGGGGGGTGTATGAGGGGGCTCAGGTTGGCACATGCTAGGCTGAAAGAAATTCAAAATGATTAGCTTTTATTGCCAGCTAGCTGTATATTGTTCTACATACCATGCCTAATCAAATATTAGCTCTGTGTTTCCAGACGCATAAAAGCATAAAAGTACAACTTCACTTGAAAGCTAACAAGCAGAATATATTTAGAGAAGATTGTAGTTAAAATACAGAGCTATAAAATAGCTCAGTCATCCAGCCCACCCAGGATTGTTCATCATCATTTCCCTTGAGATCATTCCAAAACCTGATAACTCAGTCACGAAGCTTTTTCCCCACTATTCCATCTAAATAAATCTATTCCTGTTTTAATATCTAAACTATGTTCAGCACCCTGTGTGCTTTGAAAACAGGCATTTTAAGAACCAAGTTATACATTTCCTTTTAATTTCATCCCATTCTGTCTATTTATAATACCCCAAAGACTATCACTAGTACTTGCAGCTTTCAGATGATCTGAAATAGCCCAACCTTAAAATATTTACTTAAAATCAAGCCCTTTATCAGCTTTGGTCCTCTTCTCGGCACTCACTCCAATTTGCTAATGCATTGTTAAAGTGCCCAGAAATGGATGCTGTATTCCAGGTGCAATCTGTCATACGAGGGGATTAGCCCGTCCTCTGCTGTGATGGGGCCACTGTGCTTGCACTCAAAACTGTACTTTCTTTGCTAGTACATTTATCTGATTGGCTGTCTGATATCACCCTGAAGTCTTTCAGCCATTCCTGTTTTCCATGTTCTTCCCTTTCAGCGAATCTTTTCAGATTATCCCCCAGCGTCCCATGTGCGTTAACTTGCATTCCCTCTATACGGAATCTCATTGTTATTTCCTATCCCTGCTTCTATCATCTCTAGTTCCCAAAAAGATGGGCACCTAACCATCCTTTAACCATTACAACTTGCATTGGAGAGTGAATCCTTAGGCCACAATCCTGAAACTATAGCACTTGTATTATAAATAAATAAATTAAAAAAAAAAAAAAAAGGTTAGTGTGGTGATGACGCATCAAACAGACTGGAAGCCCTTTAGAAAGGCCAAGTCTCCCACTTTTTCAGTATTTCACCTATCAGCTTTTCAAATAGCGTGTTCTACAAATTTAAGAGAAGAACGTAGAGCCGATGGTACTAATCAACAAAATTAAGGTTGTTTGATTATCTCAGATATGCTTTTCCAGTCTTTAAAAATTCCACATTTAAAAATAAGGAAACATCAAACTTTTTGAAGGTTTTTTTTTTTTTTTTTTAAACTTGATAGGTTCGAAGTATTTTATTTGGGGAAAAAAGGGAATGCTGATGTCTGTGCAACTAACCGTTTAAATCTTTTACTGAGACTAATAGATTTATTTGGGCATAAGCTTTCGTGGGTAAAAAAACCTCACTTCTTCCCCACGAAAGCTTATGCCCAAATAAATCTGTTAGTCTTTAAGGTGCCACCGGACTCCTTGTTGTTTTTGCGAATACAGGCTAACACGGCTACCCCCTGATACCGAGACTAGTGTTCCTTAGCAAGCACTCACCGGAAAACTGCCAGAGGAGTGCTATTCATTATTTTAGGGAGTGCCCAGTCAACTGAGATGACTAATTTACTTGTAGTTTTCCAATCACTAACAACGACAATGTCAACTTGGCTGTTTTTTCTCAATACAACTTTCTCTGCAGAAAGAACTACAATTCGACTGAAAGGGTGAACAAGACCGCCCACTTCAATTTACCACCAGAGATGGTAACAAATACTAAATCAGGATTAGGCAGTAATTTTCAGAGGCGTTTTAAGTGAACAGGGATGAACTGCTGGTCCATAAATAATGGTGAAATGTCTCAATTACAGCGGAGATTATTTTACTGATAACGATATAACTGGGACTCCAGTAGGGCAGCTCAACATATGAGAGCATTAAACCTGCAAGAGACTTTCCAAATTCTGTTAAGATTACATGTAATATATCTTTCGGTCTTAAATATCAGAGGGGTAGCTGTGTTAGTTTGTATCCACAAAAACGAGGAGTCCGGTGGCACCTTAGTCTTTAAGCTGCCACCGGACTCCTCTGTCTTTTAAAGAGTTACATGTTTATAGCACTCTATTAATTTTTACTATTACTTGAGAGCCAGCATAATCTAGTGGCTAGGGCACTGGACTAGGATTCAGGAGACCAGGGCTCTATTCCCAGCTCTGATACTGACCTACTGAATGACTGTTGGCAAGTGACTTCACCTCTCTGGGCCTGTTTCCCCTTCCACCCTTTGTCTGCCATGTCGATTTAGACTAATCTCTTCAAGGAAGGGACTGCCTTTTACTATGTGTTTGTACAGGCACTACCATAACACAATGCTATTTTTTCTTTCAAAAGTTACTTTACTTTAGAAAAGACTTTGAAAAACCCCTGCCTCTCATGCTCTTGTATGCAGAATTGCCCGTGTGCCTTATACTATTGCATGTCAGATTCAAGATAGTGGCTTCTTACTTTTAATTATACAAAAGAAAGATTCTTTTAAAATGTTAGCAACGTACTTTTTACATTTACCTATACCAAAAGTGTCATATTGTGCTGCAGTTTTCATTATTACAAGCAGCTCAGAGCCTGAACATTTTAGGAGATTTCTCTTTTGCTGGATTGCCAATCACAGATGACCATGAGCTGATACTAACCCACTATCAATGAAGAGTCTGCCTTTCAAGATGAATAATGGATCCAATATTCCAGCTCCTCCTCACACGGAAATCCCACTAACGACGATGGGGTTTTTGTGTGCACAGCAGCTACAGAATATTGCCCTTAATTACAGTAGCCTCCAGTGTTGAGCCGACTGATAGTTTGCAGAAAAGGCCATTGATATTTAGACATTCTAATGCTCAGAACAAGGCTAGTATGTTTTCTCTAAAGAAAACAACCCCATCCATTGGTTAGTTTACCTTTCAGTCCCTGACTGTTCTTTCACAGACAGTGAAATTGGAAAGTTTACTGCCTTGAAACTTCTTTCAGAGTAGCAGCCATGTTAGTCTGTATCCGCAAAAAGAACAGGAGTACTTGTGGCACCTTAGAGACTAACAAATTTATTAGAGCATAAGCTTTCGTGGGCTACAACCCACTTCTTCGGATGAAACTTCTTGTGCCTTTGTCACAAACTAGATGTTTTACCAAAACTGTGCACAAGCGATGGCTCTTTCCATCGCTGCAGCGAGGTCCTCCTTCATACGAGCTCCCCAAAGAGTCAGCAAACAAGCAGGTACTCCATAGTCTGCACCTCACTGCACTCATATATATTCGTGTCATTAGAGTAGCCATATTTGATATTAGTCTTTGATCTGCCTGTTTGCATGCACAGGCAGTTCAGGCATCACCACGTTGACAAGACTGTATCGGCCCCTCCGGGAATGTCCTCCTAGGGTTCCAGATCTATTTCAGCACATCCAACTGTGTGTAGTCTTTCATTCCATAATCACAGTCATGCCTTGCCAGCTGGCATATCCAAAGGCACTACACTGGCTATAAAACTCTTTTGTGATTTAAGGCATTTGATTGCTCCAGTGTGACCATATAATGGATACCTTGGATCTTCCATTTGCCGTGATCTTTTCCTTTGGCTTGCTATCCTCCTCCTGATATCAGGTAGTGCAATGCCAGCCAGTACCGGTTATCCTTTGGTGTTGGCTTTAGACATCCTGTTATTCCTGACAACTGTCATTCAGAACAGGGTCTAATTCCTTAGCATGGATGGATCATTCCCACACTGGACATGCATACTCTGCTATGGATTAGACAAGGCAACAGCAGTGGTTCACAAAGTATCTGGATTGGCGCCTCACTTCGAGGTGACCAACTTTTGGAGGATGTTACAGGCACTTTGAAACTGACCAAAGTTTTCCCTTTTTACTCACTTTTATGCATACTAAATAAAGTAATAGTATAAGAATACTAACATCCAGCACTTATTTCATAGCACTTCTAGAGCATGGTATAGCCATCAGGCATGCTCTCCCTTCTGCCATACATAAGCACATCCCCAGGCTTCCTATGCCCACAATCCTGAAGAGGCAGCAATCTACCACAGCAACTGCACTGGGGCCCAGCCAGGTCCTTTAACCACCAGGAAGACCAGCCTGAAGAAGAAGCTGTCAGAGGCCTCAGGCTACAGCCAAGAAAGACAACAAGGGAGTTGCAGCTGCTCCTCGGTCTGTAGCCTGATCCCTCCCTTTTGCATGAACTTGTGTGAGGCTGTTGATTTGCAACAGTAATTGTGCTTTTTGAGTGGGTGATGTGGATGTGAAGAAAACTTCCCTTTTTTAAAGGGCCAATACTTGAACGGGATTGAAAAGACTGTTTAGAAGAAAAACATCTTAGGTGATGCTGGGGGAGAGGGGAGAAGAGATTTGTACAGAGTGTTGATAATATGTAGTGGTGAGATCCATATGTATATTTTTAAGGAATTAAACATTTTCTTTTGAGTGAGGGATCTGATAAGTGGATAAGAATGGCACTGTCAGTTTGGAGACAGTATTCCCAGTAGCAGCTGATCATATGGCATGGATAGAGGACAGACTCCTTTTGAACCTCATTCCAACTGTTTCAGCTAGACCTTGGCAGTCCTGCAGGGTTTGAGACCAATTTGATAGCCTTCTCTCAGAGATTGCTGATGGAACATAAATGTATTGCCAACAGACCACTGTGAATGATCTGGTTGGACTTTACAATGACATTGTTTCCATCATTATTGAGAGAGGCCCCTAGGCAACCTCTCTCCTGGTTTCACCCACACATTACACCACTGTTTACAGATGATTTGCACCAGATGAAGGAAGAGGAGAGCCTGTTAGAACACTGATAGGAGAGTCATGTTTTAAGTTTGATCAATTGCAACAAAATGTTCCAGGTGTTATGCCATGACTGTACAGAAGGCAAATAAAGGTCTATTGGCAGATGCTATGGTGGAGGAAAAGATGCATACAGTGGAACTGTTCTGATTGGTTGATAATTTATCTGGGTTCCTTTACTTTGTTGGCACCCACTTTTTCTTGCTGTGAGGAATTTTTTACTTGAAGAAAATTTGTTTCAAACTGAGGCAAGACTTGAGAAGACAAACACAGGGTCTATTCTGTTTGAGTTTCTGGCACTACTTTTCTCTATGTCTCTATTATAGGACCTTACTAATACAGCACAGTGGATTGACCTAGTCTCTTACTGGTGATTGGTGCCTGCCCGCATGAGGGCTAACTGGCTGAATCTCAATCCAGATAAGATAGAGATAATGTCAGTAGATTTGAGAAGTAGCCAGGAAGAACTGGAAGGAATTAGATCAGCACTCTTGCTGAGATAATGTGACAACCATTTGTTATAGGATGTCCATAGTTCAGGGGTCTGGCAAGACGCAAACTGCTGCTAAATATTCAGGTGCCAGCTGCAGCCGGACAAGCTTTTCCATCTGTTCCTGGTAAGACTAGAACGACTGTACCTTCAGATGCAGATCTTGCAACATTTATCTGTGCCTTTGTCACTTTTAGACTAGGCCTCTATATTGTTTCTTATGGGGGGCTGGATCTTGAGATTGCCCAGAAACTGAAGCTAGTGCTGAATACAGGAATCCATTTACTAATTAGAGCTTCATGTTGAGAGCAAATATGAGATGCTCAAGGAAGGTTACTGACTGCCTCTCAGTGTCTAGGTGGAATTGGAGGTGTTGGTTTTGGCCTATATAGCTCTACATGGTTTATGTAACCAGGTCCTGAGAGACTGCCTATCCCCTTGCTGTACTGCCTCACCCACAGTCAGTGGAGGCAGTTGACATGGAGCTTCTCTGCTATGAACAGGAAAGAATGTCCCTTGTGCCATTATCCTCGACTTTAAAATTCATCTCCGCCCTCGGGTTGCCAGAGCCCAGTTCATTTAGCCTTCCATATACCTGCAAAGCCAACCATTTATCTCAGGCATCTAGGAGTGGAGGAGTTGAGGCTCTGGGGAGGGGAGGGAAGGATAGTTGAGAAGCCTGCTCAGATGAGGGCTTAAAGAACTAAATGAATTCGTCTATTGGGAAATATTTGTAATACTTTGATAACGTGGAATTTTAACTGATTAAAAGGCACCTAAAGATTGTTTTTATAAGCAGTAAATAAGTGTCCAAACAAACAGAACAGGAGTCACACCCAAGCGCTTTACACATGGACTTTCCACAGAGACAGAGGAGAAACTCAGGCTAAACACAGATGGTATATTAAAACAGTGATTCCCCCCCTCCCTCCGCCCCGTTTGGTGAACTCAACTGTTTGGTGAAGTCTTTCACACAATAAGTGAAAACCCATGAGTTTAAAAGAGCCTCAATAACATTTGCCACAATACAAAAGAAATACATGCCAGGTTATGAGATTATGACACTTGCTTGAATATCTCCCAGTTCCAAGCAAGTGTACACAGGCATTTAACACTGCACCACTAAAATTATTTTTAATGCCATAGTTAAGTTCTAATCCTGTGCCAGTTATACAGTTCATAACCTGCCAGGCAATTAAATTGCTCCCTCAATCCAAGTAATTTAATGAAGTGTTTTCGTGGCACTTAAGCACTGGGAGCTCTCAGCCTTCAGCTTTAAGCCTCTCAATGCAGCCAAGTCATGCTGAAAGCATTTTAGAAAGTGAGTTTTATAAAAGGAGTGATGCAGCTAGCAGAAAGGTTCTGACCAAGTATTGTGGGTAATTGCACAGGTCTAGTCACACACACACACACTTAATCAAACATTTTATACAAGCATTGACAACAAAAAAAAACGCTGTCATCTGCACTTCTCAGCTACATGCAGAAAGAGGGGCTAAAGTGAAGGTGTACAGATATCTAAAGTGACAGAACACCTTGCTGTGCATTCTTTTATTACATGCACACCTGATCATTTACTTAAATCTGTATAACATGAGATTAGTTGTGGTGAACACAGCACAAGGCAGGACTCAGACCGTGAATGTATTACAGATATGAAACCATCTGTGGAAATAAAAACTTACTTTAAAGAAGCCATGTCAAAGTTAAATTAATATGTTAACAAAATATAAAGAAAAGCAAAAACTGGTGAAAAGTCATTTTGCTCAGATTGGACAATATCCTGGACAGGCCAAAAGTGCTTAAACACAAATACTCGTTTCCACTGAAGTTATCTCTTGTCCCAATCCCCTCCCAATAGCAAAAAAGGTTAAGTGTAGAGGCCATGTCTCATTAACCAAGGCTCAGTCAAAATAGTGAACTTTTTTTGCTGGTATTTCTACTTTGGGGGGCAGGGGGAAGAGGAGGAGGAGGAGGAAGGGCTTGCCAGAATAGTATAAACAAGTTCTCAGTCTGCAAAGTCCATATAATTCTTCATATTTTCCTCCAAAATAAATGCTACTTTCTTTATATTAATAGCAGCTCGCAGCCCAGCACCCATGCACTGCTTTCCAAAACAGAACACACAGAGTAAGCAAAGAACCAGTCAAGAAACAGACTTCGTTCTCAATAGTCCATGAGACCAACAGTGAAAACAGTGATTTCAAAGTGTCAAGATCAGTGTTATTTTAACAGAACACACAAACGGGCCTCCTACTCAATAGGTGCAGAACCAGAGTTCTACTCAGAACTAAAGTCAACAGGTCACGTGTGCCAACTGAATCAATAATACGCTTAACATATTAAATCAAAATTCCATACAGGGCTTCATTTCTCTTCAGAACAGAGAGCTACCCATCCCCACCTCCAATCAAAATGCAGAACAGCATTTCTATGTTGTGGGAAAATTTGCCCTTCTCCTCCAGTTCTTTTACACAAATTCCCTTTCCCTGCCACCAGGGTAAGCAAGTCACAAAAAATAAGTTCATTCTCCTCACTACAGGTGATGCTGAGGTTTGTAGTGCTGCTGGCTTGCAATGCTAGATGGACCCAGAAAGCAGACAGGGGAGAAAACCTAGTCCCTGGAAGGCCCAAGAACTAATTAGAAAAGTGGTTGAGAGTTTGGGGACACTGAGGGTCGCTTCTTCAGTTGCTGCCACCAAATAGGAACACAGCTACAGTTTTCACAAAAACGACGAGGCATCCAGTGACACCTTAAAGACTAACATATTTATTTGGGCATAAGCTTTTGTGAGTTAAAAAACCCACTTCTTGAGATGTATGGAGATGCAGATGTCTCCATGCCTCGGAAGAAACGGTTTTTTTACCCACAAAAGCTTATACCCAAATAAATCCGTTAGTCTTTAAGGTGCCACTGGACTCCTCGTTTTTGCTGATAAAGACTAACACAGCTACCCCTCTGATACTAGTTACAGTTTTGCTGCTCAGCACTTTTGACTTTTCCTCTAGTTTCCACCACTAGAACCACTAAAGCAGCTGTGGTAAGGCCCGCCAGACAACCTATACGCTGAAGATATCCACTGCTGTAGCCATGCGGGTCCCAGCATATTAGAGAGACAAGGTGGGGCAGATAATATCTTTTATTGGAGCAACTTCTGTTGGTGAGACACAAGCTTTCAAGCTTCCACAGAGCTCTTCTTTACCCACCTTATCTCTCTATACGCTGAAGAGTCCAGCAAGGAGGGAACCAGAGGCCTCCCAGCCAGGCAAGAGTCTTCCAAGTGGACAGATGTAAAGTACCCAGGAGAGAATTTAAAAACCTATAGTCCTGGCGATGGTGAATTTGAATCTTGCATCCAGCAGGGGAATCAGAGACCTTCACTTCTGCTGCACAGAAAACCAGGGAGCAAAACCAAGTCTCCTCCCAGCCCAGGCTAGATTTTGCGATCTCCACCTTCACAGAAGGTGCGAAGGCTCGAGGCCAAACAGAGGAGCCAGCCAAGGCCAGAGCCATGACCCCGGGCTGGGAGCGGGAGAAGGAAGCGTCGGTGCCGTGCCGAGCGGCTGCTCCGGAACAGGCCTCCAAGGCTGGCCCTTGCGCCAGGCCAGGGACAGGCAACTGGGGAAGCTCGAGGCAGGAGGGCTCGGCTGGTTCCCGCCCCGGACCGCACGAGCTGGGCGAGCCCAAAGCCCCTCTGACAGGTCTCCAGCGGCGGGCCTGCCCCTCCGCCCGAGGCGGTTCCCCCCGGCCTGCCCCTGGTGCTGACTCTCCGCCGCCACCCAGCCCGACTGGGCCCGCCCCGTGCGGGGACCCGCGGCCTCCTCAGCCCGCCAGCGCGGCCCCCCGCCCGGCCCGGCCCGCAGTACCTGCGCCCCCCGGGTCAGGCCCCGGCCGCTCAGCTGCCCGTGCCGGAGCTGGGCCAGGATGTTGGCCGCCCCCCTGCGGGCTCCGCGCCGGCCGCCCCCGCCGGGCCCCGGACCCGCCGCCGCCGCCGCCATGGCCGCTCCTGCCGCTCGGCCTCGGATCGGACGGAGACAAACAGGAAGAAGCGCCCCCCTCCTCCAGCGCTTTGTACGGAGCGGCGCAGGGGCCTCCCCACAGCGCCACCCGCCGGGCCCCGGCCGCACTGCCGGGCCGGGAGGAGAGAGAGGCAGCGCCTGCCCGCCCGGGGGCCGCTGGGAAACCTAGTCCCGACCATGGGATGGGACATGGAGCGCATGCGCACTAGCACCGTCTAGCGCTAACGTGTGCTCGGATGCGCTGGGGGTTTCTTTCCAGACTCCAGCCGAGAGCTGTAGAGAGCACACGGTACAGGGCAACTCACAATGCCACCCTCACTGCAACACCCAGCACTAAAATACCACCCTCACTGCAACACCCAGCACTAAAATACCACCCTCACTGCAACAC
>NW_020664584.1:9877858-9879298 GCF_002925995.2 Terrapene triunguis | reverse complement strand
CCCTCACTGCAACACCCAGCACTAAAATACCACCCTCACTGCAACACTCAATACCACAACACAACCCTCACTGTAACACACACCACCATCCTCACTGCAACAACGAACAGCACAACAAATCCCTCACTTCAACCCCGCCCTCACTGTAACACCACAACACCACCCCCACTGCAACACCCAACACTGCAACATAACCCTCACTGCAACCCTGCCCTCACTGTAACACCACAACACCACCCTCACTGCAACACCCAACACTGCAATAAAACGCTCACTGCAACACTGCAACACAACCCAAACCACACTGCAACACAGCACACAACACTGCAAGTCACTACAGAGTACTGCAGCACAACACCCCACAAACCGTACTGCAATATAGTGCACAACACAACAGAATGCCACAAAACACACAACTCAGACTGCTGCACAGAACACTGAATAATTGCAAAACATAAACATTGCAAAACAGTAAAATACATTGCAACACAGCATAACCACACTGCAACACAGCACATAAAACTGCAGTACAGCACAAAACTGCTACACAGGGCACAACGTGTCATAGCACATTCTTGCACACCACAAAACCACCACACACACATCATGATCCTGGGCGGGGTGGGCCAGGGCTCTGAGGTGGCACTGAGCATTCCCTCAGGTGTTTGGCTGGTTCTTGTTCACACACTCAGGGTCTATCTGATCGCCATATGTGGGGTTAGGAATGAATTTTCCCCAGGGCAGATTGGCAGTGACCTTGGGGGGTTTTGCCTTCCTTTGCAGCATGTGAGTGCGGGTCACTTGCCAGGATTATCTGGGTAGATCTCATTTAATCATCTACGTCCCACTGCAGGGGCCTCAGGCACTGGTGAACTTCGTCCCCTTCTATTGTCAGCTTGGGGCACATCACAGTCTAGTCTCTTGTGGGTGTCATTTACTTTGGTCTCATTTCAGCCGTTGGGGTTAGTGTGTGGGCACTGGATGGTGCTGATGGTCAGTGACATACAGCAGGCCAGACTAGATTACCTAGTGGTCCCTTCTGGCCTTAAACCCTTAAGACTCTATGACATGCCGCCCCACAGCACCAAAGTACTACAAAATAGCAACACAACACAATGCACACAGCTGCTCTCAGCCCGTTCTGCCACCATTATTATGAATCCTGTTTATTACAGCGGTGCCTAAAGGTCAACCAAAAGTGGGGACCATTGTGCCAGGCACTGTTCAAACACAGAGTTCCTGCCCCAAAGCCCTTACAGTGTAAACAGTCAAGACAAACACCGGGTGGGGGAAGGGGTAGAACATACCAGCAGAGTGAACAGTGTGATGGCAGTAAACGACATCTGGCCTGATTGAGCAAAGAGACTTACAGAACTTGTGTCAGAACAGCTCTTTGAGGGAGCAGGAGGACTGCAAGCCAGGACTGAGGAAAAGTGTGGG
>NW_020664584.1:9849131-9857858 GCF_002925995.2 Terrapene triunguis | reverse complement strand
TGGGAGTGGGAAAAGGCTGTGGTTTGGAGGAAGGGGTGGAGTGGGGGTGGGGCCTGGGGCTGAGCGGGGCGTTGAGCACCCCCGTGGACAATTGGAAGCCAGTGCTTGTGTTGGGGACGTGTGAGTGAGTGAGAGAGATATTTTGCCCTCAGATGCATATATGCGTGCAGCCATTCTTGACTTCGGGGGGATCTTAGCATGCACATCCAGGGACAGAATTTAGCCTGGGATGTGGCAAGTGAGGATGGAAGTGCACTGGCAGAGCTACAAAGAAGCCTATGGTTGGAGAAAGAGGAGCAGCTGCAGGTGCACTGCACAGCTATATCAGAGGGCTTGTTTACACTACAAGTTTTGTTGACAAAACTTATGTCAACACCCAAAAGTCGACAAAACAAAAATCGCCAAAGGGTGTTCACACTTGCTCCCTCTGTCGACAGACCATGTCCACACTGGGACACTATCATCGACAGGGTAAGCAATGCACCGTGGGTATGCATCCCACAGTGCAGTGTTGTGGGAAGGAAGAGCTGATCCCTGCGTATTTTGGGATTCTCTCTGAGTTCTCGCACAGCCCCCTCAGCTACCGAAAGCAGCATCAGGAGTAGCTTTGTGAGCTCTCCGTGCTGAGAAATGGCAAAGCAGCACAGCAGTCTGTCCAACCTCCCCTTGCAGCAGCAATCTGCCTGCTGGTGTGTTCCTAGTGCAGGGCAGAACAGGAGCATTCCAATGATTTCTCTTTGGGTATGTCTACACTACGAGAGTAGTTCGATTTTACTTAAATCGAATATGTGGAATCGATATTACAAAGTCGAACGTGTGTGTCCACACTAAGGACAGTAATTTGACTTTGTGAGTCCACACTAACGGGGCAAGCGTCGACATTGGAAGCGGTGCACTGTGGGCAGCTATCCCACAGTTCCCGCAGTCCCCGCTGCCCATTGGAATTCTGGGTCGAGCCCCCAATGCCTTCTGGGGGAAAAAATGTGTCGAGGGTGCTTTTGGGTAACTGTCGTCATCCAACCGTCACTCCCGCCCTCCCTCCCTGAAAGCACCGGCGGGAAATCAGTTCGCGCACTTTTCTGGTCAGTGACAGCGCGGACGCCACAGCACTGCGAGCATGGAGCCCGCTGCGACCATCGCTGCAGTTATGGCCGTTGTCAACACCTCGCACCTTATCATCCACCTTTCCCACAGGCAGATGCTGAGAAATCGAGCGAGGAGGCTACGGCAGCGCGGTTAGGACCTGAAGTCTGAGAGTGGCATAGACCTGTCACAAAGCACGGGACCCCGCGCCGAGGACATCATGGTGGCAATGGGTCATGTTGATGTTGTGGAATTCTGGGCCCGGGAAACAAGCACGGACTGGTGGGACTGCATAGTGCTGCAGGTCTGGGATGAATCACAGTGGCTGCGAAACTTTCACATGCAGAAGGGGACTTTCATGGAACTTTGTGAGTTGCTGTCCCCTGCCCTGAAGCGCAATGACACCCGGATGCGAGCAGCCCTGACTGTCCAGAAGCGAGTGGCCATAGCCCTCTGGAAGCTTGCAACGCCGGACAGCTACCGGTCAGTCGCGAACCACTTTGGCGTGGGCAAATCTACTGTGGGGGTTGTTGTCATGCAAGTAGCCAACGCAATCGTTGAGCTACTGCTCTCAAAGGTAGTGACCCTGGGAAACGTGCAGGTGATCGTAGATGGCTTCGCCGCGATGGGATTCCCAAACTGCGGTGGGGCTATAGATGGAACTCACATCCCTATCCTGGGACCGGACCACCAGGCCAGCCAGTACATTAACCGAAAGGGCTACTTTTCAATGGTGCTGCAAGCACTGGTGGACCATAGGGGACGTTTTACAAACATCAACGTCGGATGGCCGGGCAAGGTTCATGACGCTCGTGTTTTCAGGAACTCTGGTCTGTTTAGACGGCTGCAGGAAGGTATTTACTTCCCGGACCACAAAATAACCCTTGGGGATGTGGAGATGCCTATAGTCATCCTCGGGGACCCAGCCTACCCGCTAATGCCCTGGCTCATGAAGCCCTATACTGGCGCCCTGGACACTGAAAAAGAACTCTTCAACTACCGGCTGAGCAAGTGCAGAATGGTGGTGGAGTGTGCTTTTGGACGTCTCAAGGGGAGATGGAGAAGCTTACTGACTCGCTGTGATCTCAGTGAAATCAATATCCCCATTGTTATTGCAGCTTGCTGTGTGCTCCACAATCTGTGTGAGAGCAAGGGGGAGACCTTTATGGCGGGGTGGGAGGTTGAGGCAAATAGCCTGGCTGCTGCTTACGCCCAGCCAGACAGCCGTGCGATTAGAAGAGCCCAGCGGGACGCGCTGTGCATCCGGGAGGCTTTGAAAGCTAGGTTCCTGAGTGAGCAGGGTAACCTGTGACTATTAAGTTTGTTTACAGAGAAGCTGAACCTGCCACCGTTTCTTTACCCAGTAAATGTTCACTATCCTCTCCAGTTACATACCCCGTTCACCCCATTCCCCCCCTTCCAACACACGTTTAAAAATAAAAATCACTTGAATTTTGTTAATGAACACCGTTTTCTTTATTACTGTTTTTGCGGGAAAGTGTTGAACCTGGCACGCAGACTGTGGTGGGGAGCGGGTGTAGTGTAGTGATGCAAAGGACGCTTCTAAACTCCCGGAATGACAGGCTCCGCAGTGGTGGGCTGGTTGTTTCAATGGAGTCTGCCACCTCTCCTGTTCGGGACTCTGTGTGTGGGGGCTATGTGACTTTGTGGCAGGGGGAGGACGGTTACAGATCCCCTGCTGCGTGGCTCTGTGATCCAGGATAAGGACCGCTGCATAAGATCTCTAACCGCCCTCCCCCGCCACAAAGTCACATAGCTGCCCCCCCCACAGAACATGAAAACCACCTCCCAGACTGACCAGGGTAACTAGTGACTGCAATGTGTGTGTGCCCTGCTGGTGAACCTGCCCCCGCCTCTGTACCCTGGTAAAGGTGACTGTCCTGTCCAATTACCAACCCCCTTCCCCACTTCAGACAGACTCTCCTCTAAAAGAACATGATGGAAACAAGTAATTAACAGAAACGTATTTTTTATTAGCAACTACACATGAAACTGGGGGATGAAACTGGGACGGGGGCTTGGGTGATGCGGGAAGGAAAGGACTTATCAAATTTTGGGGAATGAGAGCCTTCTGGTACTTGAGCAGTCTGCAGGGGTGGAGTGAGAGTTTTCACGGACTCTGCCGCCCCTCCTTCTTGGGACTTTGGGTGAGGGGGGTATGGGACTTTGTGGCGGGGGAGGGCGGTTAGAGATAGACTGCAGCGGGGCTCTGTCCTCCTGCCTCCGGTCCTGCAGAACATCCACAAGGCGCCGGAGCGTGTCCGTTTGCTCCCTCATTAGTCCAAGCAGCGTTTGAGTCGCCTGCTGGTCTTCCTGCCGCCACCTCTCCTCCCGTTCCATGTGTGATCGGTGCATTTGGGACAAGTTCTCCCTCCACTGGGTCTGCTGGGTTGCCTGGGCTCGGGAGCAGCCCATAAATTCCGAGAACATGTCCTCCCGTGTCCTCTTCTTCCTACGCCTAATCTGCGCTAGCCTCTGGGAGTGTGATGCCAGGCTAGGTCGGGAGACAGTCGCAGCTGTGGGATGGGAAAAAGGGAGTGAATTCCTCAGAAAGATAAATTTAGTTGTGAACAAAGAACATAGTCTTTCTCTGTGAACAAGACCATGCACAGCACCTATCACATGCGCACTCAGGACAAGGTCGAATTTTCGGCCTTCGCATTCAGTGCCTGGGGTCTTGCAGTGCAGATCAGAGAAGCGGGGCAGGACACCAGAATTTGTGTAGCAGGCCGACATAGTAAGTCATAGACTTGTGGCTGCTTAAAACTTTAATAATAGCACTGGCCTCCTTTCACGTTCAAAGCAATGCCAGTCCCTGCTGCCAGCAATCCGGCAAGCATGAACTCTGCCCATGTCCCACCCCCTCGCGGCTGTCCCAGGGAAAGATCCCTGTATGCTGCCCCTCTCCCGCCTCCACCGCGTGGCTGTAAACCGCCGGTTACAGTTCTGTAAAGGAACAGGCAAGCAGTCCCAATACTAACATTCCCCTACCTAATTCAAAGCAGGTCACCATGAGCGACATCACTCTGATGAGGATTTCAGAGACGGAGAAAGAAAGGATGCTTCGGGAAAGCATGCAAAGACCAGGGCCGTATGCCGCCATGCTCTGCAAGGCAATGATCCCGGAGTACTTGCTTGTCTCCTGGCGCGGAAACGTTTCGTACCACGGAGGACCCAATAAGGCCGCTCTCCCCAGGAACCTGATGCAAAGGCTTTCCAATTACCTCCAGGAGAGCTTCGTGGAGATGTCCCAGGAGGATTTCTGCTCTATCCCCGGACATATAGACAGGATTTTACTGTAGCTGCACTGGCAGGGACTAAACAGTAGAGCGCCTAGGGCAAACCAATCATGCTAAACCGGACATTGTTAGATTTTTTTTCAGTAGTTGCACTGCCCAGGACTGAAACGTTAAGCGCCTAGGGCAAACTAATAATGAAAAACCCATTGTTAATATTGTTAATATTCCTGTTCTGTTAAAAATAAATGTTTACATGTTTAAAACACTTACTGACTGATCCTTCCCCTGATTCTGTGTCCGGGTTAACGCCTGGGGATGGTTGGTAGGGGATCTCTGTAAGGGTGATGAAGAGATCCTGGCTGTCGGGGAAATCAGCGTTGTAAGCGCTGTCGACTGCCTCGTCCTCCTCATCTCCTTCCTCATCTTCCCCGTCCGCTAACATGTCCGAGGAACCGGCCGTCGACAATATCCTATCCTCAGAGTCCACGGTCAGTGGTGGGGTAGTGGTGGCGGCCGCACCTAGGATGGAATGCAGTGCCTCGTAGAAACGGGATGTCTGGGGCTGGGATCCGGAGCGTCCGTTTGCCTCTTTGGTCTTCTGGTAGCCTTGTCTCAGCTCCTTGATTTTCACGCGGCACTGCGTTGCATCCCGGCTGTATCCTCTCTCTGCCATGGCTTTAGAGATCTTCTCGTAGATCTTTGCATTCTGTCTTTTCGATCGCAGCTCGGAAAGCACGGACTCATCGCCCCACACAGCGATCAGATCCAAGACTTCCCGATCAGTCCATGCTGGGGCCCTCTTTCTAGTCTGCGATTGCACGGCCATCTCTGGTGGAGAGCTCTGCATCGTTGCCAATGCTGCTGAGCTCACCACGATGTCCAAACAGGAAATGAGATTCAAACTGCCCAGACAGGAAAAGGAATTCAAATTTTCCCGGGACTTTTCCTGTGTGGCTGGTCAGAGCATCCGAGCTCGGACTGCCGTCCAGAGCGTCAACAGAGTGGTGCACTGTGGGATAGCTCCCGGAGCTATTACCGTCGATTTCCATCCACACCTAGCCTAATTCGACATGGCCATGTCGAATTTAGCACTACTCCCCTCGTTGGGGAGGAGTACAGAGGTCGAATTTAAGAGACCTCTATGTCGAGCTAAATAGCTTCGTGGTGTGGACGGGTGCAGAGTTAATTCGATGTAACGGTGCTAAATTCGACATAAACTCCTAGTGTAGACCAGGCCTTTGTTTGTTCCCCAAAGGGAGCAGCACACAGATACTTCTCAGAGCTTTGAAAAGGGAGGGGCACATGCCTGCAGGGCAGCAGAGATCAAAACACTGAGTAAATCAATCAGGGCAGGCATTGTGGGATACTGGCAGAAGCCAGTTCTGTCCACAAAACAATCAGCAGTGTCTACACGGGCTCTTTGTCCACAATAAAGGGAGGGGAAAAGACAAAAGTCTCTCATAGGGGTGGAAGTTTTTTGTTGCCAAAACTCAGTGTTTTTCGGGACAAAAGTCCCATTGTAGTGTGTATGCTCTGCTGTTTTGTTGCCAAAAGGCAGTTTTGGGCGACAAAACTTGCCAGTGTAGACAAGCCCAGAGCCCAGGACTAGAAGATCAGGGGATGCTACAGGTCAAGTCTACGATACAGCAGTAGAGTTCTGTGGTGGCCCAATATTGGACTAGCAGAAGGTACTGAAGGTCAGGACTGAGGTGCATCATCAGAGCTGGGTGTGGAGTGGGACGGGTCGTGACTGGAGTAACAGACCATACAGTTAAGCAGTGTGGAGTGGCTGAAGCTTTACCCTGTACCTAACTACTCTATACTATGCTGCAATATGCTATAACCATGGCTATCAAACCTCAGCTACCCTGGCCAGCAAATTAACTCAATTAATTAAACTGCTATTTCTGTTCAGCTTTATATTTAAATACGTGAATATAGTATTATAGGTGGAATTTGCAGCAATGCCTCGAGTTGCCTGACTCTTCCCATTATAAGAACCCGTTTTCAGTTGCTTATAACGTTGCCACACTTCAAGTATCCAGGCTGAAATTTTCCATACTGGGTGTCTGCCTCAGGCTGAACTTTTCTGGAAAGTTTCAGATAAAATAGTTCAGCCATTTCTCAGAACGAGGTTTAAGGAAAAATACATTGTTTTGCCCACATAAAAAAATTCTTACAGCCATTTCATCGAGAAGCTCGAGAGTTTCCATGCTTTGAGGCAGAAACCTGAAATTTGGCAGAGTGGGGAGATCATCCTGGGGCGTTCCCAGGAAAATTGTTCAAATTTGACCAAGTTATAAAGCTTTGAAAAAAAAAAAAAAATCTTAGTTTGCACATGCTCAGTAAAGACTTGATAGAATTTGGCATTTAAATTCTCTGAAGAGTCCGTCAGCACTGAGCAGGCTTCAACCTGGGGTTGCAGGAGCTGACCAGGACCTTCTAGTTGCACCTTCTGAGAGGCAGGAATCCTATGGAAAAAATAATTTGTGATCATGTAATTAACTCTATCATAATGCATACATACGCCCAAAGAGGCCAACTTAAGGTTGCCCAAGGAACCTTAATTCTGGCAACCTTGAGTGCTTGACTTTGCAACCTTAACTTTCTTTTAACGTAGTGTTTTTGTATGTAATTACTCATATGAAGCATCCATTATGTTTCTTTCTTGACTAGAACTGGGTCAAATGTTCCAAAAACAGTGTTCACAAACATTTGTTCCAATTCTGAACGGCTATTTGGTGCCATCTTGCATCATGCCTTTCATTAATTGCTATTTGCCCGCATTTGCACAACTGGGGTTTGTTCACATGAGCATTTGGGAAAGGAGTTGTCCTTTGTGCATTTACATGATCCCAGAGATTCACTACACCTCTACCCTGATATAACGCAACCCGATATAACACAAATTCGGATATAACGCAGTAAAGCAGCGCTCCGGGGGGGCGGGGCTGCACACTCCGGCGGATCAAAGCAAGTTCGATATAATGTGGTTTCACCTATAACGCAGTAAGATTTTTTGGATCCCGAGGACAGCGTTATATCGGGGTAGAGGTGTATTTGCTATTCTTTATTTTTCTGTTTTAAATGTTTCAGCTCTTGAATTGGGGAGTAGAAACAAAACCACGTGACTTAGTTTACCAGTCATCCACCACACATACAGATACTAGTAGAATTGATCATTTTACAGCTATCCCACTGGCTGAAAATTGTTCAGCCCAACCTATTTGATGAATACTTGTGAATAACCTGATAGATTCACAAAGAGCAAATTGGGCTTTCAGATGATCTGCTGACAGATACACAAAGGTTAAATTCATCAGCTAATTAATTCCTAGTGAATAACTAGGCAGGCACTATTCCTGAAGTTTACTATGTTCTCCTTACACTGACACTTTCTGGAAACTGTTATAGGGATAGTCACAACATCTTAAATAAACCAGAGCAGATAGTGCAGGTGATATCAGTGGCCTGTAAGTCATTACAATTTTAGTTACGCTACTTCTCCACTAGTCCTCTTAGCTTAATTAATATGCCCCTGTCCAATGGCATGTGCCTAATAGGATTTATTACACTGATTACACGTGCGGCACATTGAATCCAGAACAAATGTCATTTTGAAAAATAGAGCTGGTTTCTCTTCACTCAGTTTGGGTCCTGTTCTTTTCAGGAGCTTTATACCAAGCAACCTTGCAAAAAAATGTTCGACTGCCTGGAGCAGCATATCCAGGCCGTCACATTCACTGCATCCTTCAGGCTGCTGCCACAGGACAGGAGACAGAAAATACTGCAGAGTAATGTCATGGAACACTAGTCAGAGATAACCTTAATCAGCCAGCCACAGCTCTGGGGGTTTGATTTTAACAGAAGCTTCCCTGACTCAGTTTGTTTTCTGCATATCAAACCTCCTTTCAAAACACTGCTAGATAAATGTTGTTGGCATCCTTTCATCTGCGAGAGACGGTGGGAATTGTAGCCTATGATGTAGATGGTTTGCAATGTCTCAGGTGACTGAATAGGCCAATCCGAGATTTGCATGAACTTTGGCAGTTATTGCAAATGTATGTATCTTGGTTGGGAGCTGCTTGCTTCCTACGGGCTCTTTTCTCTTCAAGCTGTAGGAACCAGCTCTTGTCATGGACTTTGATACTCTGATGGAGATGATGGCACCACTTGTTACAATCACTTGCCAAGATTTCCCATTGGTCAGGATCTATTCCAAATTCCTTCATATCTCGCTTGCATGAATCTTCATAGCGAAGCTTGGGACATCCTGTTGTTCTTGTTCCCTCTGATAGCTCCCTGTATAGCATGTCCTTGGGCAGGGCCGGCTCCAGGCACCAGCTTAACAAGCAGGTGCTTGGGGCGGCCAAGGGAGAGGGGC
>NW_020664584.1:9719126-9849031 GCF_002925995.2 Terrapene triunguis | reverse complement strand
TTTTTTTTTTTTTGCTTGGGGCGGCAGAAATGCTGGAGCTGGCCCTGTCCTTGGGTATGCATCCATCTTTCAACCTACTCAGATGGCCCAGCCAGCTCAGTCGTCTTTGCTTGAGCAGGGCTGTCACAGTTAGTAAATTTGCCCTTTGAAGAACCTCTGCGTTGGTGACTTTATCTTGCCATTTGGTGTTGAGTATGCGCTGTAAACAACATAGGTGGAAACTGTTCAACCTTTTCTCCTGATGAGCATAAGTTGTCCATGTTTCCCCACCATACATGAGAGTGCTGAGGATGCAAGCTTGGTACACTAGCATTTTGGCCTTGATGGTAAGCTTTGAGTTGTTCCAGGCTCTTTTAGTTAGTCGCTAAAGGTGGTGGCAGCCTTCCAATAAGAACATTTAGTTCTTCATCCAGTGAGAGGTTGGTGGTCACTGTAGAACCTAAATAGCTGAACTTTTGGACTACGTCTAGCTGGTTTGTATTTAAGGTGATTGAAGGATTGGTGGCCCTAGCCTCTGTTTGCCAGAAGCTGGGAATGAGCAACAGGGTATGGATCATTTGATGATTACCTGTTCTGTTCATTCCCTCTGGGGCACCAGGCACTGGCCACTATCGGAAGACAGGATACTGGGCTAGATGGACCTTTGGTCTGACCCAGTAGGGCCATTCTTACGATCTTGTGGAACCCTCTGTCCTAATACAACCGTTTTCTTGATGCTGATGGTGAGAGCAAATGCCTGACAGGAACTTGAAAGGCGGTCCATGAGTTCTTGTAATAGATCTTCATTGTGGGCTATGCGGGCAGCATCATCAGCTAATGGAAGTTCCCTGATTAGCACCTTTTTGACTTTGGTTTTTTACTTAAATCGGGACAGATTGAAGAGTTTCCCATCTGATCTTGTGTGGAGATACACTCCATCTTTCATGTCCTTAAATGTCCAGTTCAGGAGTACAGACAGGGCCGGTGCAAGGATGTTTCGCGCCCTCGGTGCAACTGCCATCCTCCGCCCTCCCCCCTCCCCGAGCCCTGCGGCAGCTCCCCCCCCCCCCTCTGCCCTGAGGCACCTCCCCCGTGGCAGCTCCACCCCCGCCCGGGGAGCCGTGTGGCAGCTCCCCACCCCAGCTCACCTCTGCTCCACCTCCTCCCTGAGCACGCTGTCGCTGCTCCACTTCTCCCATCTCCCAGGCTTGCGGCGCCAATCAGCTGTTTGGCACCGCAAGCCTGGGAGGGAGAGAAGCAGAGTGGGGCGGTGTGCTTAGGGGAGGAGGCGGAGCAGAGGTGAGCTGGGGCGGGGAGTTCCCCTGTGTGCTGCCCCCCCCTTACTTGCTGCAGGTGGCCTTCCCCGCACCCCCCTGCTCCAGCTCCCTCCGCCTAAATGCCGATGACGACTGGGGCGGTCGAAGATCCGGCCGCCATGGTCACCACCGAAGAAAATGCCGCCCCCCCAAATGCTAGCGCCCTAGGCGACCACCTAGGTCACCTAATAGGTTGCACCGGCCCTGAGTACAGAGAAGAAGATTCCAAAAAGTGTAGGGGAAAGAACACATCCTTGCTTCATTCCGCTTTTCATTTCAAAGCTGTCCGAAGTGGACCCGTCAACCTGGACAGTTATTCTCATGTTGTTGTGGAATGAACGTATAAGACTTAAAGGCCTGGTCTACACTAACCCCCCAATTCGAACTAAGGTACGCAACTTCAGCTACGTGAATAACGTAGCTGAAGTCGACGTACCTTAGTTCGAACTTACCGCGGTCCAGACGCGGCAGGCAGGCTCCCCCGTCGACTCCGCGTACTCCTCGCGCCGAGCAGGATTACCGGAGTCGACGGCGAGCACTTCTGGGTTTGATTTATCGCGTCCAGACAAGACGCGATAAATCGAACCCAGAAGTTCGATTGCCTGCCGCCGAACCAGCGCGTAAGTATAGACAAGCCCTTAACAAGGTTGGTGGACATCCTATCTTTTCTAGTATTGCAAATAGACCTGCTCTGCTGACTGTGTCAAATGCTTTGGTTAGGTCAACAAAAACGATGTACAATGGTCGGTTTTGCTCCCTGCATTTTTCTTGGAGTTGATGCAGAGAAAATATCATGTCTATAGTTGATCTTCCAGCCCTGAATCCGCACTGTCATTCAGGGTAGACACAATTCGCCAGCTGTAGTAGTCACACTAAGAAGACTTTTGCAAAAGCTTTTCCTGCTACTCTTAGTAGCGAGATACCACTGTAGTTGATGCAGTTGCCCTTTTCACCTTTATTTTTATACAGTGATGATGTTTGCATTGCACAACTCTTGTGTTTACCTCACCCTTTTTCCAGCATTTAAGTAGCAGCTGATGAAGATATGGTAGTCGGCTGTCTTTCCCGCACTTGAGGATTTCCGCTGGGATGCCATCTTTTCCAGGCGCCTTGCCACTTGATAGCAAATCAATGGCCTTGCTTAGCTCTTCTACAGTGGGCTCCACATCTAGCTCTGGCATGACCTGTAGAGTTAGTATTTGGTCCAGTGATTCGCTCGTGATGTTTCTTTCCTGTGCATACAGCTCTGAATAGTGTTCAAGACAACTGCTTGCTTTTATCTGTAATGATTTCACCGCTGTGTGATTTGAGAGGGGCAACCTTGTTGACAGGGGGACCTAGAGCTTTCTTCAGGCCGTCATACATGACTTTGAGGTTTCCTGTGTCTGAGGCTGTCTGTATCTCTTCACAGAGCTTGATCCAGTAATGATTTGCACAGCATCTGCTTGGTCGCTGTATCTCGGTTTTTGCATGTTGAAGTCAGCCACAACTCTGGGTCTGATTTTAATAGAAGCTTCCCTGACTCAGTTTGTTTTCTGCATATCAAGCCTCCTTCCAAAACACTGCTAAGTATAACAGATACAGCAATCAGCATAAAGCGTGCCAGAGAGAAATCGAAGTCAATTTCACTGCAGTGGCATAATACGTTGCAAACGGCAGTTTGTTCATTGTGGGATTCCAGCTGTGTTAATAATGGATAATGACCCACAACCCATATGTGGCTCATTTTGTCCATTCTCTTTAATATATCAGTTCAAGCCCTTACTACGTACAGTCAAAGGGTCAGCAGTCCAGTCAGTACAAATAGCAGAGTACTGGAATTTAGAAAGCGCTGGTAGGTGAAGAGATGCATATTTAGCTGTGTTAGAATATCACAGGGTTACTAGTTCAGAGGCTTATGGAAGAAGGACTAGGATCCAGAGTGCAGCATCTAAAAAGCATCTTGAGCCAATTAACATTAATTCTGAAGTAGTAACGAAAGAGCTGTAGGAGAGGAAACTAGAGAAATAATATGGTAGGAGTGCCACATGGTTACCACCCTCGCAAGCAGGAGCTAACGTTAGATTTCACTGGAAATTTTTAAATCAAGATTGGCTGTTTTTCTAAAAGATCTGCTAAAGGGATTATTTGGGGGAAATTCTCTGGCCTGTTTGTACAGGAGGTCAGACTAGATTATCACAATGGTCCCCTCTGGTTTTCTAATCTATGAATGTATGAAAACAGAAGGTGGATGGCAATCTGCTAAGATAACAGCTACAGACCACACATCATAGAAACCCCCGAGGGTTAGTGAAGATACTGAAACCACGTGAAAGAGGATGCTGGCTCTCTGTTTCTTGGGGCCAGGCAGAATGCCTCTGACAGTTCTCTTGGGCTGACCAAGGTGACATGCCCATTGTCACGCTGTCTGCGGTGGCTCACGACTGTGAGTGCCTACCTCAGGGCAGGTTTCAGAGTGGTAGTCGTGGTAGTCTGTATCAGCAAAAACAATGAGGAGTACTTGTGGCACCTTAGAGACTAACAAATTTATTTGGGCATAAGCTTTCGTGGGCTAAAACCCACTTCTGACTACTGTTTTTTCCACTCCATGCATCTGATGAAATGGGTTCTAGCCCTCAAAGGCTTATGCCCAAATAAATAAATCTGTTAGTCTTTAAGGTGCCACCGGACTCCTTGTTGTTTTTCTAGTCTATCTTGCCACCCAGACAAACTAGACTTAGTGATAAATGGTCACTTACACCAAAAATCACACTGCATTCAGGTTGCTTCCAGTCCCAAGAGACCAATTACTTAACCCCAGATCGATTGGTACATCAAAGACAACACCTGTAATAAACTATTTGAAGGTTTATTAATAGGAAAAAGGAATAAGAGTTATTTACAGGTGAAAGCAAGCAAACCTGTACACACAAATGAGTTACTACTATCTATGATTTCTAAAGATGACAGAGATATGGGAATCTGTCAATTCGAAATGTCTTTCAGGGCAGACCCTGGGGATCTCTGGCTTTGTTTAATGTCTCTGGCCCTGTGAGAGTTCAAACAGCAAAGAAATGAAAAATCTTCATGTCCACTATTTTTATTTCCCTCTTCCAGCCTTCTGCATATACTCCTCCATGGGTGGATGGGGCAATTAACAAAACTTTTCTCTTATAATGGCCCACTTAATTTTTGATAGTCCTTCTGGATGGGTGGGAGACGGATGGACAATTCCCATGTCTGGGTTCACAAGTTCATAGCAAACATTTTCAGAGTTATAAAGCAAAATTTACATATTTCCTTATAGCATGGAATACAGACATTACAAGTGAGGTTAATGCAGGCAGCAACTTACAAGCATTTCACAGTCTAAACACTAAATACAGTCTTATAAGACTACTACCTATTTTGAACAAAACTAACATACAGGTGAGCTGGTTTGGTTTCCAGCTATGAGTTTGTCAGTTCTTAGCTGACGCCTATGGCTCCGGCCAGAGCTGGCACTTGTTTTACCACTGTCACACCCATCACTACCAACAGTGAAAACCACCAGAAGCAACAAATACCAGCTCCAGGAGGTGGATCCATGTCATTGGCTGAACAGGCCACTGCCAAAGAAACTGTTCTGAGACCAAAAGTGGCTTCTGTGACAGTGTACCCCATAAGTCTTCATGGGAATATGCTTATGAATATTGTGACAAAGTTCCTCCTCTATCTTGGTGGGTCCTGCGCTTATTGGCAGATTTTCTTGCCTCAGAGATTCACCATGTGGGTTGGGGAACAGCCCAGAGACCTTCCCCTCTGGCAGAACCCACAGTCCAGGTCAATTGGGAGGTTTAGGGGGAACCCGGGCCCGCCCTCTACTCCGGGTTCCAGCCCAGGGCCCTGTGGACTGCAGCTGTCTATAGTGCCTCCTGTAACAGCTGTATGACAGCTACAACTCCCTGGGCTACTTCCCCATGGCCTCCTCCAAACACCTTTCTTATTCTCACCACAGGACCTTCCTCCTGGTGTCTGATAACGCTTGTGCTCCTCAGTCCTCCAGCAGCACACCCTCTCACTCTCAGCTCCTTGCGTCTCTTGCTCCCAGCTCCTCACACTCTCACCACAAACTGAAGTGAGCTCCTTTTAAAACCCAGGTGCCCTGATTAGCCTGCCTGAATTGATTCTAGCAGCTTCTTTTTAATTGGCTCCAGATGTCCTAATTAGCCTGCCTGCCTTAACTGGTTCTAGCAGGTTCCTGATTACTCTAGTGCAGCCTCTGCTCTGGTCACTCAGGGAACAGAAAACTACTCATCTAGTGACCAGTATATTTGCCCTCTACCAGACTCCTGTACCCCACTGGTCTGGGTCTGTCACATATCCCTCCCCCCTGCTCAACGCCAAGGGGTTGGGCAGCTTGGGACACCAGACAGTGCACACGTGACAAGCCATCGGCGTTGCCATGACGGCTCCCTGCTCTGTGTTGCACACGGAACTGGAAAGGTTGGAGGGATAAGAACCATCTGGTCACCCTTGTGTTCTTCTCCTTGTTCTGCTGCATCCATTGAAGAGGGGCATGGTCGGTCACGAGGACAAATCTGCGCCAGAGCAGGTAGTAGCGCAATGTTTCCATGGCCCATTTTACAGCGAGGCATTCTCTCTCCACCACTGCATATTTTTTTCCCTTGGAAGGAGTTTCCGACTGAGGTATAGAATTGGGTGTTCCTTCTCCCCGACCATCTGTGATAGAACGGCCCCCAACCCTACTTCCGATGCATCCGTCTGCAGGATAAACTCCTTGGTGAAATCAGGGGCTATCAGTATGGGGTTACTGCAGAGGGCAGTTCGTAGGTCTGTGAATGCTTCCTCTGCTGCGTCAGACCATCTCACCAGATCAGGTCCACGGGCTTTCACTAGGTCTGTCAGAGGGCTTGCCCTTGTGGCAAAGTGGGGGATAAATCGTCGGTAATACCCCACCACACCTAGGAATGCCCAGACTTGTTTCTTGCGACTTGGTCGGGGCCAATTTTGGATGGCCTCTAACTTGTTCACTTGGGTCTTCTGCCTGGTCCCATCCAAAATTTCCTCTCCCGGGGATAATCTGCCCAAGATCTAGGGGCCCAGTCTCTGTTGCCTCTACTGGTTCAGAAGCATTAGGGTGGGGAGTTAGACTCAAGTGCTTCTCCCTCCTGCGTGGCCTCCTTTTCAGCTGCGTGGGTCCACTTACCTACAAGAACAACCCTCTGGCTTTGGGTCAGTATTCGGGTTCCCAAGGCCTTAGCTGCCCTTCTTTCCCTTTTTGTCTTTCTACCCTGTCTGGGAGTGGAGAACAAATCTGGGGATATTTCAGAGAAGATTGGGGGTTGACAGTCTGCTGTGGATGCCTCATCAATTTTAGGGTCCCCATCTTTCTCCAATCCCCCTACTGGGAGTAAGTTTCCAAACCCTGGGAAGTCCCTCCCTATGAGCACCGGGTATGGGAGTTTAGGGACTACACCTGCTGCTACCTCAGTAGTGTTCCCTTGGATCTCGATTTTTACTGGGATGGTGGGATAGTAACTAACTGTCCCATGGACGCATGTTATCCCCATATGTTTAGCCTGCAGCAGCTGACTACGCTTCACGAGCTTCCCTGAGATAAGCGTGATAGCACTCCCCGAATCAACCAGTGCCGTGGTCCCTACCCCATTTAGTTTCACTGGTCTGGTATACATATGTGGGGTTAGTGAGACCCCCACAAGGTGGATTAGGGAGCATGGATCTGCCCAGTTCCCCAGGTTACACTGCATAGGCTCCTCAGCATTGGGACACTGTGCAGCTATGTGTCCCCACTCCCCGCAGGCATAACATCTGTATGGAGCCCTAGGCGTTCCCCGGTCTCTTGGTTTGGGTAGTCTAACATCACGATCCTCTTCTCCCTCAGTGCTCCGACTCTTTGTGGCCTCTAATGGGCCTTCAGCCTCTCTCTTTTTCCACTGGGCCCTCCTGGTGGCCCAGTCACCCGAACTTTAGGGCTTGGTGCTGCTAGTTTAACCCGGGGTGCCTCTTCCTTAACTGGTCGGGTCAGCTCCCTAGCTGTCCTTCGCCTCTCTACCAGGGCGACAACCTCGTCATAGGTGGAGGGTTCGTTCTGGTTTACCCAGGCATGAAGGTCTGGTGGTAGTCCCCTCATGTATCGGTCGATGACCAGAACCGCTAGACTCTCTTCCGGACTCCGGGACTCTGTTTGCAACCACTTTCGTGAGAGATGGATGAGGTCATACAATTGGGACGACGGGGTTTTGTCTTCCTGATACCTCCAACCGTGATACTGCTGGGCCCGCACTGCTGTCATTACCCCCGATCTGGCCAGGATCTCTGCTTTCAGCTGGGGGTAGTCTGCCGCAACCTCTTCAGGCAGATCATGGTAGGCCTTCTGGGCCTCCCCACACAGGAATGGGGCAAGGATGTCAGACCACTGATCTCGAGGCCAGGCCTCCCGTAGGGCTGTCCTCTCAAAGGTCAGAAGGTATGCCTCTACATCATCCTCCCGTGTCATTTTCTGCAGCCAATGGCTGGCCCGTATGAGCCGCGTCCCATCATGGCCACGATTCAGCTCTGTAAGGGACTTTACCTGGTTTACCAGTTCCCGCAACATAGCTTGGTCTTGAGCAGCCTGGTCCATCAGCAGGCGATTAGTCTCTTGCTGCAGCCGCACTGCCTCCTGTTGGGTGGCTGCCTGGACACGGGTAGCCTCCTTCTGGGCTGCCATACCTTGTATCAGTGCCCGCACTACGTCATCCATTGTGGTGAAAAAAAATAAACCCTTTCCCTTTTTTTTGTTTTTTGTTTAAATCACCCTCCTTCTTCCGCCACGCTGTGCACCCCAAGATCCCACTCCTGACACCAGTTTGACAAAGTTCCTCCTCTATCTTGGTGGGTCCTGCGCTTATTGGCGGATTTTCTTGCCTCAGAGATTGACCATGTGGGTTGGTGAACAGCCCAGAGACCTTCCCCTCTGGCAGAACCCACAGTCCTGGTCAATTGGGAGGTTTGGGGGGAACCCGGGCCCGCCCTCTACTCCGGGTTCCAGCCCAGGGCCCTGTGGACTGCAGCTGTCTATAGTGCCTCCTGTAACAGCTGTATGACAGCTACAACTCCCTGGGCTACTTCCCCATGGCCTCCTCCAAACACCTTCCTTATTCTCACCACAGGACCTTCCTCCTGGTGTCTGATAATGCTTGTGCTCCTCAGTTCTCCAGCAGCACACCCTCTCACTCTCAGCTCTCTGTGCCTCTTGCTCCCAGCTCCTCACACTCTCACCACAAACTGAAGTGAGCTCCTTTTAAAACCCAGGTGCCCTGATTAGCCTGCCTTAATTGATTCTAGAAGCTTCTTCTTAATTGGCTCCAGGTGTTCTAATTAGCCTGCCTGCCTTAACTGGTTCTAGCAGGTTCCTGATTACTCTAGTGCAGCCTCTGCTCTGGTCACTCAGGGAACAGAAAACTACTCATCCAGTGACCAGTATATTTGCCCTCTACCAGACTCCTGTACCCCAGTGGTCTGGGTCTGTCACAATATATATATGATATAGCTGGAATATGTTTTATGCTACATATGTCATGTAACATATCTATGTAAAGGTTATGATCTACTGAATACATTCCTTCTATTTGTATGCATGTATCATTTTTGTACTTGAAGTTAGGAATATTGGCTTTGTACTTGCTTGATTTCTATTGAGAAAGGAATGTGCAAATTAAATGCCCAATCAAGAACCACTTAAGCCAACAATGAACTCGAAGATGCCAATCCACATCAGAGCTTTCCCAGGAATGTGGCTTGGCTGGTAAGAAACTCAGTCATGTATGGACATGTGACTTGCCCATGTGACTCCAAAACTCCATCTTGGAGCTGGACTTTGCATAGAAGAGAGGAGGGGGTCTCCCCCCACAAGAGGAAGTCTATTTAAGCCTGTGGGAGACCCCTCCATTTTGTCTTCAGCTGGCTAAAGAGATAGCCTCTCCACCCACAAGGATACCTGAAAGAAACTGGAACACAGGACAGTAACTACAGGGGATGTGAGTGATTGCTGGACCCAGACTAGAAGGAGACTAGTCTGTAAAAGGAAGCTTACTGGAACTGGTGAGGTTTTATCTGTATTCAGTTTTCTTAGAAATAGACTTGCAGGTTCTATTTTATTTTACTTGGTAATTCACTTTGTTCTGTCTGTTACTACTTGGAACCACTTAAATCCTACTTTCTGTATTTAATAAAATCACCTTTTACTTATTAATTAACCCAGAGTATGTATTAATACCTGGGAGAGGGCGGCAAGCAGCTGGGCATATCTCTCTATCAATGTTATGGAGGGCAAACAATTTATTATTAGGTAAAATGGATTTATTTGGGGTTTAGACCCCATTGGGAGTTGGACATCTGAGTGTTAAAGACAGGAACACTTCTGTAAGTTGCTTTCAGTTAAGTCTGCAGCTTTGGGGCATGTGGTTCAGACCCTGGGTCTGTGTTGGAGCAGACTGGCGTGTCTGGCTCAACAAGACAGGGTGCTGGAGTCCTAAGCTGCCAGGTCAGGAAAGCAGAAGCAGAAGTAGTCTTGGCACATCAGTTGGTGATTCTCAAGGGAGTTTGTGTGATCCAACCAGTCACAGCTTCATGATAAGAAGGCCCTTGAAGTAATACGTGCATTAACAGAGTGAACACGGCTCTCCTTTGTCGAAAGGGTCAGGTTATCTCCCCGACCTCCATGCCAGACATAAATTCATGGGCTCTATTTGTTTGTGTCTGTGGGTTTTGGTTTATGTTGCTCTGGGTTGGGTTAAACCTTGTTGTTATGGGTCAGGGGTAACTCCTGACTTACATTCAGGATAAACAGAAGAACCTGACTGAAACCACAGCAGTAGCGCCCAAAACGTAGGCACCTGGAAAAAGCCTGAGAAGAAGCTGAACCATGTGGCCAAGGGGTTTTAAATGCAGGGGCTAGTGTTTGGGTTGGTGGAACAATTTTTGTCTCCGTGTGTGAGACACACAGCCCAAGCTTGCACACCTCAGAAGCAAAAGGAACGCCAAGCAGACACAGCCTGGCTGCCTGGTGCATGGCTCTAGGAGAATCCTGGAGAGAGGCTTTGGGCCGAGGCGACACGTTGGGGGAAGCCTGTGGGGTCACAGGCCTCCCCTTCCAGATTTGCAGCTTGTAGTGAGCATGCTGCTCACATGGATTGAGCATGCTCACTAACACTGCTGAAGCCTGCTGCCCTCACTCTGCCCCCCCACTGTCGGTAGGCGCAGGTCATCTATGGCTTTGGGTCAAAGTGCTGTGTGGAAAGAAGCTTGGACCTGTGAGCAAGGAAACTGTCTTCTGTTGTTGAGTGTGATGTTGCACCCCATAATGCTTTATGGAAATATGCTTATGAATGTAAATATGACATAATGGAATATGTTTTATGCTACATATGCCATGTAACATATCTCTGCAAAGGTTATGATCTACTGAATATATTCATCCTATTTGTATGCATGTATCATTTTTGTATTCAAAGTTATGAATATTGGCTGTGTACTTGTTTGATTTTAAGTAGCCTTAGTAAGGCATTTGGTCATCTTCTTTAGAAAGGAATTTACAAGTTAAGTGCCCAATCAAGAAACACATAACGGACAATGGACCTTGCAAGACTCCAATCCACATAAGAAGTCTACCTGAGGACGTTCAAGGTAGCATGTGAACAATGGCTGCCACCTGTAAAGTTCTGACTCATGCATGGGCATGTGACTTGCCCATGTGACTTCAAAACTCCATCTTGTAGCTGGGTTTCTAAACAGGGGGAGGGAGGGGTGTCCACCCACAAGAAAGTCCTGGGAGACCCCTTCATTTTGTCTTCAGCTGCCTCTCCACCCCCAAAGGATACCTGAAAGAAACTGGAACAAAGGACAGTAACCACAGGAGTGTGAGTGATTGCTGGACCCAGACTAGAAGGAGGCTAGTCTGTAAAAGAAACTTATTGGAACATCTCTGAGTGTATTTAATCTGTAATCACTTTCTTAGGTTTAGACTTGCATGTTTTATTTTATTTTGCGTGGTAATTCACTTTGTTCTGTCTGTTATTACTTGGAACCACTTAAATCCTACTTTTTGTATTTAATAAAATCATCTTTTACTTATTAATTAACCCAGAGTATGTATTAATACCTGGGGGTGGGGGTGGGGGTGTGTGCAGAGAGCTGTGCATATCTCTCTATCAGTATTATAGACGGTGAACAATTTATGAGTTTACAATCCACAGGCTCCAACATGCTCATGAAATCTATTAACCAAACTGTTTCAAATCTGTAACAATCATGATCTGCTGATAGACAATGTGCTCAGTAAACTGTTCACAGCAAATAGTTCAACCAGTTGTAAATCTGGCACTGTAAGCTTTATACAAGGTAAAATGGATTTTTGGGGGGTTTGGACCCCATTGGGAGCTGGGTAACTGAGTGTTGGAGACAGGAACACTTCTTAAGCTGTTTTCAGTTAAGCCTGCAGTGTTTTGGGGATGTGGTTCAGACCTGGGTCTGTGTTTGTAGTGTCTGGCTCAAACCAGGCAGGGCACTGAAGTCCCAAGCTGGCAGGGAAAGTGGTCTCAGAGGTAGTCTCAGCACATCAGCTGGCAGTTCCCAAGGGGTTTCTGTGATCCAGCCCGTCACATTGAGTTCCTCCCGTGTTCAGGGAAACAAGGTTTTCTACATTCTTTGTAAATAAACACACTTGCATCAAAGAAATACCTGCTGACTCTGACCTCCTAACTGGAACAACCTACAAAACCCTGAATTTTTGGCTCGCCACTTGGGGTGACAATATTTTGTTTTATTTTCAGTTGACGTTCAAAAGAAAAGAGGGAAGTTGAAAGAGCAGCCACTGGAGTCCATGGAGATGGATGTGGCAGGGCCGTCTAACCTTTTGTAACCCTGGCCCATGTCATGTGACTAGCCAGGAAACAAAAGATTGCTCTCTTACTGACACTGCGGCATATCTCCGGTATATCTCCCATTACGTGCTGTTCGTGAACAATCCACAGACTCCAACATGCTCATGAAATCTATTAACCAAACTGTTTCGAATTTGTAACAATCATGATCTGATGATAGACAATGTGCTCAGTAAACTGTTCACAGCAAATAGTTCAACCAGTTGTAAATCTGGCACTGTGCAAACATGTCCCGGCAAGCTGCTCCTGAAATATTACAATAATGTCTTTGCTTTGGGTTTCCTGCTTGTGGGGAAGAAGAGAAGTAACAACATTACAGCGGGTGTAGCCCTGGCCCCTATATTTAGTTTGCCTGTCACTGTTCCTGAAAACAGTTCCTGCGAACTTTCTGTGAAGCGCTCTGCCAACTTCACAATTTGCACCAGGACTCTGCGCATAGCCTGGGGGCAAGGTAGGGCCTCATGAAAATCAAGTCAGGTTTGGCTGAGTTGCAAACCACTGAAAATCACCATTGCCCACCTGTGTTTCACACCGCATAGCTTGGGTTTGGCTTGCTGCCACTACCCCTCAAGATTCTATTAACGCGGCACATACTCCGCCCTCTTGCCTCACTTCAGCAGTCTATGCACAGAGCCAAACCTCCAGGTGGGACACAGACAAAACAGATCCTCCTCTTGATGGTGCTGTCCCCCATTCCTACAGCCTCTGACCTAGGGGAAGATGCACTGCACTGGGAACCAGGAGATCTAGATTCACTTTTTCAACTAACTTGTGTTAATAACTCTGTACCCATCACAACCCTTGTTATGAAGAAGGCCTCATGGGTTATACGACCTGGGAATGGAACCAGACCGCTAATATGGCAGAACCATGCATCAGCCACTTAATCTAATTGTCCCTCTGAAAGAGCCTCCCAAATACTGGTCCTTGCCTAAGCTGTCTGTAAAATGGTGCTACTCATGCATAGGTAACCCCACAGTTTAAATGTGTAACATGTCTTCCTCTAGTGTCTAGTCCACAGAGGATAATATTAGCCTACTGCTAGTGCAGCTACCTTTTAACTCAAGTCTCTGCTGTAGTGCTGAAAGTTTACAGTTCACACAGTGATGCTGATGTATTGAAGGGGTGACTGTTAGAGTTGCACATAGTATAATTTGCTGTTTCTGTTTTCTTTCTTTTTAAAAGAACCTAGGAAATTTCTCCCTCCCCCCTTCCCAGTTAAAACAGTGTTATTAAGGCTGCAAAGTCAAACACTCAAAAGTTAGGAAATGCCAAAATTAAGTTGCCCCCTTCCATGTATAGATTACACAATACAATTGTAGCCTGTAGGATGGCTTAGGTTAAGAAATAAGTAGAAGTCAGGTTTGGGACCTAAGTTAGCCAAAGTGTAGAGGAGTCTGGGAAACTGAAGCTGCCAGTGTGAGATGTTGGAGTCAGAGTGTTATGGGAGAGTAGGCGTTAGCAAGGCCATGAACCCAGGGTTATGTTACTCTTATGTTGTGGTTATAACTGGGTTAAGCAAGGTTTTTAATGAGAGCGCTTTTGCAGAAGAGCTCCAATTAACATCAGAAAGGTACCGTTTGGGTCCAGGATTATAAAGCAGTACTTCACTCTGCCCTGGTCTACACTACAGGGTTAGGTCAAATTTAGCTGCGTTAGGTCAATTTTAAAATGAATGCGTCCACACAACCAAGCCAATTCCATCAACTTAAAGGGCTCTTAAAATCAACTTCTGTACTCCTCCACAGTGAGGGGAGTAGCGCTAAAATCGACCTTGCTGGGTTGAATTTGGGGTAGTGTGGACGCAAATCGATGGTATTGGCCTCCGGGAGCTATCCCAGAATGCTCCATTGTGACCGCTCTGGACAGCACTTTGAACTCCGATGCACTAGCCAGGTGCATCAGGAAAAGACCTGGGACCTTTTGAATTTCATTTCCTGTTTGGTCAGCATGGCAAACTCAGCAGCACAGGTGACCATGCAGTTCCCTCAGAATTGTAGAGCGTAGAATGTTTCTATGCTCCCCCTATCATCTCCGTCCTGAGGTTATCGTAGATTAGAACACGAAAAAAACGCACTCACGATGACATGTTTTCCGAGCTCATGCAGTCCTCCTGCACTGATAGGGCACAGCTTAATGCATGGAGGCATTCAGTGGCAGAGGCCAGGAAAAAATTAAGTGAGCGCGAAGAGTGGAGGCAGAATGCGATGCTGAGGCGAATGGGGGAGCAAACGGACATGATAAAGCATCTGTTGGAGCTGCAGGAAAGCCAACAAGAGCACAGACCCCCGCTGCATCCACTGTATAATCGCCTACCATCCTCCTCATGTTCCATAGCCTCCTCACCCAGACGCCCAAGAACGCAGGGGGAGGGAGGGGAGGCTCCGGGCACCCAGTCACTCCACTCCAGAGGATGGCCCAAGCAACAGCAGGCTGTCATTCAAACAGTTTGATTTTTAGTGTGGCTACAATAAGTAATGTGGCCTTGTCCTTACCTCCTCCCCCACCCGGGCTACCTTGTCCATTATCTCTTTTTTTTTTTAATTAATAAAGAAAGAATGCATGGTTTCAAAAAAATAGTTACTTTATTTTGAAGGGGGAAGGGTGGTTGGCTTACAGGGAATTAAAATCAACAAAGGGGGCGGGTTTGCATCAAGGAGAAACACACACAACTGTCACACCGAAGCCTGGCCAGTCATGAAACTGGTTTTCAAAGCCTCTCTGATGTGCAGCGCGCCTTGCTGTGCTCTTCTAATCGCCCTGGTGTCTGGCTGCTCAAAATCGGACACCAGGCGATTTGCCTCAACCTCCCATCCAGCCATAAACGTTTCCTCCTTATTCTCACAGATATTATGGAGCACACAGCAAGCAGCAATAACAATGGGAATGTTGGTTGCGCTGAGGTCTGCCCTAGTCAGCAAACAGTGCCAGCGAGCTTTTAAACTTCCAAAGGCACATTCTACCACCATTCTGCACTTGCTCAGCCTATAGTTGAACTGCTCCTTACTACTGTCCAGGCTTCATGAGCCATGGGAGCAAGGGATAGGCTGGGGTAGGTGCGACCGCGCGGTGCTGCTGGCTGGGAGAGCAGCCTGAGGCAGAAGCCTCCAGCTCGCATGATATTCCAGGCAGGACTGAATCTCCATGAGATGAAACTTAAAGAAGAGAATGACCTGGAGTCTCTGGCTCCCATTCAGTGCTCTAAGAGGAGGATAGCCATGTCTGTCCAGGTGCCCCGATCAACCCCACCGAGGTCTGTCAGGAGCTCCCAGAAAACGTACAACAGCTATCAGTCCTACTGCACCGTCTGCCGCGAAGGCAAGGAGCTGCTGCTGTGTAGCAATGCAGTACCGCGTCTGCCAGCAGCACCCAGGAGACGTATGGTGACGGTGAGCTGAGTGGGCTCCATGCTTGCCATGGTATGGCGTCTGCACGGGTAACCCAGGAAAAAAGGCGCGAAACAATTGTCTGCCGCTGCTTTCATGGAAGGAGGGATATGTACCCAAAACCACCCACCACAATGTTTTTACCCCATCAGGCATTGGGAGTTTAACCCAGAATTCCGAAGGGCAGCAGAGACTGCGGGAACTGTGGGATAGCTACCCACAGTGCACCGTTCTGTAAGTCGATGCTAGCCACGGTAGTGAGGACGCACTCCGCCGACTTAATGCACTTAGTGTGGACATACGCAATCGACTGTATAAAATCAGTTTCTAAAAATTGACTTCTATAAAATCGACCTAATTTCGTAGTGTAGACATACCCTCTGTTGTTGGTGGACTGATCACACATTGATACACTATTTCATCTTCGAGAGTACAGGTAAATATAATTGTAGTATTGTATTGTGTAAGTAGTAACTGCATCCCTGTTAGCTTAACTAATCATTTTTCTTTTTAATAAAGTTTAATTGTATAATTCAAAGTATTGCCTAGTGGTCCTCCACTAAATAAATTTTCTGTAACCAACCTAGAGGCTCAAATCGGAACACTAAGTAGGGTTTTAATGCAACCTCATTTTAACAACTTAATATTAATTGGGAACATTTCACAGAAAGGTTACAGAAGGTTTACACAGGCTATAATTGCAAGATTTTATACTATAGTTTCCACAATCCCGCTATCTCAGGGGCGGGCAAACTTTTTGGCCTGAGGGCCGCATCGGGTTTCGGAAATTGTATGGAGGACCAGTTAGGGGAGGGGGTCGTGGCCCGGCCCCCACCTCCTATCTGCCCCCCTGTTCCCTGATGCCCCACCGTGACCTCTGCCCCATCCACACCCCCCCCTGCTCCCTGTCCCCTGACTGCCCCCGGACCCCCGCCGCCCCATCCAACCCCTCCTCTCATTCCTGATGGCCCCCCCGGGAACCTTGCCCCATCCAACCACCCCTTCTCCCTGTCCCCTGACTGCCCCCAGAACCCCTGCCACCCCATCCAACCCCCCCCTCCTTCCTGACTTCCCCCCCAGGACCCCTGCCCTCATTCAACCCCCTATTCCCCCCTGACCACCCTGACCCCTATCCACACCCCCACCCCCTGACCACCACCCCAAACTCCCCTGCTCTCTATCCACCCCCCCATTCCGTGCCCCCTTAGCGCGCTGCCTGGAGCACTGGTGGCTGCCGGCGCTACAGCCGCGCCGCCCGGCTGGAGCCGGGCCACGCCGCCGCTGCTGCCACGTAGCACAGAACACCGGGTCAGGCTGGGCTCTGCAGCTGCACCCGCACCCAGAGAATTGCACCGGTGGCGGAGCGAGCGACCTGAGGCTGCGGGGGAGGGGGGACAGAAAAGGCGGGGCCGGGGTCGAGCCTCCTGGGCCAGGAGCTCAGGGGCCAGGCAGGACGGTCCTGTGGGCCGGATGTGGCCCGCGGGCCGTAGTTCCCCCCCCCCCCCCACTCTATCTCATTCAGTGCACAGGATGGACGGTGCTCAGGGAATGAGTCAGGGATGTACAGGGAATGAGGTTCCTGTTTGTAGGATAGCCCTGCTTCGTGTGTTCCAAAAGTTAGCAGGTGTACAGCAAACGAGGCAAGGGTTGCAGGAAAAGAAAGGATGCTCTTGGAGTTACAGCAAATGATTGCTACCCAGGAAAACTCAATTATCTCCCTATCTTTTCCAAAGCTCTTGCAGGAGGCATTGTGTATGCTTCAGTTTCTGGATGCCCAACTTGAGCCACCTGTGGCCTGAATTTCAGAAATGCCAAGTGCTCATATCTGCAACTGAAGTGAAGAGAAGCTGGGACTGCTCAATATTTCTGGCAGTGGGGCCTGGTGGACTGAGCAGTGGTGGGAATTAAGAGGTTATGAATTCTAAGGCATGTTTTGCTACTGCTTCACTGTGCACCTTGCTGTTTTTCTCAGTTTCCACATCTGTAAAATGGGAATACACCTCTCCTACTTCCCAGGGTGGCTGAGGATCAGCTGGATCCCCTTGACACAGTGCTCGGGACATAGAAAAGTACTCTGAAAAATCAAGCTTGGTGTGCTGCAATCACTCAAGCATCCAAGATTAGTGGAGATGTTTGCAAATTTTGGCCTTAATTTCTTTGTGCCACAGTTCCCCATCTGTAACATGAAGAGAACACTCTGTCTCACAGGGGAGAAGTGAAGAGAAATGCAAAGCAATCCTGGCCTAGTGGTTAGAGCATTAGGTCTTGGGAGACCCACGTTTATTCCCTGCTCTGCCACAGACTTCCCTTGTGACCTTGGGCACGTTACTTGGCCTTGCTGTGCCTCAGTTCCCCATCTGTTCAATGGGGATAATAGCACAGTGGGGCTGTGAGGAGAAATAAACTGAAGTGTGTGACGTGCTTTGAAATCTACTGACAAAAAACACTACATAAGAGCCAGGTATTAATACTTGTGAAGATGAGACATGGTGATGAGTGGGACGGAAAAGATCATGAGGCAATTAATATTCCCTAGTCAGTGCAGGGTTTGAACAGTGTGCAGTAAATAAGACCTGGGGCCACAGCTTGAATGTCAAGAACACGCAGACATATTGAACAATAGCCTCATTGCCTGAGAACAGCCCACTACATGAGACAGGGGTCCCGTGGAAAAAACTGTACATAATCATGCAGTCACAGACTGTATCATAAGGCCTACCCACAGAGGCCGCCAAGGTGGTAACAGCATTCACTGCCCCATGCGCTAGAGCCATGGCTGGTGCTTTAGCAGCTGGAAAAGAGGATGTTAGTGGAAGCAAAGACTGAAAAACCAAAGCCCACATGCCCTTCTCCCACACCTGGGCTGCACACGCTGCATTCTGGAATGACTCCAGGAAAAGGAGCATTATGGGAGGCACAGGAAGTAGCCATGGTGCAATCAGTGGCTAGATATGCATGGGAAGATCTGAGTTTCCTCCATACGATGTCTAATTTGTGTAATCCAGTATATAGCTCAGAGATGTTCCCATACAAGCCCCACTCCTCCTGGGCTGCAGCCAGGCAGGCTTGCTGGGATGAAAATTAGCACGACAAAAACCAATTTGGAGCCTCCCCCATTGATTACAGTCTTGTTTATACCTGTTCCATCGGGCTTGGTGTGAAGGCAGATCACATGCAATTCCTTTGCTCTCTATTCATAAGTCTCCTTTTTTACTCTTTATCAGTGGTTCTGGTAAGAGCATTTTGTACAGTCACCAAAGAGGGCAGAGAATTGACTAAGCTACAACACACCCATGAGTGGAGAAACTTTATAGCAGAGAAAAGCATGCCTTTGTGTTTGCAGAGTGAGTCAGCAGGTACAACCTCACACTCAAGGCATCAAAGCAAGCTCCTCAGGACAGAGAATATATCTTCATATGCATTTGTACCACACCCTGGGGGCTGCGACATGGAGTTTGATGGAATATATGGGACAAAGGTGTTAACAAGCAGTTCCCAAACTGTGGGGTGTGACCCCAAATGGGGTTGTGTCACCAGCAGATGGGGTCATGGGTCCAATGGGCCAGATTTGGCCTGCAAGACGATGGCACCTGTCCCCCGTCCCCCCCGTGTCCAGATCTGCTCCACAAATGCCACACCAGGAGGCTGCCAGTATGACCTACAAAATGGTAGCCCCCACCCAGTGTAATCTGGCCACCAGCCTGTAGACCAAAATAGCCTTCTCGCAGTGTGACCTTGCACATGCAGTGCGACCTCACACGTACGGTGCAGTTCTCGAAGATATTCTGTTCTGTCTCCCTGCATGGTCTCTTTGCAAAACTCTGTGAAGACCTGGGGTCCAATCATGCTGTGTTGCTGTTCCACACTGAAGCTTGTTAACTCTCAACATGAAAAGTGCTGGGCCGATTTTCTGAACAGAGAGATGAGCTGCATGCCTGTGCAATGGACTGCTAACAGAGTGAAAATGTTGATTTTCTGTGTGCCCAGAGGAAGAGGTGCCTTCTTGCCTATGTCACAGATGTATTTGGGAATCTGAATGAACTGAATACAGGTCTGCAAGGAAAGAACTCCTTCCCCCCATCCTTCAGCTGAGTCAATCAAAATCACAGGATTCATGAATTGTTTTCTGGAAGTATAATCTATTGAAGATGAACTATGAATCCTTCCTTCAGCTTTGCAAGTTCCTGGCTGACAATGAAATTATTCAGGTGATGGCTGAGCATCTCAGCCTGCCAGAGGAACAGTTTACATCCTTTCCCTGCCGACCTGGACGTGACAAACCCTTTTCAATGCAAGTCTGATGCCAGGGAGTTGCCAGCAGCTGAAATTGAACAGCTCACTGAAATTTCCCATGATAGATTCTTGCAAGGAACATATGCTCAACTTTCTCTCCGGGAGTTTGGCTCACTGTCACAAGAATGAATATCCTGCACTTTCAAACTGATGGTGCCATTCGCAAGCCTGTATTTGTGTGAAGCTGGGTTCAGTGCTTGTGTCCATCAAGTCTCAGGGTTGATCTACTGTGGATGTCACAACTGGAGATTAGATGTGCAATTTCTACCATGCTGCCAGACTTCGGGAAGCTGTGTTGTAACACACACACCCATCTGTCACATTAGAGAGCATTAAATAATGTACTTGTGTAAATTCCTTGGTTGCTATGATGTCATCTGGGGGCACAGGAGACAGTAAGTCTCAAAATGGGGTTATGCTGGCAAAAAGTTTAGAAACCCCTCTGTTAACATAATCTAGTTACTGTCCAACATTAAACAAGGTTTGGGGCTTGGTGTACAGAGACCTTAGCCTACCTAGTATCATGGTAAACATGTCAGTAAAAATCATTTGAATCTTAAAGATAAAGGAGGACAAACAGTTACAGTATTTGGAATCTAAAGCATTAAGTAAGCCTTTCATTTTAACAACATCCTTTCCCTTAAGCTGGAGAGTTTTTAGAAGGAAAACACACTTGTCTGACAGTCTCTTAAATGGTATCAGATGGTAATAACTGTCCTTTTGGAGAAAGAGAAGTTAGTTGAGATGAGCTGGAGCAGTTGATGCGGTTAAAGTCCGATCCCATTTCATCCCAGCTGGTGTCTGAGATTCAGCTGGAGCCAGTACAGGTGGCAATGTCATTGGGGGCCCTCTCTCTGGTCCAGTCTGGTCAGAACATCCCTCAGAATCAGGATGCTGAAGGCCCAGGCTCCCAGGAGATGGTAGGGATGGCAGCCATGATGGTGAAGCTCCTCCAGTAGCTTTTGAGAGTTCTTCCTGTATCTCCCCTCCGCCAACATGTCTTTCTTCAAGGACCAAAAAAAGGGACTGGTGGGTGGAATAGCCCATCCTCTTCTCATGGTTTAATCCACCAATTTGGCCTAATATGCAACATGCCAATTTCAGTTAATTAACTTCTGGCTCCACATCATTTTGGATTATATCAATTGTGGCCTTTTTGGTTTAAACTAATCTAGGTTGTCTGGTTCTCTTGCAGCTGTACAATGTTCTTTATTGAAAATAACTTGGCCTACTTTCCATGGTCAATTTCTAAAACAGGCAAAAGTTATAGACCAATTGCCACACTGAGGCCCCCATTCTACTTAACACCTTGGGGCACTATTGGCATAAAAATGAGCGTAGAAAGCCCCTGCTTGGTCAGCTTCTGCTACCCTAAGCAAGAACAGATGTATTGCACATGCAAAGAGAGGGAGAAGGGAAGCTAGGAATGGCTATATGGAATCAAACCATCAGGCTATGCCATCTCCAGCCTTGGGCAGTTTGGTTCCTGCTACAAAATGAAACTCTTGCAATGCTCCTGGATGCCCTGATAGAAGTGGGGACAGACTCCCCAGGGGGCCCTCGAAGATCATCTCCCCTGCTGAAGCAGAAGGGTCAGGGTTCTTTATAACTCCTGTAACTCTCACAGAGTGGCGGGTGTTGTCAGATCCCGCCAACGGCCTGTTCATTCAGGAGCAAGGCTTTTCACTATTAAAAAAGGAACCATCATGGTTCGACTTCACTTTAAAAGAATGGGACCATTAGGAACCCATCCTCCCCCACTTTTAGAGGAGTTACATGTCCATTCAGCCTCTCCTCTGTATTGAGGGGCTGGAGTATTCTATACCTCACTCTGAACAAAATCGGTGTCTTTCCCTGGCTTTGGTCCTATCTCCCCACCCCACACTACCCCTGCCCTACCACTGAGCTGGCTACCTCATGCTGCGTGGATTCCTGCTGACTGCCCCATTAGCTCCCAACAAGAAGGTCCATGCAGCAGTTAGAGGGAGATGGGTAACCTTAGGCATTGAAGGCAGGGAAGGAGGAAGGATTTTTCAGAGCAGAGGCAGGCAGAACGCATGGGGAGTCAGTCAAGCCTCACCCCTTGGGGTTAGAAGGGTTTCTAATCCCCAGCACAAAGTCCCTCCTTCCCCACATCACAGGCCCCAGAACACTACAGAAATTTAATCAGCTTCCAGGCGATATCCACCCAGCAATCAGTCAGCCAGCCTCCTAAGGGACAGTGTCACTCATAGGGTACCAACCAGCACTAGTGCTAGATGTAAGAGAAAATTTCTCATCACACATTCCATGACACAAATGAATTCATTTCCTGACACTTGACAGACCCTTCCATGTTGGTTTCCTCCCCACTGCCAGATGTACAGTTCATTTGTCCAACAGCCAAGCATGGAACTGAAAACCTGTTACTTGGAACAGAGGTTGCCCATGAACTATTCCCCCTCTGGGAGCTCTGGGTGTTCAAGCCTGTGCCCACATGATCCCCTGGGACCAGCAGTAAAATTTAAGGCTAATCAAAGAGCAAATCTGAAATTTATGGAGTAAGAGAAGTCACTGCTAGTAGTTAGCTTCTGTTCTCATGTTGCTACAGCCAGGTAACTCAATTTCCTTCTTTTCTTAAGCAGGAGGCACTATAAACTCTGCATATGGTCAAGACTTTAAATGGCCTCAGAACATTTAACACAGCCGCAAATGAAACAGCAAAAGTCACAGGCTGCAGGTTCTTCCTTCTCAGAGATTTCTGCTTTCCAAACTGGCGACTTATTCTGGTATAACCTTTGAGCTGTGTTAACAAATGTAACAGTAGCCCTGATTCACACAATACAGAAGGCGAGAGTGCAAGGGGATCTAATAGAAGGATATTTTACATAACAGTGGAAATTCTGTTGTGCACTTTTTTCCACCACTGAAAAATATTTCCCACAGAATAAAAAGGTCCACAGAGTACAACTCCAAGCGGATTTATTAACTTCAACAACTTGGACTCGTAGTGAAGTGGAGTCACGTGTCATCTAGAAAGACCTGTCCCAGAACTGAAAGTTTGGAGGTAAAGGGCTGATTAGGGCAGCTCAGGAGAGGGAGTCTCCTTTTGGTGTTCTTCTCCGGATTCGTTCCCCCCCTGCTGCTCTCTGAGGAAGCATCTGCAGAGGCTGTCTGGCTTTCCCTCCCACTATGGTCTGCAGTTCTCTTGAACGTGGACTTTTTGCTTCTCTTCAGAAAGTAAAACTCTCTCATTAAGTCTTCCACTTCCCACTGCTCTTCCTTCTGTTTCCTACAACAGTGCAGGGCAGCAGGGTCTATGGGGTGAGCTTCGGTATTGAAGACGTATCCACCAGCACCAAGGATGCATTCCCCATAAGGCATGGGCACCACATCAAAGGCTGACCCATCGTTGTGAATGAAGTTATCTGGGTCAAACAGCAGATACAAGTATTTCACTGTTTCAGCCAAGAAGAAGGATTCCATGCGATTATCCAGTCGGTGATCCCTCAGGTCTTTGATCTGTAAGAGAGCAGATCAAGTGGATTACATCGATCCTGAACCCAGAACCTCACGGAGTGCTCCTAGATGTCATGAACTTGGGAAAACAGTAAGTTTGGAATTCCTCCTTACAGCTAAGCAATACATGGACTCACCAGTCCACTGCTGATCCTTACCCAGAGGAGTTGCCACTTGGCTTGATGGTGCACGACATGTAAGATTAATTACTTCTAACAGTTTCTTTTTGGCTGTTTTATCCAGCTGAACTGTCTAGCAGAGCAAGTGACTGGGAATCAGGAGAGAGGAGTTCTATGCTAAGGATTTCCTATGTCACTTATCAGAGGGGTAGCCGTGTTAGTCTGAATCTGTAAAAAGTAACAGAGGGTCCTGTGGCACCTTTAAGACTAACAGAAGTATTGGGAGCATAAGCTTTCGTGGGTAAGAACCTCACTTGCATCTGAAGAAGTGAGGTTCTTACCCACGAAAGCTTATGCTCCCAATACTTCTCTTAGTCTTAAAGGTGCCACAGGACCCTCTGTTACTATGTCACTTAGTGACATGAAGCGACTTACCCACCATTTCCCAAACTATAAAATGAGGACTTATCTATGTCAGAGTTGTGAGGTTGAATTCTCAGTTTTTGTGCATTAACGATTCATTGCGACAGTGCGAGATCCTTGAATGGCAGGTGTTAGAGAAGTGTAAAGAAATCACTCGTACAGGCTCAGTTGTATCTGATCAGCACAGGCCCGTGTCGGGGCAATGCAGACCTGCACCATTCCAGCAGATTGTGGAGACGTGCAGTGCCCTACAGGTCCATAGCATGCAGCGGGAACATGCCCTGGCCCTGCCTTCTCCCTAACCCCTTGCACCCACAGAGGCACTAGGAGGAAGCAGTCCCTGTGCTGAGGCTTTTTGTGCGATCCCCAGCTCTGGGTACCCACACAGTAGCAGGGCACAACATGGCCCTAACTCCCTTACTGCTCTGGCAGTGGAGTTACTCCCTGAAGCATAACCAGGGTTACAAAATTGAGTTTTACAAGGAACTGTTTGATTTGTCTTTAAAAAACAAGAAAACCTCCCCTCCCCTCAAGTGATCAGACAGCCTACAAACATCACCCTCTTTGGCAAACGATCAAGAGACCAACACTTGCTGGTTGAAAGCTGGTTTTCAGCAGACACTTACTGTTGCAAATCCACACTCCACCTTACTGATTTTCTCTATGGACTCCACAGCATCTCTCCCCAGTTCTAAGAGGGTGGGATCTCGTGTGGCACGGTACAGATACATGGCACTCTCGAGCAGCTCTGCAAAATCCAGCAGCAAAGACCTTGTTACAGTGCACAGAAGACACCACTGCAATTTGCATAGATTCACCAATACAATTCAAGAGGATCAGATCAGTTAGCCCTATATATTGCTTCTGGTTCACACCATAGGCACCCATCTTCCCAGAGGACAAGCCAAATCTGAAATTAAATAGTTTAAACTGAGATGACATGTTAACTATGCATTCCCTGCTTCACATTTGGGGGATGGGAATGAAGTGAAGTTAAAAAATATTTTAAAATTAAACCTTCCCTAAAAAAACCTAAATTTAGAAAATTGCTTTTAGACTGCAATTCTGCCTCAGAAATTTCAGCCCCATAAAAAAAAGTTGTATATTATTTTATAAGCTACTGAAAGATAGGGTTTCCTGATGTTTAGATACAGTGATGGGCAATATGGAAACACCCACAGCAGATATCAGGCGCACCTTCTCTCTTCCTTACTCTGGAAACATTGCTACTGTGATGCTGTAATACATGCTAAGAAAATGAGCATTGCTTAGAATTTTTGGTAAAAGAGTCCAGTTTACATGCCACATGGAGAATGTTGTTATGCTGCTGTAACAGCTGTTCAGGGAACTCAAATTAACAAACCCATTCGCAGATCTATATGATGCAGGTGCACAAGTAAACCAAGTAGAACCATGTGTGTTGTAAGAAACAGGGAAAAGGGAAGTCAATGGTTGTGGAACAGAAAAGGACAAAGGAACGAGGGAGAAATGTTATTTTCCAGTTTCAGAGAGGATCTTACATCACGGGATTATTTATTTGTGTTACTCAACTGCAATAAGGTTAATAAAACTGGAGGAATAGCAAAAGTCTGCTTTACTCTATGCACTTCATTCAGCAAAAGGAGACTGGTCTGTTTATAGTCAATTTCACTTTCTAGTTACACTAGTACAGAATTCATGTGTGCAAGTGAACATTCACATTAAAAAGCCTTTTACTGACAGACTTTGAGAACACTTAATACTACACCTGATGCATCTTTTTCAACAGCACAAATCCTACATTTTGGACCTAATCCACTTGACAGGGCCCCTTTAAGAAGTGGCACAATGGTTAGGCTCCTTTAAAATTTAATTCTACCTAGAGTGAAAGTCAGACTCTACAATGTGTGTCTTGCCGGAAATGGAAAATGGGAGTGCACTGGCAATGAAGTTACTATTGCACTAGCGTAGACCTTGCAGGTTAGAGGTTAGGTAACATTAATTACTACACCAGAATAAAAGCAGGATTCAGTATCAACATGTTTGTTATTTGTTGCTTCTGTTTACCAGGTCTAAGTGGGTATCCTTCTCGCTTCTCCACAGTATAGCCCTGGGGAATGTTGTAAAACTCGGGCAGCCCACCAAACTGTTTCCAAACAGTGTAATAATTGAGGAATGTTCGCATGGCATTACTGATGTCCCCTATCAGACTCTGGGGAAAGAAAACACACCTAGTGAAGCAACATTCAGTTGGAAAAGAACAAACTACACAGGACTTAGCTACCAAAAAAACCCAAAAAACAAAAAACCCTTTCTCGTACAGTCATTAAATGAGAAGCCAATGGACTGCTCCCAGAGTTTGAATAATATAACTAGTCATATTCAGACAGGGTACCTTAAGAATAGCTGGAGCTAAAGAGGAAGCAGGTGACACTTTTCTGTTAGATCCTGTTCCACGTGATCTCTGAAGTCATACAAAGTTTTCTAATCCCTTCTGACTGATGTGGGTCTCAGAGTATTCATTCTAGAGCTTCCCTGACTCATCTACAAGACACTGTTCCTTTCATTTCAGCAGCAGAGGGGCTGCTACTGAGTAGTCAACTACAGGACACTAGGGAGTGGGAACTACTCAATAAGCAATTCTCATTGCAAGAAATAAACTCAAACGTGAAAAGTGTTTAGGATGAGATGGGGAAGGGATTTGGTCTCTTTTCTTACCCCACCCCCACCCTACATAAGAACAACTATGTTAGGAAAGCAGGTTACAATATGACTGTCCCCATTCACACTTAATATATGGTTCTGTATGTAGCACTACTGGAGTCTAATTCTGCTCTGCCAAAGGCTGCAGGAGATGAAGTCCATCTACACTACGGAGCAGAGCCAGGCTTTAACCAGGACAGAAGATAAAGTTATCATCATACGCCCTGGCACAGTATTTGTGGTGCAGATGGATTCAAGACAGGGAGGAAGAAGATTAGTGTATGTTATTTCTCTTCCTACCTGTAAGCCTGGCCAGTAGGCCTCCAGGGACTGAAAGACAGGCATAGACACTGTCCCTTTGTACATCTGAACCCACAGGTACCAGTCATCAAATTTTGTGTAGTTCCCAATGGCTTTGTTATATTCTAAAAAGAAGCAGAGAAGACTAATTTAACACAACCGAATTTTTTAAATAGAAGAGAAGCCCCTTTTCCACTGTGGTTTAGTCAAATTAACACTAAGAACATTCATTCCTCCCAGACCACTAACTGTCATACAGGACACTCACAAATCTGACAAGGTCTTATTGGTAACAAAAACCATCACAACAAGAAACAGTCTAGAAAGGAGTTTTGTCAGACTTTTAGCATCCTCTTGCTAAAAGAAGGAGTCGAACACACCAAATGTTGGAAAAAGAAATTTAGCTCCAAAAAGACACAGGTAAAGCCTCGCTCTACTGAGATCAATGGGAGCCCAGAATTTCACCCACAGAGCTGAAGATGCCTCAGAAGTGAGTCTGCACCATGGAGATGCTTAAGGTCACATTTCCAGGGGCCTCTCTCTGCACATACAGATATCAGCAGGTGCACTTAAAGAGACACTCTTGGGACAATCTGGTGAAAAAAGGCCCAGTCATCCAGGGAAAAAAAAGCTCTCACCTAGGAACATGGACATCAGCTCTTCATCATGCAGCAGAATGGCTCCTTTAACAAGGTATTCAAAGTAGGAATCTACCCCTGCCCCAATGCCAGCATCTTGGGCTACCCATTTGGCAGTTACCACATCAATGTGGTTACCCACCTGTGGGAAAAGGAAGATTTTAAAGACAAGCCAAAGCTTGCCTGTTAATACTAGATTCCGAGGACTATCTTCTCTTTCTATAATGGTTTTCAAAGAAACGGATTCCAAAACACTTGGCAAACTTTATAAAATACAGACACATACAGCAATACAACATTAGCATTGCTGTCCTGATTTTATTATGAATTTGCAACCTTCAAGTTGAATTAACTGTTTTCTGCACTTCACATCTACACCTGGTTTGTCAATAGGCAGACATGAACAATGCTATGGGAACCATTACTTTGCATTTTTAATTTGCAACATTAATGCCTTATTGGAATAAATTTTTACCTAGGATTTTATTAATTACAATGCGATAAAGTGCAGCTTTGTTAGGTATTATCTGACCGGAACTCTAGGACTACAGAATAGAGTAACTGCATTTTTCTGAAATTCCAGAGGGTTTTAAGTTAGAAAACTCTTTAGATACAAGGAAAAAACCTATTTATGGCACTCGAGTTCTATAGCGTGGCATTGTGGAGCTGGGCAAGACCATAACTATATGCTTAAAGATTTTTCTCTGTTACAGTACATGTGTAGAACCAGATTTGTAGTTGTTCATAATTTTTTTCATTAAATTTGCCAAGTTCCTCATTGAGGTCTAGCCACACGTGGAGACAGACATTTTTAAACTTCAGAAACATCCAAGTTTTGTGTACAAAATGTTAGTGTCAAGAGAAAATATTTATATTTATAAAGTATGGGGAAATTGTGTTCCAACCCTCCTCTCCAAAGCCTAAACCATAAACATCTGAATTGACTGGTCTCGTTTAAAAAAAATAAAATTATCACCCTTCGACAGAGACTAAACTTGGAGTTGCGGCACTAAACAGCATTTTAAGGTGGCTGTGAGTCAATAATGACAGGGGATCATAAAGAAAGCTGAGTTATAAAAAATATAAAACTGTGAAAACCAAAACATATTTGCCCACCAGCCTCTTCTGGGTGGAATACAAGAACTGTGTAATGTATCTGAGGTGGATATGGTCTTTTAACTGAAGTTACCGGTGTTCCGGAACAGTAGGCTATGTGCCACCTACTGCATGATTACTGGTATTGCAGTTATACTCATGTAGTACTATAAGGAATCACTAATTTAAGGCGAACACATGTCCTCTATCTACCCTGGCTTACCTAGTACCATACACTGTTTACAAAAAGGATGTAAGCATAACATGAAGGGCATTTTCCGCCACTCACCAATCCAATATCTGAGCGATTTTTCCACAGGGCCTTAAGGGCTTTTCTGGCCACATCCTCAAAGACTACGTCACCTGTAAGATGACTTAACGTGGCAAATTCCACTATGAATGTACCAATACCAGCAGTACAGGTAACCGGGGTCTCTCCAGGGTTTACTCCATGCAGCAAGTTCACTGTCCCATATGGCATCCCAGTTGGGGTCTGAAAAGCTGAAACATCACAATCGTGATTCACAGGAGAATGTTCGGCATCCATCACCAGACAACATTTAACAGGCTGACTGTTACTGCCTGTGCCTCTCATTCAAGCATGGATGCCAGCAAGAGACCAGGGTTTGGAATAGTCCCAAGTGCACTGAAATAAATGGGAGGTGGCACCATAGCCCAGTATGGGGGAGAGAGGGAGAACCCAGAAGGCTAGACAAGAAATGCTGGACATCGATCGTGGAGACTTAGCACTTAGCATTCAATGTTTGAGGGCACGCCTGCCTCACTGCACAAGTAGGAGGATCTCTGTGAGGATGCAAACACTGAACAGCTGCCTCATTAACTGAGCGCAGTCCAACCTGTGCCCTGGATGAGGCACATAAAAACAACACAACTACTCACATACTCGGACTGTGTAACCTAATGGAAGCCCAAAATGGGGCAGAGTTGAGTTTGCACATTTTCTGCCTCTAGAGACCATCACTTGACCACCTTAATGTTCTTTTAATTTTTTTTGCTTGAAGTAACTAATATACATGATGGTGTACGCTCATGTGACTGATAACGCCACGTTTTGGGTGTTTCCCGCAGGCATTGCATATACCTAACACACATCTCCTACGATATTTTGTCTCAAGTGACCCAGAGTCCTGCATTCTGCTTCCAACAACCATCCCACAGCTGCTTTGGAAGCTTCAGAGGTTTCCATGTGGATTGTAAAGGATGTATTTGAGCCTAGACTCATTCCCCAGACTTCAGTAACACCAAAATACCTGTACATCAGTGCAACACTGACAAAAATATGGCTGTTTAATACAGCTAGTTAGGCTTCCCCTAGGATTCCAGTGATCTGGGGACTATTGTAGATGCTGAAGTGATCCCACTTGTATTACTACTGGCCAGTTAACTCAGCATGTACTACGCAGAAGAGTGCAGAGAGAAGTTAGATCTGCAGCTCTGGAAAGGTTCTCACCTGGTAGGAGTTTACGAGCAGCTTCTTTCGCCATCCTCAGAAGAGGCCCTGAGCAGGGCCATCCTGCTTCCACTTCAACACCAGCCTTCTTAGACAGCAAGTGAGCAGACAGGAGACCACCGACCACTGGAACAGTGCAAAGCGAGGGGCTCATTTGGAAGTACAGGGAGGAATGAACTGATAGTTTTGCCCACAAAACCCCCAAATCAGCAGCATTTGATTGCGTAACTAGGAAGTTGTGGGTGGGCAGGGGAAGACAGATGGCTCATCTCTAGTATCTAAAAAGATGCTAATCAAAGATGCTTTGCAAAGAAAAAAAAGTTGTAGTCTTGCTTCTTAGTAAACTGTCAAAAAGAACTGGAAGCACTTCTACTTCATTGCATTAGAAACAGCAGATCTTACCTATGCCCATTTATCTGTACTACTCTATAGAGAACTGAAGAACTACTGGGATTATGACATCAGGAGAACAAAGTCTGAGCAATTGAAAGGGAAAAGAGTAGGTGAGGTTGTTTTGTATTTTAAATGAGTTTAGAACTGTGTAACACAGCAAGCGTAGGTCAAAAACTATTAATGTGTAAAATATTTTAGCAGAAACTGTCCCAGGGTGCAGAAACTAGCAGAACAGTGCTGGGCAGGAGAATGAGAATAAGCATAGTACACAGTTTTCTTCCCTGAAAGTGTTATTTAGGTGGAGGGAATTGAAGGCGTAAAACACGCAAGTAGCACTGAAGGCAGAGGTCCTCATGATTTTTTCAAGAGAAAGAGGATTTTAATCGTAGTTTCTTAAATAGACTAATTACTCTCCATTCCAGAACATTGTCTGCCTCAAGGGACACAAGAAACTTATTCTAGAAGCAACAGCAGATTTGATGTGTAACGTTATGACTTCAGCATGAAACCTCTATGTTCTTGTTCAAGGTTAGTTTTGAGTTTCAGAATTAAACTGTAGTATGTATAGTTTACATCTGGAACCACTCAAGAGGGGGCTGGGAGGTAATGCACAATGAAGGAAGGGAGGTGTATTTTTCCTTGTTTAGTTTGTATGCAGCAGAATTCAATTCCCACTGTTGTTCTGCATTACCCCTCTGCACTATATATAAATTATGAATTCAGAGACTGATTGTGACACACAAACGACTTTCAAGTTAAGCCCTACTCCAGCACCCAGCTCACCTCGGATGTTGGTTTCAAAGACAGACGCATTTACGTCAATATCAAAATCCACCCCCTCCTGCAGCACATTGACAACCCTCTGGAACTCTGAAACATTTCCCAAAATCTGGAAAAGAAATCAGGATAAATGAGAGGGAGGCTCATGAGGCAGCAAATGACTACACTCAGGAAAACAAAGGATCAATGACAAGGAACACATGACATAACAGATTTCTCAGCAGCTTCACTGTAGGGTTAGATGCTGTTTTAAACCTTTTTCACTTGACCCTAGCTGCAGGGACGCAGGTTTGTATAATTTTTGGTGGTGCCAAACAGGTTCAAGTCCCACCCCCACCCCACCCCCGCCTAAGGCTCTGGGAGGAAGTTTGGGTGCAGGAGGGGTGCAGGCTCTGGGCTGGGGCAGGGGGTTGGGGTGTAGGCTCTGAGAGAGAGTTGGGGTCCAGGAGGGGGTGCGAGCTCTGAGCTAGGACAGTGAGTTTGGGTGCAGGAGGAGGTGTGGGAGGGTGTTTGGGGTGCTGGGTGCAGTCTCTGGGCTGGGATGGGGGGTGGGGTGCAGGAGGGGGTTTGGGTGCTGGGCTGGGGATGAGGAGTTTGGGGTGCATCAGGCAGGCTTCTCCAGGGCTGGGGGCCAGAGAGGACTCCACCCAGCCCTCTCCCTGCCAGCAGCAGGGAGCTCCAGGGGAGGGAGGGGGGCTTCCCCGGCCCGACATTCACCCAAGCCCCCCCAGGTTGCTGCTCAGGAGGTCCAGCTAGAATAGCCTTCCCACCCACCTTGGAGATGACTTGGAGTTTCCTGCAGGGGGCGGGGGACGGCCATGCGCCTCCTCCCCTCCTCCAGCATAGCAGCCGCTTCAGCTTGCCCTCAGTGCCGCTCCCTTGTAGCTGGCAGCGGCCGAGGGAGCACAGTGCGGAGCTGCAGGGGGCAGCCGCCCACTGCCCAGGGCAGGCAGAGCCGTTCAAGGGAGGTGTGTGGGGGCGGCAGGCAGGGACGGGGGACAGACCTGGTCCCGAACATTAGTGGAGCCAGGCTCCCCGGGCCCTGAATTTGCTGGAGCCCAGGAACCACAGGCCCATACAACTCGCTGCCAGTGACTAGCTGGGAGCTCAAGCTGCTGACTCATGAAACGGCGGTTAAGGAAGACACTAAGAATGATTCCTACTTGACTTCAAAACTTTCCGCCCTCATTCTGGGTCCTTATGTCATATTTAGAAGGTGTCAGAGGCTGGGAACTCCAGGCACCTGCATCTCAGTGGAGTGAAGTCAGTGCAGGCTCTCCCTCGCTCAGTTAATATGTTACTCTCACAAGTAGGTGAAGAGCATCTGAGAGGAGCAGAGGTAAATCTAGGCCTCTAATGCAGGATGTTTAAGAAGTGCAGAAAGTAACATTGTACGAAATAAAACCAGAGCTTTGGAGCTGTGCTCCGGCTCCGCTCCAGCTCCAGGCAAAAACCTGCAGCGCCACTGCTCTGGAGCTGCTTCGCGCTCCAGCTCCGGGCTCCGCTCCAAAGCCCTGAATAAAACAGAGGGAAATTAACAAGAAAAGGCTGTAATTGAGTGAGGTACTTACTAGTAGAGTGTCCAAAGCATCAATCAATGTGAGAGAAAAACTGAAAGAGAACAGAAGGCAGTGTGAGGAAATGCCAATGAGATAAGTAGCAGCCAGGGTGACAGACAGGAACAAATATAACGCTTGGATATTGAACAGCAAAAACAAATAAAAAGTCTAACTACAACTCCAGCTACTGAGAGGCAACAGCGTGAGCCAACCTGAGACCCCTAAGCTGTGTATAGAGAAGATTGGGAATTCTACCCACATGGCATCTATCTGTTTGAGATAGGCATGAAATCATCCTGCTGAATCTGTCAGAGCACAACCATTGCCATTAATACCATCAACACAAAATTATGACTCTACTGCAAGGCCAGGCAACAGGTGGAGCTAAGAACAAAAATATACTTTATTCCAACAGCAATACCTGCAGCCCTAGCGGGAAAATACCTCCCAATAAGATTTCTTGACATAATCATCTTATTCTTTCTTATTTACAGAGTTGTTTTAGCCGCGTTGGTCCCAGGATATTAGAGAGACAATAAAATATATTACCTTACCCACCCCATCTCTCTTATACAGTTCTCTATTACTGGCAGGTGCCTGGCTTGTGTGATCCAATTGATTTTCTCCTTCTCCAACTTATATGATTCAAGTTAATGCAGTTTGAGACTCCACCGTTACCAAATGGCTTGGCACAGATACAGCGGAGACCATGACAGTGCCCCACAGAGTCATCAGACCTAAAGATGAAGGTCTTTTACATTCTTAAGTCTAGTGAGAGGTTAGGAAACACCAACACCCCGGACACAACAGACGAACAAGCTCATAGGGAACATTAACCCTCTCCGGTACCTTCCCCAGGTGTCCTGTCCATCACACGTCAGAGGCCGCAGTTCATCATAGGGAAAAGCGTTTTCCAAGTAATTGTTGTAGGCGTGGTAAAACATGGACTTGACTCGCTCCCTGGGGACAGAGGGGACATTGGAGCACTGACATTCCTACCGATCTATCGGCACGCGAGGAGTTTGTGCCTGGCTTGGCCGAACTGGCCCTTGGGTTCCACTGCTAACCGGACCCCCCGCCCCTTGGCAGCAGCACCACGTCGGGGCTGCGGTGGGAGAGGCGCGCGGGCGGAGCCGGGTCTCCGCTAAGCGCCCAGCTGCGCGGCCCGGCCCGGCCCCTTCCACAAGCCTGGGCGGGACTCGCCTCCTGCCCCCAGCCGGGGCCGGGCTGAACCCGGTCCGGCGTGGACCGGAGCCGGCCGCTGCCAGGCTGAGGGGGGGGACGGGACCGAGCTGCCCTGTGCTCACCGGTAGTGGGCGGTGTCTATCTCGCGGTCCGCCGCCGCCGCCCCCTCCCCAGCGCCCGGCAGGTGCAGGGCCCAGAGGCAGCACAGCAGGTACCAGGAGCGGAGCATCGGAGGGGGCAGCGGAACCCGGCCGCGCCGGCGCTTCCGGGTACCGCCCCTCGCGGGGGGGTAGCCTAGCCACGCCCCTCCTGCGCGCGCGTCTGTCCCACTAATCGGCTCCCCTTGCGGTAGGCCTTATTGCGCCTGCGCACAAGAAGAACCTTCCACTTCCGGCTTCTCTACCTACCGGGCCTAGTCGCCGCTCACCGGAATGGATCGTGTCTCAGGACGAGGCTGCGGTTTCCCCTTCCGGGGCATAGGCAGCACCTGGAGCTGTGGCCAGTCCAGGGATTTAGCCACGTTCGCTTCCCCTAGCGGGGAAGCAGGTGTCCCAGCCACCGGCCTAGCGGCCCGTTACAGCCCGGCTCAGAGCCGGGCCTCGCGCCTGGGTGCAGCCACGCAACCAAACCCGCCCCACGCTCTTCTCACCGCCTTCCCTGGCGCACCAGTCACTGTCCCGCGTCTCCCCGGGGCATGTCCTCGGGAGGAGGCGCATTCCAGGGCTGTGAAGGAGGGGAAGGGTTTTAACCCCGGCCTGTCCATTTTGAGTTGAACCAGTTGCTTAATTTCCCACCAATTCTTACGGCACTGCAGGAGTCTTTGGACGTAGCTTTTAGTATTGCAGTTGGTTTATCTCAAATGCCCGATGCTTTTGCTGCTGTCCATAATGCTTCTTCAAACTGAATCAAATGTGTTTGCAAAGCTGATGAAAAGAGCAAATATCTTTTTGGGGGTGCCTTCCAGACCAGTGAGCGGTGGTGTCACTGCTTGCCCTGTAACCCTGAGTGCCTCAAAATACCTCCCCCTGGAGCTCTTCTGCCTGGAGGCTTCCATCCATCACACAAGCATGCACTGAGTGACTGTGTATTAAGCAGCCCTGGTTCAGTCTTCTGATTCTAGGAACCTGCTTGTTGTACCACATCCCCACTCTGGCCTTCACCAGCCTTGTTTATCCCTGGCAAGATGAACGCAATGCCCTCCAGTCTTGAATTTTCCCAAACCACATGCTCTGCAATGTCCAGCCCTTTCCTGGACAATTCAGAGAGAGGCTAAGGTTTGTTTGTTCCTTTAAAGATATATTACCCAGCAGCTTGTCACATTAGCTGGAGTTAACATTCATTTTACATCAAGCACAGCACTGGGAAGGTATAGATTAAAATTAAAACAAGTTTATTAACAAGAGGTGATAAGATTTTAAGTGAGTTCAAGTATAAAGGGTAGAGTTAGAAATGGTTACAAGCAAATTAAAGTGAAAAATGCTTTCTAAAGGCTAAGACCAAACAAAACAAGCCACAGCCTTTGTTCAAGGGAGTTTCCTTACCAACATATGCTCCAGAAAGATAGCTGACCAGCCCCTTTGGTCAGGATCTCCCATAAAGTCCAAATGGTTCCTTTGTTGTCTCAGGTGAAAGATAACTTGCGGTTCTTTGCCCCTTTCTTTATAGTCCAGTGAGCCTTTGAAATGGCTTCTTCTGAAGACTACCTCTCAAAGTAAAGTTCATTTGAGCTGTGAGGAAAGAGACATGGAGTCTTGTGGTGAAGAAAGTTTCATGCTGGTTTCTCTCCCCAATGCTGTTTGCTAAAATGCAAAGTGATCTGTTTCCTGCAATCTCCTCCCCTTTTTGCCTTCTGTGTAAATTGTATTCCTATTGTCTCTAAGGCCTGGTTAACTCTAGAAAAGTAAGTTGTCTTAACTACATTGCCCACTCGTCTCTCCTAAATTCTTGAGAAACAATTGGGAGCCTAACAGCAGCTCCCAACATATGTCCTGGCACCAAACTTTGGGTTCAGAGCTGCTCAGCTGTTTTTTCAGAGCACCAGCTGGGCTTGTGGGGGAAGGGGGCAGGATGTGTGAGCTTCCTTTTTTGAGTCCTTGTTTTAGTGCCCCTGTGCCTCAGAAACACACCTGTCTCTGAAATAGAAATTAGAAATTAATGGAGATATCCCATCTCCTAGAACTGGAAGGGACCTTGAAAGGTCATCGAGTCCAGCCCCCTGCCTTCACTAGCAGGACCAAGTACTGATTTTGCCCCAGATCCCCAAGTGGCCCCCTCAAGGATTGAACTCACAACCCTGGGTTTAGCAGGCCAATGCTCAAACCACTGCCTTCTTCCCACCCTATGAAACCACTCCCCTTGGTCCAATCCCTGAGGGAAATGTGTTTCCTTCTCCAGGTACTTTCAGCCTTGCCTCCTTCCAGCCAGCTCCCAGGAACTCAGCCCACCTCCCTTTCCAGTTCCCATGAAGACTCTTCATCTTCAAATATCTATCCTTCATTCCATGCCTCTCAGTAATACACCCTCCACCCAAAATCTGTCTTAGGCCTCTATTGCCCTTGAACTGCCCCTCTGCAAAACCAATTCACGCCTCCCCATGTCAATTAAAGTCATTCACTGAGGCACTACAACCCTCCCAGAATCTACTGCAGTGGGGACACCTCCACCTCAACAGTCAATTGCTCCTTCCCCCTGGCCTTTCTCTGGGGGCCCTCTGCTACCCCTCTTCCTAGCGAACCCTCTTGTGGGAGCCCCAGCTTGTGCACAGGCTGCTATGCTGCTTTGCTTGTTTGTTTTTGTTTCAGCCCTAGCTCCCAGAGCCATGTGACTTCATGAGACTCTTAGCTTTGGTTTAAAACAAACTGTAAGTTTCTAATCCTTGTGGTTGCAGAGAAAAGCTTGGAAAATGTGAGCTACTCCAACGCCAAAGGGAAAGTAAGCAGAGCCACATGTTTATTTTAAAATCTAATGTTTTTAAAAGTGGGAAACACATTTTCAATTCATAATCACATACAAATACACATTTTCTTATTAACACAGCCCCAACTGATGGTTAGTAGTGCTGCTGGGCAGTGCTAAGCCTAGCTGGATCATGAACCAATGTAGCTTTTGGAGGGCAAGCTCCCTCCAGACCAAGTGATGCTATGTAGCTAGCTTTTCATTTTCACCACCGAGGCATATGCGCAGGAAGGGATGGGAGGAAGGTGAAGGCATTTGGCAATCTAGGTCTTGGCCTGCCAATGCTGTGCTCTGTAGAAACCAGACATATCAAGCAATTTGCTCTCAGGAAAGGGAAGACTATGGTCAGCCTGAAAGCAGCTGTGTGTAGTTATGGTGCGTCATGTTGTTGCCAGCTGTCACTTGTTAGAATGAAAAGTGCTTTAACTCTCAGTCTTTAAGGGACACATCTTTATTCAAAAGTCTCTGTGTGCAGTACCCACAGCAGTGGGCAGAGCTGGGGGGACAGCTAATTTTGGTGCAGTCTTTTGCAAACTGGTGTTCTTTTAAAAAAAGCAGAAGTTTCATGGACTGACAGCTTCAGTGCTGGTGGGTTGGTTTCTTGCCAGGGTGTGTGACCACTAGGTGTCACTGCAGGCTTGTGTACAAACAAAAAGCCACCAAATAATTTCCACATATTGTTCATTTGCTGCAGTTGTAATTTAGGCTTCTAGGGCCATTTATCATAAAGCCGTCTGCTTTCTTATTCCATGGCTGAAGGCTGCTAGAGTATGTCTCACTACGCTCCTGGGAGAATCAAAGTACTGGAGTTGATTTCACTAAAAGCTGTCACAGCACATTATTGGAGCACATTTTATTAAAGTTCATTTTCCAGACTTAAATTTAACAGTGTTCTAGACCACTCTCATTTACCATACACCGGAACAGTCATTTCTCTATCAAAGTCAGTTATTGAATTCTAAAAGTTGACAAACGTATTTTTGAAACAGATACAGTATGTGACTTGAAAGAAAAACAGGAGGACAAGATGCTAGAGCGGTAAAATGCTCCAGTGTCTTTCACACAGCTAGATGCTGGAATCTGGGACACAGGACAGCAACAGTGAGAGTACAAATAACGGGATATGAAAAGGGCAGATTCCACAGGTGAAATTACACAAATACCAATCGGACCATGAAAATTGCACATTGTACCCCAGTGGGCACCTGCGAAATATGGTGGAAAAACTTCTCATTCCTCCTTCCTATAATGTGGCATGAAAATGTTCCAAACAAAAGTGTTTCCTGTCTTTTGACCTGCTAAGGCCAGAGTGTGTCCAAGACCAAGAACGAGACTAACAGAGGAGTTTGCAGTGGTGTTGTAGTTGTGTTGGTCCCAGGATATTAGAGACAAAGTGGGTGAGGTAATATCATTTATTGGACCAACCTCGGTGAGAGAGATGAGCTTTCAAGCTCCGGAGAGCTCTTACTCACTGCTAAAGATATTCCTCACCCACCTTGTCTCACTAATAGAGGAGTATGCTGTCAATGATGTTGAATCATTCCTTCAAGGTGTGATGATGGGAGAGCTGAACTGTTTAGGTGGGAGAAATAGCTGGTTCTAAAATGAGTCTTGCTTGTAACAGGCTCCATCCTGTGTAGTGCTAAGACCCTAGACTTCTATTATAATAGCAGCGCATCACCATGCAGGATCAGGCCCACTATATAACATTTGAGAGGCAGATGGATCCTGTATTGTATGAGCTGAGGTGAAGTAGTGCTGGAACTTCGCATGATTTCTGAACTCCTGGTAGTCCTCATCCCCTGACTGCTTTGCCTTTTAATCATGTTAGACACTTGGGAACCAAACTGCCAATTTACTCTAAGTCCCATTGAAACAAAATGAGTTTGCGGGGAGTGCCACGCCTTCCGCCGCATGGAGTTTGGCAGCATCGCGGTGAAGGAGTCTGGCTCTGAATAGCTCGTGCTTCCAGAGCAGGTTAGAGAAACTGAAATTGCTGGAGCCTGCGTAGCCCCTGCCTTTAGGATATAGAGTGAATGCCAGATAGTAGCACAACCAGTGCCTTAATGTTAATAAGCACAAATGTGCCCTGTGCAAACAGAAATACTGTGGAGAAATGCAAACTATTGGTCTGACTGTGGTGGAATATCTCATATATATTCCCCTTGATCATGCTAGTTACATATGTCTGGCTCCAATGGATGCAAAAAAGAATGTTGAGAACAGTGCTTTCAAATGGACATCATACATTACTAAAATATTTAGGCCACATCAGGCTTAAGTGCTTCTTCAGCTATCTCACTATACTGCTCAGGCATTCAATCTTTATCAAAAGACCACTGGTGAAGTCATAAAAAGTTTCGTTTGGCTGTGGGGGAGGGTACTCCTTAATTATTATGAGGGCGTTTAATGCTTTGGTTTATGAAATCCTTAAACTGATGACTTGTTTACTACATACTATTACCATAAGTAGTTTTGTTGCCCTGCCTGCAGATCTGATGCCCATTAAGATGGAAACTGTATGTAAATCAGGATCCCCCATTAATATCTATAATTCATGCCGGAATGCAGGAGCTTGCTTGTTACAAGAAGAAACCATAAACAGGAGTTTTATGAACACTAAAAATGGTTGCAAAGGTAGTTCTCTTGGAATAATTTTCACTTGCAGGCTCACATCAATTCTTAATTTTAGTAGCACCCGTAGCAGGATGGAAACGATGATTGATTTTTCTCCAAGTATTGTGGGCTGCCGAGTTGAGATTTCACTATAAAAGACTAGACATTTTCAATTGCTTTTTATACGTTCAGAATAGATTTTATTTGCTTAGCACGAGACTAAAATAATGAAAGAAAAAAACAAAGCACAGTCAAACACTAGGGCTGACTGTACAGAAAATACAGTGGTACCCTGTTTTCTTGTCTTCTTTTGGGTGCCATGAAATTATGTCATCCCATAGCTTAAAAAGAAAGAAGCATGCACACAGCTCTTCACTTATGAATGACAGGACATCCTATTGCTGCGTTACAAAATCAAGTAGGGCTTGAGGAGCAAGGGGGAAGGGTGTATATCTTCAAAAAGGATCAGAAACTGACAGAAAGCATGTGTGAGGAGAGGCAGCAGCTGTCTCAGCAGCATTCCAGGGTGGCATAAACAAATGCAACTCCATAGGCTTCAACTGTGCCTCCTTAAATCTCCTTTTGCTTTTTAATAAACATTGATTTTTAGAGATTGTCCATAGACAATCACCTTTCACCTTTGTCCAGCTTGTCCTCATCCATCCCTCCATGAACGCACGTCAACGGCACACCATTCTATTTTGTTGTGAGCATGTTCTTTCCATTTCTGACCAAAGAGTTTTGTTATGGGATCGGCCCAGCGTGTTTTCGGTCTGCCCAGTGGTCGCTTGTGGTCTCTGGGGATCCAGTCACTGATGCGGGTTGTCCACCTATTGTCTTGCCTGCAGACTACATGACCTGCCCATCTTCGCTTTGCGTAGTACATTGCCTGCACTACATCGGTCACCTCTGTACGCCTTCTGATCTCCTCATTCGGCATATGATCACGGAGCGATATCTTACACATTCGCCTTTCCATTGCTCTCTGGGTGACAGCAAATTTGTCTTTCTCCGCTTTCATCATTGACCAGCTTTCTGCTCTGTATATCATTGCTGGCAGAACAGTGGAGTTAAACAGTTCTTTCCTTTTCTTCATGGGCAGTTCATCATCCATCCACAGACAATACCCAGAGAAAAAAAAGGATGTTCCCTACATTATAATAATGCAGTGAGGATTACAAAGAGCAGGTACTTTACAAATAGCAGGATACAGTGCAATAGGTCATGGCAAGACTGTTTATGAGCATCACACAAAGAATTATGGATCTATATAGAATATGAATATTTTATGCAGGTCCAGTTTAGTGCTATGGTTTTGGCAGGTGAGCTAGAAATATAAACCAGAGTTACTTCTGTTAGTCTTAAAGGTGTGCCACAGGACCCTCTGTTGCTTTTTACAGATTCAGACTAACACGGCTACCCCTCTGATACTTGAAACCAGAGTTAATTGTTAACATGTCTAGGTTTTTAGGATGGGCATTGCTGGTACTTGCATTGAATGACTTCAATGAAGTCCAGGGCTGCCACGCTTCTGTGAATGGGGTTTTGTTTTCATTAGCCAAGTACTAGGGTTTTCCCAAAGGGATTATGATTTTGGTCTTCTTTACCCAAGCAGACTTGGAGGAACTAGATGCTGTGGAGCTGGGCACTATATGAGTACCAAGATAGATCGACAAGAGGCCAGGCTCCATGTCCATTGCAGGGTATTTCTGCAATTGGCCAGGAGAGGTGCCAGATGTACAAGTGTCAGACCCAGTCCCGTGGGGCACTGAGTGCCTTCTGAGGGCCACTGAGCACCTTCAGCCCCCAGTGGCTCCAGCAGTGTGTCAGCACGTTCCAGGATTGGCCCCTCCATCTTTGGCTGGTTTGTGCATAGATGGGGTAGATGAGCTTTAGAATGAAAGGGCGTGTTCAGTCTCTCTGTCCTATCCGTGTGCTCCATCTTGTGACCAGATTCTAAACTGTCATCCATGAGCCTGTTGTGAGTTGGTAACAGGGCAGCTCAAGTTGCCTCCCCTCCTAGGCGGCAGGTTTTGGGTTGTATTGTATGATGGGGAAGTCTGTTCTGAACAACAATTGTGAACTCAATGTTGAGAACTGGAGGTTCCATCGGTTAAGAGTCCTCCCAGCTCTCCTCCCGCAGTCCACTGGAGGGCCAGGAGTCCCTTTCACTATCATGTCTGGGGGGGTTGTCTTGTATTGGATTTGGAAAGTCTAGGTCCCAAGGTCACACAGCTGGCCTGCATGGATTATTCCAATTCTGCAGAAACTCATCTTTTTTTCTTTTTGCTTTTTTTTTATGTACATTTTTAGCCTCTCAGGGTTGCAAACTTAATCCCAAATGTGACTGAGTGAAACCTGCCTAGTGATCTCTTCCTGAGTCTGCGGACAGCCTGAAACAATGGCCCATGTGTAGGATATTCATGTGGGAACAGAGGGACTTGAACCTAGATCTTCCACATCCTTGTGTTTTTAATTAAAATGTTCAAAAGGTCCTGGTTTCATTCCGATACAGAATGGGAAAATTTTGGGAATCATGAAAATATTTCCCAGGACAGGAAAACCATCTCCTGCCCAGCGCTGCTTGTTTGCCTTTCTACATTTAACAATTGTGCCCCTTGTAGGCAGGGGGCTGGAACAATTTGTATAGTGGGGGGGTGCTGAGAGCCATTGAACCAAACTGTAAACCCAGTATATGATGGAAACCACTTCAAGCCAGGGGGTGCTGCTGCACCCCCAGCACTCTAGTTCCAGCATCTATGTTTGCAGGGCAGATCCGGTTTCTCCATCCCAGTGTCTTTGAACCAGGGATGCTTTGGGGAGCTCCTTTTAGTAGATGGAAGAGTCTTGGACCGTGCAGGCTTTTCTAACCTTGATCAATGCTGTGCACAGGAGAGCTAGGGAAGAGCTGTCATGAGGGGTGAAATCCTGGCCCTATTGAAATCAATGGGAGTTTTGTCATTGGCTCCAATGGGGCCACGATTGCATCCTAGATGTTTACAGGCTTTGCACCTGTTAGCATGTCCTTTCCTGACCACATGGAAAGATGGTGCGATGGCCTGAATTTAACATGGAAGTGGAGCAGAAGTGTTGAGTTATTTCTCCCTTGGCTGCCTTAACTCACACTTTGGATACAGAGAGGTTTGAGTTGGTAGGCATGTGAAATGAACTCAGTGGCCCTTGGATTCCCCTGCCAACAGGATTTCCTGCTGTTAGCTAACAGTCAGAACAAAGGGGGGGGGTTGTTTTTTAAAGCAGGAGACAGTGATTGTGCAGAAATGTGCTGTTCCATTGACTCTAAGGCAGTGGTCCCCAAACTTTTTAAGTTGTGCCTCCCTTACCCCAGTGTAATTTGCCCCCGCTGGGAGCTACAGTCAGGAGCCAGGGCCGGGAGCAGAGCTGCGACCAGAGCCAGAGCTGCGTCTGGGACAGCAGCCGGGGCCGGAACTGGAGCTGGAAGCAGAGCCGCGGCTGGGGCCAAGAGTGGGGCCAGGAGCTGGACTGCAGTTGGGAGCTGGAGGCCGAGGCCGTAGCTGGGCCAGGAGCTGGGGCTGAGGCCGGGGCCACAGCTGGGAGCCAGGGGCTGAGGCAGGGGGATGGGCCAGGAACAGAGTTGGGAGCAGAGCAGGGCTGGGTGGTGCTCACTCCTCGCCCCCATGGGGGCTGGCCTGGGCCCCGCTGTGTCCCCCTGACTGTTCCTCCATGCCCCTGGGGGGGGGGGGAGTGTGCACCCCACAGTTTGGAGACTACTGCTCTAAGGCCTACACACACACTGGATTTTTGAGATCAGTGTGGTTATATCGATGTGGACACTCTCAAATCAGTCCGAGTGCCTTATGCTGATGTCGCCTCACTGGGTTTGTTACCACATTAAACTAACTCATTGTAAATCATTCTCAAACCAGTGTACGTGTCTCTGCATGGAAGTGGCACCAGTTTAACTACATCTGTGTCGACAAAAATAGGAACTGGTTAAAATTTTTCATCGCTATGTTTTTTCAGTGAAAAATGTCTTTTTAGATGATACAAACATTTCTCATGAAAATGTTTTTATCGTTTTAAAGTTTCTGATTTTCTTTGTCAAACCAATTTTTGTTTAGTCAAATCAGAGCAGAGTTTTCAGTTTCCATTTTTTGTTGTCCACTCGCCTTCACTCCATTTTATTTCCCTTGTCTAGTGGGCGAGAAAGTAGGGGGAAAGACCCAAAAAATTAAAACCATTTTTTTCATTGAGGTTCAGATCAAATAGAATTGAAATGAAATGGTTTGTTTCAAATCTAATTGAAATGAATTTTGAAAATAATTTTTAAAAATCTGTGAAAATTTTCTAACCAGACAACAGTTGCTTTGTTTCCTTAGAAATGTTTCACAAAAATGAATTGTCATTTCTAGGAAAGGCTCCCATTAACTCCCAGGAGCTTTGAATCAGCGCACTAGAGAGAGGCTAAAATCACCAGGCCAAATGCTTGCTCCTAACGGTACCATTAGAGAATAGCTGGATTGTAACTGATCTAGGCAGGGATTTCCAAAGGAGCCTATGGGAGTTAGGCACATGAAGCCCCCCTAACTGCCTTGAAAATCCCACGCTTAGAGAACAGGGGTGAAATCCTGTCTACATTGAAGTCAATAGCAAAACTCCCATTGATTTCACTGGGGCCAAGATTTTGCATGTGTCACTCACTCAGTCTGTATTAAGAACAGGAGTACTTGTGGCACCTTAGAGACTAACAAATTTATTAGAGCATAAGCTTTCGTGGGCTACAGCCCACTTCTTCGGATGCTTATGCTCTAATAAATTTGTTAGTCTCTAAGGTGCCACAAGTACTCCTGTTCTTTTTGCGGATACAGACTAACACGGCTGCTACTCTGAAACCTGTCAGTCTGTATTGTAATCTTTTGAATCAGCTGATGCCTGGCTTACATGATATTAGTGAATAATTATTGTCAGCTATCCCCTGACATGATGGCTGGCTCCAGTGCATGATGTTACACTTAAAGGGTAAACTCCTGCCCCCAATGAAATCAATGGGAGTTTTGCCATTGCCTTCAATGGAGACAGGATTTCAGCTCAAGTGTTGAGGGATGGGATTATGCTGTCAATGCAGAACACTGGAGCCTGGTGGCAGGTTCTGCTTAATGAAGGTTCTTTGTGAAAGTATTGCTAGTAAATATGCATTTAAATAGATGTGGCTGGAACATGCATTGAATTACAGCATATGCCTTCAGAGACAGCATATGCCTTCTTTTTTCTTGTCTCAATATCTCTGCTTTCAAACCTAAAATTACTTCATTGCCTTCACATGAAGTGTGTCATATTAAAGCCAATCGGATAACATCCTCTTGGCTACATCATGTCCTCAGACTTATTTTTTGACAGGAGTAAATAGCAAGTTCCTCCCTGATGCTGTTGTTTTAGTCTGCTTGGGATAATAATCTGACAGATGCTGAAACCTGTTATCCTCTGTGAAAATTACTTGGATGCTAAATAATTTCCAATTTTGTGACATCCAAATAACTGTGAAAGCAGCACAAGTGAATCTCCACAAGTAGTCATTGAGAGAATGATGGAGCCCTGGTCTGTTGTTAACGGGGAATGGGTTGCTCTGTACAGTAGAGCCACGTTCCTGCCCCTGTTGAAATCTATGGGAATTCTGATGTTGACTTGAGTGGAGCCAGTATTTCACCCTAGGAGGGACGTCTGGGCTGGCAGCGGTTGCTGAAAGAGCTGGCCTGGCTCTGTAGTGATGTACCTTCCAGCCAGCTGAAGAATGCAGGCTGTTTGGTTTCAGAGGGATCTGCCGCCTTATCAAATGGTGTGTTTGAGTTCCATGATAGAAACTGTGAGCCAGCTTCTCAGCTGGTGTAAATCAGCATAGACCCACTGTGCCAGTTGACACCAGCTCAGAATCCAGCACAAGGACTTTTAGGGTTTTTTCACAAATACAAGCTTTTTCTTTGCCTGCCTTAGCAAGACTTTCCCATGGATGTCTGGCTCGTAGGAAGGAAGGATAGTTAAGGTGTTGGATGAGGACTCCGGAGGTCTGTGTTCAAATCCTGGTTCTAGTCAAATACACCAGAATGGTCTGTTGTAATCACTGGGGCCCTGTGGATCTACACCAGTTGTGAGCCCTACTGATGGAAAATGGGTTAAAGTTTATAAAATGTTCCAATCTCCTATAACACCAAACGTTAATAAAAAGGTGCCAAAGGGAGCTAGACAGACTGAATTAGCTGAACAAAATGGTCTCCTAATACAACCCAAGGACTGCACTGAGATCACGTCTGGTAAACCAAAGGAGACTGGAGTTGGAGATTAATGGACCAACCTTGGTGTGGCAAACATAGGGGCTAATTGGGGAAAAGCCATCCTGCCCATTACCCCCTTTTGGAGTCCTAAGAAAGGAGACGAGGGGGGTGTCAAATATGGAAAGAACTCCTGGGTTTCTGACTTGCCTCCATTTCACTCCAGAGACCCATCCTCCATTCATGAACCTCAAGGGTCATCATGGCACCCAGACCTCAGTGCAACAGTAGGGATGTCTGGCCATCACTGCTGCACCTGCCAGGACCCAGCCTGATACACAAGGTCCTGCTTTCTCTGCCCTTCCCTCATGTGTTCTTCTTTTCCACCTCCCACTATCTTCTTCCCTTCCTCCCTCTCTCTTGGCTTTTAACTGATCCTAAGACCAGCCGCACCACACAGCATCGGCATGATGGGATGACATGGCCCTTCCAATTCTGCCTAGCCCGAGAAGGACCAGCGAAGGAGAGGGTCCTGACCAGACCAGCCAGATGGCCTCCCAGACTAGGAAAGTTAGCCAGAGTTCAGAGCAACAGCTGTTGTGGCCAATCTGCCAAGACATAACATCTGTGCGTGACAGGCCAGCCAGCTTGTATTCTGAGAACATCAACAAATAGCTGTCTTTCCCCCACCTTTATTAGCCTCTCCCTTCTTTTGCCTTGTGTCTGTCATCTTTGGCAAAGACACGAAAAGTGGCTGTCATCCACAACTCAGAATTCAGCAACAGAACTATCTCTCTTCAGTCCCACCACGGAGGACTGCTTAAGAGCATAAGAGAATCTAACTGATATCCTCTCTCTGAAAAAGGGACTTTGGTGAGTTTCAATTGTTTGTTTTGCATGACCTTTCCACTTTAAAATGGTTTAGGTTTTCTGTTTGGTGCTTATTCTCTTGTGTATCTCAATCAATTCAGTTCCAAACTTTGGCACGAATTTTCTTGTGTGTTTACCATTGGATGAAGCCAGCTGTGGTCTCTGTACCCAGAACACGTTAACACCTTTGAATCGCTGGGCCCATTCATTCCAGCAAAATTAACACAACAGGTCCCACTGACACTCGCACCTGCCTGAGTCTGAGTTGCTGAAAACGCATAGTTGTTTAATACTATGACACAGTGTTTGTTTAAAACCAGAGGAGATCCCAATGACAGACCTATTGCCCAGACACCAGGACACAAACTGAGGGTAAGTGTACACTGCAACTAGAGGTGTAATTTCTAATGTGGGTAGAAGTACATGCACTAGCTTTGATCAGGATAGCATGCTATAAATAGCAGTGTGGCTGAGGAGGAGTACAGGTCAGCCCTCCAAATATGTACCTAGGATCTCGGACAGGATTGTAGCTGGGAGGTTAGCCCATACCACCTTACGTGCCCCTATGGCTATGCTGCTATTTTTAGCACGCTAGCTCCATCACAACTAGTGTGTGTATGTCTACGCGCACTGGAAAATACACCTCCAGCTGCAGTGAACGCATACCCCAAGAGGGATGCATAAGCACAAACAAAGCAAAGGTCGAGTCTGAGGCTCCCATTTTCACACACAGGTGTGTGTAAGAGCATGCACACTATGGTTGGCAAGGTGGGCCCGATAGTGGTCTGTGGAGCACAGGAACCAAGAGATACCTGATCATCAGCCTCAGCTGACGTCAGGGGGAGCTGCAGATGCTCAGTGCCTCTGCAAATCAGATCCACAGAAAGAGGGGAAGCCCAGCCAGCGTGAGTAGCACAGAAAACACCCTTCCCACAGGAACATGGCACCCTGCCTGTTCTAGGATAGTGACAATGGACTATGTTTTCCAAAGGGACTCATGACAGTGGGTACCCAGCTGGAGACCCCTCAAAGGGGTGTGGGTTTTAGAACTAGCCAAGCACCTGCCCTCTGAAAACCAGGCCCTTGTAGATGTCGTAAATTAAGTGTCCTTTGGAAAATAGGAGCCCATCTGTTCTGGCCCTCTGGGGATTGATAAGGGAAGCTGAGAACTGAGTTGGCTGCATAATATTCATCAGTAGTTTCTGGGTAAATTAGTTGATGACCTTTTCTATTCCTAAATCTCCCCTTCTCGCAAAGAGAACTTGGGGAAAGAAAATAAAAAAGCAAGACTAATTTAATAAAGTAGAGGTGTTTGCCTCTCTGTGAGTAGGTGATGTAATGTAAATTTTGTGTAATTTGATCTCGGTAGCTGTAAACAGCCCTGCCTTTCCAGGAGCTGTTTAGTGCTTTGCTTAATGGACATTAGCCATTTGTACAGTAAGGAAGAGTATTGTTAGCCCTGGATTTATTTTTCTTGAAAGACAGGTCCTGGCACGAACATGCAGCAAATTCCTTGGCCTTCCTGCTTTACAGTCATGAACGAGGAATCTGAACAATTGGTCTAGTCAGGTGTCCTTTGCGCTAAACTGGCCCACAGCTGATGCTTTAGAGGAACCCCCAAATCCCAGTGTATGTAGGCAGTTGGCCAATGCTAGGGAAGGGGTGGAGTATTACCTCCTGCCCCCAGCCCCCGTTGCTTGTTCCTTTATCATGAGGGTAAGCAAATATATTTCACCTGGTTGAGTTATTGCTCTTCTGAGTAGTATTAAAATGATCCAGCCTTACCCAAAGCCCACTGAAGTCAATGCATGCAACTGATTTCATTGATCTTTGGATCAAGCTTTCAAACCCAGCCATGGAATCTGTCCTTTTTTCTGCTCACGCAGTGAAGGAAATGCTGCAGAACAACATTTGTCTTTATTTGTTGGAAAGCTATTGCTCCTGAATTTTGAACTTGCTGTAGATCTTGTGCTATGGGACATTTCCATTTCTCCCAGACAGTCCTGGCTTTTCATATGACATGCTGGTGCCCTGAGAACTTTTGCCAGGATGCCTGAAATGTCCTGGTTTCTCATTTCATCAACCAAAGTCTCTGGGGTTAACATAGCTATAAAATGTGTCTTCAGAACATTTTGCTCTGCCTGCACCCAGAGTCACCCCATCACTTAGTGACCAGGGTTCTGTGCCAACCATTGATCAGACCAAAGCTTCTCATAATGTGTCAGGTGGCAGCACTAGATATGACCCAATGGAATTAATGCGAGCCCTGTGCTGGGCCCTTGGGGAGGGGTGTTTGGGGTGGGTTGGACAGTGTCACAGATCTACAGGAGCAGTGTGATGTCCCAAGCTTTGGAACAGCCTCTTGGAGGAACCCCTTCAATGTGACAGACCCCCAAGGGGTCTCACTCTTCCTTCAGGGTTTCACCATCCCCTAAGACTAAACCTGTAGGGCTTCAACACTGTGAGCTCTGCTCACCAACTGAGACAGACTCCTGGGAGAGACTTGTCCCACGCTGCAGGGATTAATGCACCTCACCAAGTATTTACAGGGACACCCAGGCAGCATTTTCACCTGGCACACACCACTGGAAGTCCTTAGGGTAGCATGGAGAACTGAAGGTTAAAGCACAGTCCATTCGGGTCAGCCCAGAGCCCAGCCAAGCTGTAGCTAACTCCATTTTCAGGCTCTGTCTCTCTCAGTCTGACCTCCTCTGTCAGTTTCCCAGGTAATAGGGAATAGGTCTTACCTTATTACATTCTATGGCAATCTGTGCAGAAAAGCCTCCATTTCTGGCAGCCTGGCTGCAGAGCTCAGTGACTAATCGCAGGGTAGCTTACTCTGCAGCAGCAAATCTAGTCCATGATGCCATGTGAAAAGGGGAGAGTGGCTGGCTTCAAGCCCTGCAGTTTGGTGCTGGAACGGCTGTCACAGAGTGTGCCATGGAGGATTAAATCTGCTGGGGCTGAAACATGCGCATGCAGGAACTGCAGCAACACGCCGGTTTGACAGCTGCTGCCCAGATTTACCCCAATACCCAGGCTGCTTTGCCTCGTTCCAGCACGCGTAGCTGGAGCATCCGGTAAATGCAGTATCACCAGCCCAATGCTGCAGAAACCATGACCTGGACACCACTCTGAGACTGGCCCCACAATCCTGATTTTTTTGAAGTTGTGTCTGTGGTCTGGCTTTACCTTCCCTTCCTGCAGTGGGTGTTGTGGGTGTGGGGCAGTTACAGCGTTGCTAACTCTCTCACTGATTCTTGCCCCCCTGCAGGAGCCGCCAACTCCTCCCAAAGCCCCAGAGTTCTCCTGAATTATATATATGTCCTGTCCTCCAGCCCAGCAATTAATTCTGCTCCCCCCAGCCCCACACCTGCCCCTTGTTTCTCACCACACAGCAGCAGAGTCCCTTCTGCAGCGCCATGAGTTCATCACTTCCTCTTGTCTTGGAGGGCAGCAGTGGGGTCCCCTTCTCCTGCTTCCCAAGACTTACAGAAAGCAGCTTCCAGGGGTCTTCCCCCTCCTCTCTCCCCGCCCCCCACCGGTATTGCAGAGATGGGGATGGGGAGGATCAGGGAGCAGACTGACCCATTGTTCATAGCAGGAAAGGGGAGGAGAGGGAGCAGGGCCACCCTGAGCTGCTGGGCTCCCTCTCCTGCCTCCCATATCCCAAACTTCCTCTTGGTTGCTGAGGGGAGGAGGGAGAGTGTGGCCTGCCTCCTGCAGCATCTCTGATTGGTTGCTCTTCCCCAGGAGGAGGCGGGGTAGTGGGGAAGTCAAAGGGGGTTTTCCCCAGGGCAGGACTGGTAATTTGACTGGATGGTCTGGAGTTGTCCGCACTGGAGCTGTAGTGGCAGGGACCTGATGCAGGCGGGTGTGTTGGCAGCATGTGACCATGCTCCTCTCAACCGGAGGTATCGCTCGAGATAATTTGGCATTACAGATGTGTGCCTGACATGTTTTCCTTCCTAAAGACATTGCAGCTCATTTGAGATGGCTTAGTTTTAAGTGGCTCAACTGAGCATTTAGTGTAGACTGAAGAGATTTGCTTTGTTGGTGATAAGGCAAATGAGCCCTTAGTGGTTTCAGAAGCCAAGTAAATCCAGTTCCCAATTAATGGATTGCCGCAGAGTGAAGCTGGCAGTACATTTGCCGTGACACAGTTAGTACAGTGCCTGTGCTGCTTTTCCCATGAGGCCCATAACTCTCCTCCCATTAACATTATATGGGGCTGTGTAGATAGGGCCTGATCCAATGCCCATTGAAATCAGTGGGAATCTTTCCAATGACTTCAGCAGACTTTGGATCGGGTCCAGCGTGCCTGATCCTATGTGACGCTGATGGGAATAGAGGCCGCCTGTCGAGAGAGGCTGCACCGGTAATAGTTACCATTTAGGAAACTTACCAAGGGATTTTTAGGAGTCAAACTAATTAAATTATTTAGTTTGCTAAGCTTAGACTTTAAGAACCTTACAGGATACTGGCTAGACGCTGTGCTGCAATACAGCTGTGAATTATGAATGGCAGATTATTAGCTGTTCAGCATCAGCCACTGCCCTGTTCCACTGGAAATCACCACGCTTAGGTGCTTGCTTGCCCCCTGCCTACACTGTTAGCTACACCAAGCCCCTGACAGAGGACAGACTCTGCTCTCAGCGGCAGGGGCTTGAACTGGAAAAGAAGAGTACTGGTACTCTCCCAAGCTCCATCTGCAAACCTGTATCCACCCACAACCTCAGCTCTGCCCATCTCAGAAGCCAGAAAGAGTTGCCACGTGCAGCTTGTACAGATCTTCATAACCTGCTCATCCTGCTCCTTCCCTGCACGCCTCAGTGAGCAATGAAAGAACAGTGTTGACTGTTACGTTATCATCTTCAGCCTTTCCTACTGGGCTGAATGGGGCAGATACCTCTGCGTTATTGTTTCAGGCAGATTTTGCTGCATTGGTTACACCCCAGTCACCCTTTGAAGGGTTCTCCACAACTAGGGTGACCAGATAGCAAGTGTGAAAAATCGGGATGGGGTGGGGGGTAATAGGCACCAATATAAGAAAAAGCCCCAAATATCAGGACTGTCCCTATAAAAATCAGGACATCTGGTCACCCTATCCACAACAGTCAGGGCTGGAGCCTTCATTACTTTGAAACAGGAAATAGGAATTGCCACAGCGGATCAGACCAGTCGGCCAAGTAGTCTAATATCAAGTCTCCAACAGTGACAAGCAACAGTTGTTTCAGAGGAAGGTACAAGAGACCCCTAGTGGAAAATTGTGGTATAACCACTTAGAGCAAAGGGCGCGTGAAATCTAGCTTTATTTAAATGCATTCTCCAAATGGATTCCATCCCACTCAGCCACCCATCTCAGGCCAAGAGAGGAGCCTTGCACAGTGCTTGGAAGGTAACAGAAGCTCGCTGATCTGTCCCAATGGGGGAAGTGTGTTCCCACATTATGGGCCTTCCCTGATCTCACTGAGTGTGCCCTGAATATGCCCAAGCTGGAGTCTGGGGAGGCAGCGGAAGCATCCTAGCTGAGAGAGCTCTCTGGAGGGATCAGGGGAAAGGGAGTCAGGATCCAAGCCAGGCTTTACAGAGCAGTGACTACACCCTAAACTGAATATGGCAGCAAATGGGCAGCCAGTGAAGCCTATAGAGTGCAGGTTGCTCAGCAGGGGCAGCACCGCTAAGCACGTAGGTGGTTGCTTTCTGTACCAGCGTAAGCTCTGAGGCCTAGATCCTCCACTTCAGGGGACTAACACACTGCCAGGGAATCCAGGAGTAGCTAAGGATCCCCAAGTATATCTAGACCAGGATCCTTGCTAACAAATGGGGAACACAGCCACTCCCATCACTGAAGGGGGACTCCTCTGCCACCTTCCCCAATCCCCCATCATCACGTCTAACCTGTCTGGATGGAGCTTCATCCAGCCTGATCTCATTGCTTCTGTCAGGCAATGGGAAAGGCCCTTTTCTCTCCCTCCAATAGCTGAGCACCTCATCCTCATGAGTGGATTTCTCCTCTTACAGGACCTCTGAGATGCTGTCCTTGTTTTACAGGCGAGAAACCGAGTCCCAGAGAGGGAAGAGAATTGCCCAAGGTAGCCCTGGGAGTCTTTGGCAGAACCAGGACATGAAGCCAGGCCTCTGGAGTCCTCAGTCCTGTTCTCAGTCCCCTAGGCCAGCCTTTCTAGCCTCCAGACACAAAACTGAGTTTTTCTTCCATAAGTAATGCTTCCTACCATCTCTGGTTGGCTAAGAAACACCATCCCAACCTGGGAGATGACCACCTGGCCTTGGATATCCACACCTTTGTTACCGCCGGTCTGGACTAGAGCAGTGCTTGGCCTACACATAAATCTGTTCCAGTTTAATTACATTGGTTTAAAATCAACCCTCTAGTTAAACTGTGGACACTCTTAAATTGACTTAAACCTATCATATCTGGAGTGAGACAGTCACGAGTCAAACTGGTATGAACCAGGTTTAAACTGACAGACACAAAGTTGCACCAATTTGACTACACTGGCTTTTAAAACAGCTTAATTTAAGTAAAACCAGGACACCCTGTGTTGTGGAGAAGCTCGTAGTTAATTGGATGCACATCTGTGCATAAAGCAGCCCTTAGGTACAACCCTCGGAAGGGGTATCACATAAGCTGCACTGTCCCAGGAATAGCCTGTGTGGGCTAGTGAAAAGAGACTGGGCTAGAGCTTGGACTACTGGGGTTCTATTCCTGCTGCAACCACACAGTGACCTTGGGCCAGTCATGTCCCTGCTCCGTGCCTCAGTTTCTCCAATATGTATAGCAGGGGTAATGATACTGACTTCTATTGTAAAGTGCTTTGAGATTTAATGGAGAAAAGCCCTGCAGAAGAGCTAGGGATTATTCTTATTGTAGACACACCTCAGGAGTACAATGTCCTTCCTGCAACCCCCTTGCTCTGAGAGGAGGGCGGCTGTAATTTGCAGATGGCCCATTTCAGCAGCTTTTGTTTGGCTGCTGACCAGGGAGGGGTCGGATGCTGGGTCACTAGGATGGTAGTTTTGTCTAAGGAGGGTAAGAAATGGAGAGTTTCCCATGACTCCGCACAAGCCAGCCTGGGAGGGATTCTTCATTGGTCACTGATGGGGCTGCTAGATGGTACCACTATGCACAGAGTCAGTCATTAGCATGAGTTGTTATTGGCCTGATGTTCAGAGTGGCTGGGAGCCTGCAGTGCCCATTGACTTTAGTGGTAGTGGTGGGAGCTCTGCACTTCTGCAAATCCAGCCTAGTAGGTTTTACATTTTTGAGCAATTTGTTACTCTGTTCCTCCTGGTTTCAGATGATGGTCTGTGTTTTCTTTGCTTCAGTCTGAGTCACTGGGGGCACTGCTGACTTCTCACCCAATGACCCTGTCGCACTGTTCTCATCTGGGGGGGGGGGGGGGGGGGGGGGGGGAAGGGGTTGATGTGCCACACAGGCATTGTGCTGGCCCTCTGCACAAGGGCCAGTTTCCTAGTGACCCAGGGCAGGATAAGGAAGCCAGTGCTCTTCTTGCTGCTCCCGGGCTTCCTTCCCTGAGAGTCCCAACTTACTGAGCATCCATAAGCAAAGCCCTGCGTTGTCTGCAGCAGGCCTGGAGGGCAGAGCAGTCATGGGGCGTGGGGGACGATGAGCGAAGGGTCTGAATGCTGCTCCTAGCTTGGTCAGCAACGAACGTGATGCTGGGCAAGTCTCTTACCTGCTCTGAGCCTCTGTTTCCCCCTCTGTGAACAGGGGCGAATCAGACATTCACTGTGCTGCCATCTAGGGTCAGAAGGAGACCAAGGCCTATCTCCTCTCCCAGGCCCCTCCTGCAGAGTTACCAGTGCCACTGGAGTTGCTAGACTCCCCTGCCTCTGTGCTGAGGACACATAAGGACCTAGACTGTGTCTTGTCCTCCCACCCCCAACATAACCAGCCTTAACATGGTGGCAAGGGTCAGCACCACCCGTCCCGGGAGGTTAGTCTCGGCTCCCCACAGGCGTGGCTCCTTCACAAAACCCAGCTGTGTATTTCCTGTATTCTCGTCAGACACAGGAGGAAGGGGAGAGGCAGTGAAGCTACGGGAATGCACAGAAATGATATTACTTGTTGCCTAGCCACAAAACATTTAATCTCCTCATCAGGGAGGCGTCAGTTCAACCACATGCAGGCCCTGCTGCAATCCAGCTAAGATCTTCACCCTTCCCCTTTCCGCTGAATGAGTGTAACTGAACTATCTTGGGCTGACAGCAGGATTTGAACCTGGGCCTCCTGACTTTATATAGGGTGGCCAACTTTCTACTCGCACAAAACTAAACACCCTTGGGCCACCCCTTGCCTCACCCCTTCTCCGAAGCCCTGCCCCTTCTCACTCCATCCCCCTCCCTCTGTTGCTCGCTTTCACTACCCTCACTCGCTCATTTTCACCAGGCTGGCTCAGGGGGTTGGGGTGCAGGAGGGAGTGAGGGCTCCAGCTGGGGGGGGCAGAAATGAGGGGTTTGGGGTGCAGGAGTGGGCTCTGGGCTGGAGCCAAGGAGTTTGGTGTATGGGAGGGGGCTCCAGGCTGAGGCAGGAGGTTGGGATGTGGGAGGGGGTACAGGCTCTGGACTGGGGTGTGGGTTCCAGGGTGAGGCCAGAAATGAGGGGTTCAGTTCATCCACACCCCCTTCCGGGGGTAGGGTGATCAGCAGTCCTCCTACACCCCAGCCACCATGTCCAACCACACCCCCAAAGTCTAATCCCTCTTGTCAGGGATCTGGCGTAGTCTATGATGACCGCTCCCTACAGTCGATGGCTGGGTGTACTGCAAGGGGGGAAAGGGGGGACCCAGGCCTGCCCTCTACTCTGGGTCCCGGCCCAGGGACCCTCTGGCAGCAGCCTTGCTGTCCTCCTTCTCTCCCCTCGTCTGTCCACTTCCCTGGGCCGCTTCCCCTACGGCCCCTTGCACCCACTGGGCCCTTCCCTTCAGGGCCTGCAGCCTGGCAGGCTACGGGCTAGAGCGCCCTTCTGCTCCCCAAGCCTGGCCAGCACTGCGCTGTCCGGGTGCTAGTCTCCCAGCTCTGGAGACAGACCTTCCCCTCCCAAAGGCTGGGACAGACTGACTCTCCTCTCCCTGAGCAGCCGTTTTATACGGCTGAGCCTGGCCCTGATTGGCTGTCTCCAATCTGGGCCCTGATTGGCTCCCAATAAGCCCTTCTCTAATTGGCTGCCTGTCTGTGCAGGCGCACTGGCCTGCCGCAGCCCACACTCTCAGGGAGTGGGGCAGCCGCCCCACTACAGTGAGGCTGTGTGGTCTGCAGAGTGGGAGCTAGGAACTCTGGTGCTCTATTCCTGACTTTGCCACTGATTGGTTGTGCGACCCTGGGCGTGTCCTTTCCACTTTTTGTGCCTCAGTTTCCATATCTGTAAAAAAGGGACAGGACGACTTGCTGAACCCATCTGCCTTCAATAGGGATGAGGATTAGTCAGACAGTGTTTGCAACTTTGCCACTCCAAGTACTTTGGAGGTAGAAAGTTCTGTGTAAATACCAAGGAGGGCTTGAACTGTGAAAAAGGAAGTGGAGCTCTCCCAAGTTCCGCCTACAAACTAGACTCCACCCAAAAATTAAACTCCACCCACCCGAGAGACCCAAATGAGATGCTATTCACAGTAGGGTGTGTGTGGATGTTCAAAATATGATCATGCATGTTCTGCTGAGCTCCTTAGCCTCAGCTCTCCTCCCCATGGTTTGGATACTCCCACTGCTTCTAGTGTTGCCAGACTCCAAGTTCAAATATCATGACTCAAGCCCCCCAATCATGAGATTGGCTTAAAAAAAATCACAAGATTTTATAACACAGAAGATGGAGAGCACCTTTGGATTTCTCTGGGCTTTGAGCATCGAAGAGCCACATGTTCCATCTTTTCTTCTCAGCCATGAAGGCCAGAAACTTAGTTTAAAAATGAAAATCAAGATTGTCGTCATCTAATCAAAGGACTTCAGGAGCTGGGGCTTTAAGAAAAACATCAAATATAGCAGGTCTCACAGTATAATTGCCAGAGTTGACAACATTGGGTTTTGCTGGGCTCCTGCGGCTCAGCTCTCCCTCTGCAGGGCTCAGATGCCCAGCTGGACTCCTCAGATTTGCCTCTCTCTTGACTGGGGTGAAAAATAAATGGTGGACACTCTGCACCTCAAAGCAGCACCCTGGAACCCCCATATTCACCCATCATATAGTTATGATATATTTCATACAAAGCATGCCATGTAAGGTATCGTAGGAAAGGTCATGATCTGCTGAAACCCGTTGTTATGTCAAAATATGTATATAATTTGTGTGTATGAAGCTATGAGATTTTGGCTGTATGGTTGTCACTGAAATATGCTGTAAATTTGCTAGTGACAGACAAAGGAGGTGATTCCCACCCAGGAGGGAGTGCATTGACCATTATTCAGCAGGGGAGTTGTAAACAAGGGATTTACACAATGCGGACTGCTCAACTCAATGACTCATTTGCACAAGATTGCACCAGGGGATTGCTCAACCCTGTGACTCAGCAAAGCCCACCACGACATGTCTGGGCTTGTGTTTTCCAGGCACATGGACTGAGGATATAAAATAGAGGAGAGTGGCATCATGCTTTTGCCTTTCTCCTCCCCCACCTATGCTGGAAGCAACAAGGATGCTGAGAAGACAAATTACTTCAACAGAGGAGACTAGTCCCAGGTTTAAGAGAGAGAAACCAGTGTATTATGAGCTGTAACATCCAGTGGGGGTAAGAAAATACTAAATACTGCCTAAATAAGTTTTAAGATTTAGACTGTGCACTTACCTTTTATTTTCTTTGGTAACTATCTTTGACCTTTTATGCCTATCACTTATAATCACTTAAAATCTATCTTTCTGTAGTTAATAAATCTGTTTTATACTTCACCTAAAACAGTGTGTTTTGCTTGAAGTACTTGGGAAATCTCAGCTCAGTTTGCAAAGGCTGGTGCATGTCCTGTCCACATTGAGGGAGGGGCAGACTGGGTAATGAACTACACTTGTCAGGCTTCTGACCAGGGCAGGACAGTACAACTCTGGAGTACAAGGCTAGGGAGCCGGAGAAATCAGCTGGTACCTTTCTCTGGGTAATTCATGAGTGGCTGTGGGGGCATTCATGCAATATAGCTGGGTGTGCAGCTCCACATGCTGTTGTGCTAAGTGATCACAGTGCCTGGAGGGGTTTGCTGCTTGTCACTAGCAAAGTATTGTGAGGCACAGCCCAGGTTGAAGAGTTAAGGGGGCACAGTAGTACCCCAGTTCCAGGTTGACCCCCGGGATCTGTGTTCCCTCTAAGCTGCATGGCTGCCCAGGAGTGAATCAAGTGCCATGTACTTGATTAGCAGAGCCCGGGAGCATGTGTTCAGGTGCCCCTCCCCGCGCTGCTCTGCAGCCATGTTGCTCTACCTTTCCCATCCTGCAACCCCATGCTGCAACAGGAAAATGTTTCAGGCCCCCTTTCCTATTGTTTTGGGATTCCCCTCCCATCGAGGTATAAAGAGAGAATGGTGCTGAGCCCTGGCAGAGACTCCATTGCTAATGGAGTGCTGGCCCTCGCCAAAAAACAAAGGAAATGCTGAGTGTGTTTTTGATGCTGAAGTTTGTCATTTTCCTGTCGAATCCCATATGGATGGGTTCCAGTAAAGATGTGTAAATTTCCCATGATGTAGGGAAGCATTGTGCTACCCTGCCTTTATCTTCAATCGGTATTTTTTCTGATCAGACCCTTCACTTCTAGGCTTTTTGTTTCCCTTTTAATTTAACATGAGGTTGAGCTGCATGATGACAATTTCATAGAGCAGGAACCTTCCGCAGAGAGTCCATTAAAATGTAATGGCAAAATTTACGAACATTACATTACAGCCTTAAACACTAAGCATTCAATTTCCAGCATGAACAAATTGCCACAAAAGCATGTCAGAACAATTCTCCAGTGACAGCCTTTGCCTCCAGCAAGAGGAGGCTTCGTGTCACCCGGCTGAGCAGAATGACACACTCCTTTGTAGTGAGAATGTTTCTGTCTGAAAGCAATAGGCCTGGGATTGGAAGTACACTTTCCTGGGCTTCTGCTACACAGCCTCTGCTTTGCAGAGATGCTGCGCTGCAGCTGCCATCCTTCTGCACACTGACTACGTGGCAAATTCTTCAGAGCCTGTCAGCTCTGGTCCTTAGCTGACCTGAAGCAACTGTTGTACATCACAGGGAATTCCCTCATCCATCTGGCCGGATCCCATGTGATGGACACATTGTGGCAGTGTTCCGATAGAGTTTTGTACCTTCATGTGACAGGAAAGATAACAGGGGATGGGGAGGCCAGGTCCACAACCCTACAGCTGGCTGTGGGGAGCTCAAGAGTGACGGAGGCAGTGTGGACTAGTGGATAGCGCACTGCCATGAGGCTTGGGAAAGCTGGGTTCTGATCCTGCTGTGACCCTAATAGCCCTTTACTGCCAGCTGGCAAAGGGTTCACTACTGTGTCATCAACTCCTATCAGGCCTGGCAAACTTACTATATCCCATGGTATTTATCCAAATAGTGTCTTGTAAGGTATCAAATGAAAGCTGGTGACATATGTGTCATTAATATTATTGTGACATGTACATACTGACACCCTGCAAGGAGTTGTGGATACACACTGAAATGCTGTTTCAAAGTCTGTAGCAAGGCAGAGCTGACAAACAGGTTTTTGGCTAGATGAAGCATAACTATGCCCCTATTCCTGTCTCTGATGTCAATTATGCATTGGAAAGCCAACACAAGGGAAGCCCCATCTACATGTGAAGTCAGCAGAAAAAATAGGTCGGTGGGCAGATATGAAACCAACAGGGGGAAGCACAGTGGGGAACAAGTAATTGGGGAGAAGAGTTGTCATGGTGTCTGGAGTAGCTCACGCCCGTGAGTGCCGACCTCAGGGCAGACTGTCAAAAGCAGGGCAGACAACCCAAACTGGTGGTGTGTTCTAGAATTAGATTTCACCACCTCAGTACCCAATGTGAACTCTTAGACCACTATACCAGTCTTACCATGGAGTCACAGACAGTCCCCTTAGACCCTCCAGTCTCTCTTGCCACCCAGACAAGCTGGACTTAGTGATAAATGGTCACTTACACCAAAAAACAAAACAACCACATTCATGTTGCTTCCAGTCCCAAGAGATCAGTAACTGACCCCAGATCAGTTGGTACCCTAGATCTTACAGCAAAGACAACACCTGTAGCCAGCCCTGTAATAAACTATCTAAAGGTTTATTAACTATGAACCAGAAATAAGCGTTATTGACAGGTTAAAGCAAGTGACCATATACACAAATGAGTTGCAATCCAAATCCTAAGAGTGACAGAGTTGTGGTGATCTGTCAATTCAAAGTGTCTTTCAGGATGGACCCAGGATCTCTGGCTTCAGTTTGGTGTCTCTGGCTTTGTGAGAATTCAAACAGCAAAGAGATGGAAAATGTTCCTGGGTCTTTGTTTTATTTTCTTCATTCAGCCTCCAAATCCCTAGGAGGACCCTTCCTTGCAGGTAGCATTTCCAAGGTGTGGATAGGGCCATTAACTAATCCTTTGAATTGCGATGTTCCTTGATGAGCCATCTGATTCCGATAGTTCTTCTGGACAGGTGGGAGGAAACTCATCTGAGTGACAAGTTTAGAGCAAACTTTTTCAAAGTTATGAAGCAAAATTTACATATTTCCTTATAGCCTGGGATACAGACATTACAAATAAGATTAATACATGCAGCAACTTCCAAACATTCTCTAGTCTAAACACAAAATATATTCTTATAGGACTAATACCTGATTTGAGCAACACTAACACAACTGAACTGGTCTGGTCAACAGCTGTGAGTGTGTCAGTTCTTAGCTAATACTTGCAGCCTTGGCAAGAGCTGGCACCTGGCCTGGCGCTTCAAAGGTTTCCTGGACTATAAGAGGAAAGCAAAAGGACCTCTTTTATCCATCACCAAGGGCGCAAGGACAGCGCTTTTTGTCTCCATGAACACTGGATCCCAACCATGTGGGTTGGTGATGCCAGAAGATTGCTTTAGGTGAGAAACGATGTTAGACAAGGATTTTAGCCCGTTAAAGGTAAATTTAGACTTTTAGAGGCATTTTGTACTTTGTTTTAGATGTACTAGATCACAGTGCTGTGTTGTTCTAAAGGGACTCATCCTGAATTGGGCCAGCCAAGCTGTGTGTACTCTGTCCCTTCAGGAGCAGCTTACCTGGGGATTTCTGTGAGGGCCAGTGCCAGGGGCTGGATACTATAGTGGGGAGGCTCTGCGGACTCAGGGGTTGTGTGCACCTGTTACTAGCCTGAGCTGAGAACACAAGGTCTGCACAGGCCTGGAAGGCAGGGCTGGTGTTGCCAGAGGTGGTGGTTTCAGGGAGCTGAGCTGTGGCAGGCACACACAAGACTGCTCCATGCTAAGGACAGAAGGTGGTGAGGTGCCTCAAAACCCTGGGAACCCCAGAGAGTGTCACACCTGCTCTTTTAAAATGGACACTGGACACGATAACACAGGAGGTCCCTGTGACAAGTTTCCCCCAGGGTGCCACCTGGAACTGGGGTACCACTAAGCTCCTCTGACTCACCAGCCTGGGCTCCCTCCCACACTGTGTTTCTGTGACAAGCTGCAGAAATGCTCCCAGTCCTACGCTTCCACCAGCATTCACACAGGTGGGGACATACCCAGCTGCAGTTACATGCAGGCTCTCTGACCAGCCACTGCATGAGCCAACAATGTCACATGAACCCCCAGCTTCCCAGCCTAGGACCCCAGAGCTGCACCATCCTGCCCTGGCCCAAACCCCAACCAGTATGAATTTATTAGCCAGGTTGCCTCCCCCTCAACGTGGAGAGGAAATGCAACAGCCTTTGCCCCTTGAGCTAAGATTTCCCTACACTTCATTCAAACACACTGATTTAGATAAAGCAAAAACAAGTTTATTAACTACAAAAGATAGATTTTAAGCGATTATAAGCGATAGAAAATGGATCAAAGCAGATTACCTAGTAAATAAACAAAAACGCAAACTAAGCTTAACATACTAGAAGGATAGGATTTGAATTAACAATCTCTCACTCTGACTGATGATACAAGCAGTCTTTCAGATTCGCAGAGTACAAGTTGCACTTGCTTTTCAGCTTGGGATCCCCAGGTTTTCATACACAGGCTAGAAATCCCTTTAGCCTGGGCCCAGCACTTCCCCCAGTTCAGTCTTTGTTCCTCGGGTTTTTCCAGGAGTTCTCTTGTCTGGGGAGTGAAGAACAACAGATGTCACTCCCTGCCTTATATAGCTTTAGCATATGGTGGGAATCTTTGTTTTAAACTTGGTTCCCAGACCAGTTTGTGGAAAAACACTGACATCCCAAATTGGAGTCCAGAGACATGAGGCCTGGTCACATGCCCTTGCATACCTTGCTGAGTCATAGCAGCCATTCCTTACAGGCTGTCTGGAGTGTTCTCTGGAGGGCTCACCCATGGGGGATACATTTCTCCTAAGGGCTATTGTTTTTCCTAACAGCCCATTACCTTGAATAGGCCCTTCACAGCCAGCTATCTAGACTGGAAGCATTTTGCCTAGTGGGTGTCGGCCAGGTGTAACTACATTTGAAATACAGATATATAGTCAATATTCATAACTTCAGATACAAAAATGAAACATGCATACAAACAGGATAATCCTATTCAGCAAATCATAACTTTTCCAATGACACCTTACATGGCCCGTCTTGTACAAAATGCATCATAATTATGCCATGACCATATCATAATAATATCATGGTGAAGAATATGGGGCAATGTCACAGTCCCTTCCAGTCCTACATCCTAGACATACATCAGTAAGCACTGAATTTCCAGTGGCAACCATGGCATGGGGTAGCGGGGGAGAGGTGTCAATATTGTTACAACTAACTGGGACTAGAAGGCTGTGCCATATAAGGAGCAACATTTAAAATGGAGAGTCAAAATTTCTCTCTTTTTTTTTTTAAATGCAAGTGATCAAAACACTTTAATTTTGTAGCTGTAAATTTCTAATTTTTCAGAATTTTTCATTTTTGGTCTGACCTGAAACAAATTTGTTGTTTGACTTTTCCAAATTGTCAGTGAATCAAAAAATCCATTATTTGGTCAGCTCTAACTATAGATCCAGTACTAGATGTGCAAAGGAGAGGCTAATGTGGATGAACAAGGCTATGTAGGAAGCAATCCAGAAGCCAGAACCTGCTTTGAATTAGGACAGCTTTGTACCACTCTGCTAATGCCAAACTGCCCTAATGCTGGCTACCTGGCCCTCTCAGGACCACCTCTGCCTACAGGAAATGGGTGGAATTTGGTAGGAAGCAGTAGTTTCCCCAGTCTGGCTGCAAACTTGTGGGAACATCATTGCCAAGTGGTTACCATGTTGGTCTCTTAAGAAATCTGGTCCTGAGCCTGGCTCTTGATGTAGAAAATAACTTTAATCTAATCTGTGTCCACCCTGCCACTCTGCTCAGAAGTAAACATCGTTCCTCACTAATAGGAAGTCAAAAACATCTCTTGCCTCCCAATGATGCTCTTTGTTTTGCGTTTTCTTGTGGGCAAAGTGATTAAACTGCTAAATCACAGCGGCTTTTCTCATAAAAAAGACAAAGCGCCTTTGGATCCCGACATCGTTTCACGAGCTGCAGAAAGCCTTGTGTACACAGGGATGATTAGATCTATCTTGGTTTTATCACTGCACCTCCTACTCCTACAGGCTGCCGAGCAGGGTGTATTTACTGTCTCCTGGGCTAATAGCTTCCTGTGTTACTCATAACTTAAACACCAAGAGAGCGATAAGAGATCGGGTTTGGTGTGTTTTGTTTAAGAAGAAATGAGCATTAATAAATATCTCATTACCAGAAAGTGTTATATTGAAAGTACAGAGCCTTCTCCAGGTCCACAGCTGGAGCGCTAATTATCGCCACAGTTAATAGAACACCATGGAAATCCTGAATGGGGATCGGGGTTCAATAAATACAGGAATAGATAGCAGTTAGTGGCTATTGCAGGTGATGATCAGATAGGTGGAGTAAAGTGCTGTAGCCTTTGCTCTGCACAATGACTATACAGAAATGACTATTAGTGAGAATTTGCCAACCACAGCATGAGCTGCATTTCATGGCTATCAAGCATCGTGTTTGGTTGCTAGGAGCAATGACCTCTCTGTTAAGTCACTGCCCATTGTATGTACTGCAGTGACTGCCTCAAGTAGCTTTTCTTGGACAGAGATGTCCACTTCTGAGGCTTTCTTCTACTCTCCCATTTTGGAGGGGCAGCCTTTTGGGGAGGACTGGGGTACAGCCTTATCTATAGTTAAGGGTTACTTTAACCAGTTACCCACCCCAAGGTGAGGGTTTACACCTAGTTTAGTCTGTGAGAGTTCAGCCCCCAAGATCAACTACAGTAGAGAGGTTATCAATCGAAGGGGGACCCCATGGTGCACAACAGAGACTACACGGTGCTCTTTCTGTAATAATTACTTCTATAAACCAACCAAACAATACGCACACTGCAATCTGGTAGAGGAGAGAGACCAATTCAGAATGCATAATATTTGCATTACTCACACCACGCCTTGCAGAAAAACCCAAAATTTCATACTGGTGTCTCCCCTCCCCCGACCAAGGCACACAGGCCACGTTACAGCTTTTATAATGTATTAAGCTAAAGCCCACTGGGGTTCATACATATTTATGAAAGTTTTAACCCCTTTTCCTTATCTGAACATCCACACCCCACTACTTCTGGGGTGCCCCATTTCTCATAGGCTAACTCATTAGTTCCCCTTATAGCTCATTAACATTTATATCACCACAGTAACAGGCGGACCTTAAGGAAGTCTCTAATATTTCATCCGGGCTACCAACAGTCATCTTGTGGTGTCTGCTGATCTCTGGTAGACAATATTATGCAAACTCAGCAGTTATTTTCAAAACATCAGCATATCACAGATAAAGACACAAGCTCAGCAGGTTTATTATTAATTTACTTATGCAAATTTATCCTAAAGCCTAATTTGGCTAAGCTAAATATTTTACAGGCCTGAGGCCTTGTAGGCCCTGTGTTACATTCATTAATATTTATATTTCCCATCTCTATACCTGATACCTTTTAGCCTTGGCTACAGGGGACTGTTAATGACAGAAAAATATTTGTCACTCCTGGAACTGGGCAAACAACATGTTCTCCTGGAAAGTGCTAATGGCTGCCATCAAGCATGTTTTTGATCTCTAGACAATTGCAGGCCTGGTCAAAGCCCATGGGTGTGCTAAGCAGTCTTCTTTCAGGCTAAATGGAAGGAACAATTAAGGCCTTTTATGTATTGTGATATCTAGAAACAATAGAAGCCACCACCCAAGGCAATGGGCTGCATGGCAAGGACTGATCAGAAGCTAAAGTGTGTGGGCTGAGGGTTCCCTGACAGCAAATGCGGGTGCTAAGGTATTGTTTGGAAAGCTGTGTGTGAGAAGCAGAAAGCCAACAGATAGGGAGAGAAGCAGTCATTAGCGTGAACCTGAGATGGAGCCGAGAGCCAAGAGTCAGGGCTTCTAGGGGCACAGAACTGACTGGAGAAGAAGGCTTGGAAATTGGGAGCAAGGAGCTGCCTGATGTTGTTTGTCTCTACCGTGTTCAGGGAAAAGGAACTTTGTGTCCTTTCTTTGTAAATAAACTGTATTGCACCAAAGAACGACCTGACTCATAATCTGTTTCTCTTCCTAATGGAAACAATCTGGCAAGGTCTCAGATATTTGCTAATAGCCTGGGCCAAAGGGGCAGCAAATACAATAAATTCGACATGGATATTTGTTACAATCTGTAATACAACTCACTCTATGTTGATTGTGTTCCCCTCCCAAAAATATTCCAGAAAATATGGTAGTTGGCAGCAAGGCTCACTGGAAAAATCAAACATTAAACAAGGTCTGGAAAATATCTGCATGAAGTGAAATTCAGATTGATCCTCATGAGTGTTCCACTGTAAATCTGACTCTCAAGTGATGCCTGTTCCATCAGGGTACAGACGTATACCATGTGACTAGCACGTTCAATCAAAGCTGCTCACGTTTTGAAGGGAGAATATCAAATACAGCAAACTGATCATGAATAAGCTACTGACTGAGTGTCAGTGTCAGGATTGGTTTGATGGATGATGCCAAATAACAGATGCATTTCAGAGAATCACTGTCTGCTCTCTGGCAACTTGCAACCAGAAGAAGCGGCAAATAAACTCAGTGGTACTAAGTCTTGCGATATTTTGTGTTTTACTAAAAGCTTCAGCTGCTGGAGTCAAGCATTTACATGTGAATCTCAGCTATCATTGAAAAACTAAACGTCTGTTTCTAGCCCTCAGGATTGTGGAGAAAAGCCCGAAAACATGAAGCGAGTGAACTCTTAAGAATCAGAAACTTAGAAGGCAAATAAAAAAACTCCCAATTTGTATTATTGTTAAAAAAACCCTCATGATTTCTAAACTAATTTCATGATTTTGGGGCCTGACTCCTGATATTTCAACATGTGGAGTTGTCCATACTGTAAATTATTTGTTACAAATGATTCTCAGGACCAGCCGCCACTTCCCGTTGGCCGGGAATGGCAAACCGCAGCCACTGGGAGCTGTGGGTGGCCGTGCCTGTGGACGGTAAATGTAAACAAACTGTCTTGCGGCCCGCCAGCGGATTACCCTGACAGGCCGTGTGCGGCCCGCGGGCCGCAGGTTGTCCACCACTGCTTTAGAGTGCACTGGGATCACATTTTGAAGCTTTTCCCACAGCCACGAGGACTAGAAACTTACTTTTTCTTTAAGAATGAAGGCTGAAATCATCACATTTCCACTTGACTCCAGGAGCTGGGGCTTTAAGGGAAACAAAAATTTTCATGAGACTCATGACCAAATCATGAGAGTTGGCCACACTGGTATCTGGATGGTCGACTCATCATTTTGCATTAAACCCATGAACTTGTCTAATGTCAAAGTCTACCTGATGATCTCTTATTTTAATAATTTCCCCTTGAACTTCTCCATCTCCGCAGCTTTGTGCTGTTGGTGTGGGATGAACTGGAACTTCTGCTGAGGGAAACTAACCAGGTAACAGGAACCTCTAGATGCTCATATGCTGGGCTCATTAAAAGCACCTCAGTCTGACAGATACTAAACCTACCTCCCATGGTATAATCTGGAGAGCTGCTGAAGCAGACTGATGTCCATTGGAGAGCTTGACTAATGGCACTCCCTGAGGGAGGGGTGCCTTCCTTTGAGAGGACCCGTTTAGACACAGGTACTGGAGAATATTGAGTAATAAGATCCATTCATGAGTGACTCAGCCAGAAGGAGTGCTTGATGTGAATTGTTGGAAAGAGTCCCATAGTGAAGGAGGTATAAGGGTGGAATGCCCCTCCCAGAAATTTGTTTGCCCCTGTAGAAATAAGATGCATTCCAGTTTCCTCCCCCTAGTTTCTTAGTCTGAGTTGAATGATTGCAAGCCTAAGGCCACAGAGTAGTAGTCACAATTCCAGTAGCTGGAGGGGGCTGGGTGGCACATTATTGACCATGTGTCAACTAAGTGAAGTGTGGTGACCGCATTATGTTGCTGTTATAATAAAAAATGTGTAACTCTGGCAAGAAAGTGTCTGCAGAGAGGGACTCTGCAGAGAGATTTACGAAGTGGGGACACAAGGTTCAATGCGGGAGGTTCTGTGACCAGATCCTGCCTATTTGTTTGGAGGGAAAAGAAGGGGAGTGGAGAGGAGAGAGTTCCTTGTGGAGCGCACAAGAGAGCGTGGATGGGCTGACTGGAACTGGAAAGCTCCTTTAGAGCTCAGAAGAAACCTTAGATGGACTGTGCAGGGACTGTGCCGCACCTGCAGACAGAGTCCAAGGGAACTCCTGGATTGATCGGGTTGTGAGCACCATCTCACCAGAGACTGTGAATTGTCCAGCCCTGTGTCTAATGAGCCACTTCACTGTGAAGCTAACTACTTATGCTAAACGATCTATTCCATCTTGTATTTAGCTATGGCACTCGGAGTACCTTTCCAGACCTGAAGAAGGGCTCTGCGTAGCTTGAAAGCTTGTCTCTCACCAACAGAAGCTGGTCCAATAAAAGATATTACCTCCCCTACTTTGTCTCTCTATTTTGGAAAAATGCACTTTCTCAAGGCAAAGCTTAATCAAACATGAAACTGCTTACACTACTTGAAGGCAATGATTGGGTGGTAGCAAGGAAAAGAGAAGCTACAGATAGTTTTTTGCTATTTCCACATTTCTGTGACAATCAGGGTCCAGACATCCCAAGGGGGAGAACATGTGGACTGAACCCCAAAGAATATGTAGTTGAGTGAACTCTTTGTATACAATAGTATTGTGTATAAATAAATATATGTCAAGTAAGATCTCTTATGAAAGCTTGTAATGTTCTTTGTAATTTGTAATTTGTGCTGCAACATTCAGCTCCATCTCAGAGAGGTGATGGTGAAGCAATCAGGCAGGGAGGGGCTGGCTCTCTAGCTAGACCTTAGGCCATGCACCATCCAGGAAAAGACAATGGTGGACCATTAAAATTAATGGGAAAACACCAAAACAATCTGAAACTGAAAAGAAACCCTTTTCATGAGAGACTAAGGAGGACATTTCCCCCCATCCTGAATAATCACGAGTCACCATGCCAAAAGAAGAGAAAAAAATCTTTTAAAAATAGGTTCTTATCACCTATAAACTTTAAGGCCTGGTCTACACTACAGAGGTGGGTCGACGTAAGGCCAGTAGCCAGGCTCCCAGCAGGGAGCTTCGCACTGAGCTGAGAGTCTGGGCTCTTGGCCCCACCCACTTCTCCTCTTAGGTCGATGCAAGCGCTCCTGGTGAGGACGCGCATCACCGACAGAAGGAGGGTAGTATGGACATGAAAAAACACAATAATTATTGCAGAGGCTGCATGTCGACTTAACTTAAGTCAACTTAAGTTTGTAGTGTAGACGTGCCCTAAATCCTCTATCTTGAGGAGATCTCAAAAACTTGATGTGGTAGATCCAGCATAATTTTTTTTGCTAATTTTATGATTTCAGCTTATTAATTTGCTCAACAACATTAATAAATTATGAATTTCATTTATGTTAGCACGACTTCCTTTTTCAGGTGTCACAATTTCTGCATTTGTGTCATCCTTACAAATTGAAAAACACCAATACTACTTAAAAACCTTGGTGAAAGTGATCACAGCAAACTGGATAAATGAGTTGCCTCTGAGAAGAGATCAAGGTATCATAAACTTCAAGGAAATGGATTTTACTCTGAAAAATTCATCAGGAATTTTCATCAACCTATTTAAGTTTATTGCAGGCCAAAATTCAAGGATTCTCTGAAAGCCATTCTGAAAAAAGCAAAGCACATCTCTGCTGAATTTCAGAATGAAATAATTGATATTATAAATTTAGGTTGGCACATCTTATGTTGGGCCAACTTACAGCCACCACAGTAATTACTGCAGTGGTTCATGTCCACACTGCCCTTCATATATCGGTGGTGCATGTCTTCACCAAGAGAGCTTGCATTGACTTAAGAGGGGCAGTGGGGGGGGGGGGGGGCTGAGAGCCAGGGGTCTCAGCTCCGCATGCAGCTGTGCGCCAATAACCCGGCTTCCCGGTCCCTGCCCTCTCAGCTCCCTGCTCCCTGCTGGGAATGGGAGAGCCACACCGGGCTTCTCAGCTCCCTGCCAGGAACAGGGCAGCTGACCAGACTCCGGGTGCAGAGCTCCCTGCTGAGCGCAGCCGTGCTCCCCCCTCTGGGAGTCTGGGTGACAGCCCAGCTTGGAGTGGAGACTGAGCAGCAGTGACATTGACAAGCATGGTAGCCATAGATGTAAGTAACCCAGTGTCGACAGGGACACTGCATTGCCCTAACGACAAAGACATAAGCCCTATGCCTCTCGTGGAGGTGGAGTTATGATGTCGGTGTAGTAGAGCACTTATATCAGTGGGAGCAAGGCTGTAAGGTGTACAGTGACATAATTAGGTCAACGTAAGGTGCCTTATGTTGACCTAACGCTGTGGTGTAGACCAGACCTCATAGAAACAAGGTGGACTGGCCACCTGAAAACCTTGGAAATAATCCTCAAGAATTCGGAATAATTCAGAGTATTCTGTTTAATATTGTGAATGGGTCTGGCGATCTGCTCATTGAAGCAAGAGGGCTGTTGCAAGTTACAGAATTATCCAAATTCTTGTTCTTAGCTGAGGTTATGAGAATGATTTTGAAAGTGTTTGCTCCTGTGAACAATTACCTTCAAAAGGAACTAATGCACCTTGCTAACTGAGCTGAATTCATTTCTGTTGCCTGAATTTCAGCAAAAGAGAGACGCTTGAAGCTTTTTTTTCATCTCAGCACTTTGTTTTTAAAGATGCATGTGATGATACATCAACTTTAAAATGTGCCACCAAAAGAGCCAAGTTATTGGCCCAAAATTTCAAGATTCCATAGTCAAGATCACCAACCTGGATTCCAAAGTGTAAATGAACATCAGTGGCCCAGACGTATCAAGAACTGATTGATGAAACCAGTGGTGAATTGCGTAGGAGTTTTTTCGGAGACCTCCAAGTTATACAAAAGCTTGTCAGAAATCTATTCCACAAGCTCTCCAGACTTCTTGAAATTGGAATAACTGTGTGCTTTGATGGACTTGCTTGGATTAAATATGAAGAAGGTGAAAGTCGAAATGGGTGTATTTAAACCACTGATAGATAAGAGGAATTGCAAAGAATATGAAGAAGTTCTAGGTACTGTGAAGGAATTAAGGGAGGCTTTCCCATGTATTTCTGAAATGTCTATAGTGGTCTTGTTGTTTGGAGCATCAGCTGTAGCTTGTGAGAATGCCTTTTCTTGTTTGAAAATGATTTTATCACACCAAAGTATGAGCATGGCCCATGAAAGAAGGAGAACCCTAATTCTCCTGTAATATGAAAGTGATTTGATGACAAATTGATAAAACTGACTTTGTGGAAAAATTCAGATGCCGTTATCCAAGAAGACTTCAACTTTTGTTTCAGGGGCAGTCTTTTCATTACACAGCACTTTCATGTTAAGATTATATTTTTATATTTCTGAATCTTTAAAGTTTTTTGAAAGCTTGAATATTTGTTATGCTGAACAATCACATCAATATGTATCTTATGCTTTCTTAGTTCATAAAAATAAAAGTTTCTGACTGAGACTGCGTTCTTCACTAAGTACGTGAACTTCTGAAAGCACGCACATCTGCCCTGCCTGTCATGCCATTTGCCCGCCCCCAGTGTCAGTGCCCTAGCAACAGGGCTGCTTGGTATGGCGTAGAGAACAATCTGAAAGGAACCTGGCCCAAAATTGTAAGCACCATGCTTGGTTTTTACAGCTCCTCCTCTGTTCTCTTTTCATTCCTTGTTGTGGCCGATCCCCCTAAAGCTAGTTTCAGCTCATACATTTCCGTGCTGCATTATTTGCAAGAGTAACTAGAGATATTGGGTCACTCAATTTTGGGGAGCCTGCTTTTCACAGGGTGGAAGTGCTGCATTTTCTGAACATCAGTCCCTTTTAAGGCATCTCAGGATGGTTTCTCTAACATAGTTTCCTGGCTCTGACAATGGCCAGTAACAGATGCTTCTAAGAAAGGTGTAAGAACACCCTAATGAGCATTTCTATCCAAAGGCAAAGTTTCTTCCTAAACCACATCACTTAGTGATTGCCTTATGTCCTGAAGTCTTATACATCACCCAAACTTTCCCCCCAGTCCTTACTGCTGTCAGTCTAGATGCCCCCATTATCCATCTAATCAGTTCCTAAATTCTTGGCCTCAGTAATATCTTGTGGCAATGAGTTCCACAGGCTAAATTTGACAAAAATATTTTCTTTGCTTAGCTTTAAATTTGGTGCCTTTCAATTATTGGGAAATGTCCTTTGTACCTCTAATTATGAGAAAGGATGAATAGCTGTGCTCAAATATCCTTGTCAATTCCATTAATTATTTTTGATAGCTCTATTATGTCCTCTTTTATTTATCTTTGGAGTAAACAGTCCTGGTATTTTCACTCTCTCCTTATCCAGATTTCTAATCATTTTTGCTACCCCTCTCTGAACCCTTCTTTTTCTGCTACTACAATATTTCTCTCCCTCACAGGGCTGTTGTGAGCATGTTTGGGGTACGTGCATATTATTATTATTACTGAGTACTGTGTGCTGGAGATGTGGTTGTAAAAGAACCATCTTGATAACCTCTGTCCAGTCTCCCTACCACAAAACCCTGTCATGTACCACTTTTTGGACAGATGGCCACTGTGTGTCTCTGGTAGCAGGGATTACTTCATCTTAAATGTTCGCATAGCACCTAGCACAATGGGGCCACGATTTGTATTGAAGCCTCTAGGTAGAAATGAAATACAAATTGTTACGAATGATATAATTCATTTCTTGTAACTTCCCACCCTCTCCCTAACAACACAGGGTCTCGGAAGTTCATGAACCGATCAAACCATCTAAGTTCCCTTTTGTAACTGACAAAATAACAGGAAATGTACCTATGGGCAAGACTGGATGCCAACTAATTTCTGATTGTGATGATAACATGTATTGTGCATGTTCCTTTGTCATGGAAACAGGTTTCTATAAGGCCTGAAACAGTGTCAATATTCCGCAGCTATTTCCTGTCTGAATTCAATTTATAGTTTCAACTTTCTTCTTGGTTTAGCTGCTAAAACTCTGCTACAGGCAAATGTCAGAGGGGGGCTTTACATATGATTTCCCCAGGGCTTTTCCAGAATGCACGCTGCGGTTTTACCCTCTGAAGGAGGGCGCATCTGAGCTCAGAGATACATTAGGGGCCAGATGTTCAAAGAGTCTAGGACCGTGCACCGTAGTGTAGCTAGGCCTGCTGCCTCTCATGCACCCCTCATGGCCTAAGGTCACAATATAGGCAGCCTGCCTCATTTTCCCCTCTTGGACTGCTCAAAAAATGCTTTTGTCCATTTCCATCCCGTCTCAGGTTGAGCTTTATTAAATTAACAAACATTCAAAATAAAGCTTTCAAGCCCATCCAAAAAGCCCCCACAAAACAAAGACTTCTCTTCCTCCTTCTGCCTGAGGCCTTTTCTCCTTTGGCAGGCCTCTCCCAGGCCTTCCTGCCTGGACTCGGTCCTGAGTCTGCTAGAACCTGCTCCCTTCTAGCAGTCTGTAATCCCTGAGCATACCCCCTTCATTGTGGCCTCCTGCTCCTCCTTGTAGGGCAGTCCCCTGATCTTTCCCAGTGTGGCTCATACTGTGATCAGGGTTGGTTAGCCCCAGCCTTCCAGCCCTTAAGAGGCGAGGCACCCTGTTACACCCAACAAATGCATTACTGTGTGTGAAAATCAGGGGTGCACTCTGTCACAGTTCAGGGAAACTGCACCTGTATTTCCCTTCAGTGGTCCAAGCAAGGGCACCCACTCCCAGCTCCTTGTCCATCGCCTCTCTTGGATGGACACCTGAGTCTCTTTCCCTTCTGATAGGGACATCTTCAGGATGAGCAGTTCCCTGCCTTCATTATGTTATTCCCAGCAAAGGACAGTCTGCCTAAGCAGGCCTGCTTCATTTTTCTCTTCAGAGACAGTGCACAGTGCAATTGCCCCAGTTACCAATGGTTATTTCTAAGCAAGCACATTTTATTCTTATGGTAACAGCACTACAGAGAAAACATATTAAAAAGAATAAAAGAACCTAGACACAGGCTAATAAGGTTACCAGAGATAACGCCCCCCCCCCCATCTCCACAAGGGCTTGGGTCGGTGTCAGGCTTTCCAACCCTTCCCTAAGGATTGGGACCCCCTTGGACAGAAGGCCATGTCCATTTGCTGGGTCAGAGTGAAGGTCCTGAGTCAGTTCACCACCCAGTTATTTATCCCAAAGTCTTTTGTCTGCTGATCTCTAGAGAACCCAGTCTGAACCTTTGAAGAGACTGTGACTAGGTAATTGGCCAGACAATGGGTCCCCTCCCCAGGTTGAAACTGCAAAGGGCTGATAACCATTAGCATACCCCCTCCTCCTAGAGATGTTACATACAATCTCACACTAGCCCTAAACACGTGCATTTTTAATACAAGGCCAAAAGCATTACATTTAATTCAATAAGGTTTATCCAGGATATTGTATATCTGTCACACAGCCCTTCCAAAAGCTGTTTCCCCATGCAACTCCATGGCAGTTCTGCAATCTACATTTACAGCTGGAATATAGCCTCTCTACACAAGAGTTTGGCCAAAAAGAATTGGATGGCTGTGATCTTTTTCGAGACGGAATGGGTGTTCCAGGGCCAGCAAGAGAAGGGGAGAGGAGAAGTAGGGAAGAAAGGGACAGGCATGAGGTTAGGAAAGATGGCATGAGAGGAGTGGAGCTTGTGGTGAGGCTGAGAGGGTGGAGGCAGGGTTGGGGCCAATGTCACCAGAGGTGACAAGAAGAATCCGGATATGGGACTTTGATTTGTGCTGATGGGAGGAGGGGGGAGATTGGACTGGGGGGGGGGGAAGAGGAGTAGGTACAGGGGGTGGGAACTGTAGTGAGGTGAGGGGAACAGGAAGGGGAGCTTTGAGCCAATGGATGGAAAGAAAGGATGGAGAGAGAATTAATACTATGATCCAGAAGAGGGACACGGTAAGAGCCACAGTTGAGAGGTAGATGGACAAAAAACCCTCCAGCCAAAAGAAAAATGAAACACACTCAGAGGTCAGCAGGTCTGAGCTGGCTGGGAAGAGCCCCCTGTAACAGATAGAGCTCCCCAGTTGCAGTCCCTATTGGAGGTGGGAGGAGGGGGGCAGGCTGTGATGTAGCGGTGCCAGTGACTCCTGGGCCTGGCGTTGAAATCTTACTGTCTGGGAAGGGTCCCTCTCAATCTGATTATGTTTTATTATGACATTGCAATAAATATAATAGTCAAAGCATTTGGATTGGCGGTACTGTACAGGTAGTATCTTAGTGCCCTCACAGCCCACTGGCTGGCCAACCTTTCTGTCCAGGATATTCGTACTGGAAATGTTGGAGAGGAGGATGCAGTTGTTCATGGCCGTGGAACTGTGGGGAAAGGACGTTGCCCAGGGCCCACTATAAGGCATCAGTCTGTAAAATACACTCCTGCATGAAATCGGGGCTGTGCAAAACAGGCTTATTGCAGAGAATTCACTTAATCTCTTGAGGGTGACCAGACAATTTGCTCTGGAGATGACTTTTTTTGTAAGCTGTGTGAGGGGCTCTGCCAGTGAGGTGAACTTTGGCACAAACCATCTGTAATATTTGGCTAGGCTCAAGAAGGTCTGTACCCGATTCCTGGTGCTTAGGATGGGTGTGATGGCCAATGCTTCCATCTTATCGACTAGGGATTGTACCCTGCTGTTCTCTACCATATACCCTAAGTACTTAGTCTCCTGCCTTCCCACCATGCACTTTCTTGGGTTCACCGTCAGATTGGCCTCTCATCATGACTGCAGGGCTGCAGCCAGGTGCCGATGATGGGTGGCCTAATTTCGATTGTAGATTACATCATCTAAATAGGCTGCTGTGCTGATGGTGACAGCATAACACCTGGTCCATCAACCTCTGGAAGGTGGCCGGGCCCACAAGTAACCCAAATGGCATTGTGACAAAGAGGAGCAGGCCTACCAGGATAGCAAAGGCTGTTTTGTTGTGGGAATCAGGGCAAAGGTGCATCATGGAGTGGCCTGCCAACGGAGTGTTATGGCAGAGACGAAGCACTTCTAGTCATGGCCACCTTGATAGAAGGTATATGTGCCCATTGAGATAGGCGATCTCATCCCGTGGGGAACATTACATCTTGGTTCTGGATGTTGTTTGTCAGACTGTTCAATGACCTCCTGTGCTAATGAATTGCTCTGCAAAGTGGACTGGGTTAGATCAAGCAGGTCTTGGTATGTTGTGGCACTGAGGAAGTTGTGAGGTTTTAGGAGATAGGGCAGTTCTTGGCTAGGTTCCTCACCCTCTTGGTCGTATTCCCCCTTTCAGGATCAGGCATCAGCTTCCCATTCCTGGTTCCTGGGTGATAGGTGGTGACAAAGTCAAACCAAGAGAAGAAGAACACCCATCTGAGCTGTCTTTGGTTCAAGGCTTGAGATTTCCCCAGATATTCATGGTTCTTATGGTCCGAAAAGACTTGCACTAGCTAGGTGTCGGGCTCCCTCGAGGTGATAGTGCCACTCTTTGAAGGCTGATTGAATTGCACGTAGTTCCTTATCCAATATTTCATAATTCTGTTCATCAGCTTCCACTATGAATGCCTAGGCTCAATCTGGGTGTGCTAGAATGGGGGCAGTAGTGAGTTGTTTGAAAGCATGGTGAGTTTTGGGTGTCCAAACAAACTTGGCAGCCTTGCGGATGAGGTTGGTCATAGGGGCTATTTGCCCTGAAAAGCCTGGAATGAATCATTGGTAAAAGTTTGCAAAGCCCAGGAAGCACTGTAACTCCTGGTGGGACTTGGGCACAGTCCAGCTACAGATGGCTTCCACCTTCTGGGGGTGCATCCTAATGCCCTCTGAAGAGAGGATGTAACCTAAGAATTCGGTAGAGGACTGGTCAAAGGTGCATTTTTCCAACTTTGTGAACAGGCTATGGGTTATTTTTTGTGAAATCTCTCTCTGTTGAGGTAATTTAATCATTTTCCAAATTTATTTCCACTATTTTTGTCATTACATTGATATGTGATAAAAGGAAAATGTCAATGTTTTTAATACAGGTCTCTCTGCCCCCAGCAATCCATTTACCCACCCCATTCTGCTGGAGATCCCCTCTCTTCCTGCCCTTATCTCCTGAAAGGTCTCCTCTGTCTCAGGCCTTTACTGCTCCCATTACACTCTGTGCCCCACCCCTAGCTTTTGCCAGTATCTCCCCTTCCTTTTGCCCGTGCTCCTCCCAACTTCCCATCTCCTGACTCCCCAATTCTGTGAGGTGAGATCAGGTACACCCTGGGGGCAGCACGCAACCCCCCAGGGCCTCCCCTTGCCTCCCCTATCCCTGAGGAAAGGACCCATCATGATCTAGTTACTGGGTATGTTGGGAGGTATGGTCTCTGTCTCACTCCTGAATACTCCCCAAATGCCCTTTGCCCACTTTTGTGACTTCTCCCAGGAGCCCTTCTGTCCCCATTCCTGACTCTTCCCATGATCCCCTCTGCCTGACCCCTGGCAGCTCCCAGGAGCCTTTCTGTCTCCACCCCTTTCTTTTCAATATGTTCATCTGTCCTCCCTCCCTAACTCATCCCCTCTGCCCCACCCCTGAATCCTTTCAATATGCCTTTGTCTCCCCAATTTCTCTGAGTTCCCTTCTGCCCCCACCTCTGACACCCGCAGATGCCCTCTACCTCCACACCAGATTCCTCCCATGAGCCCCTCTGCCCCCATCCCTGACTCCACCAAGAACATCTCTGCCCTGACTCCTGACTCTCCCAAAATCCCCTCTGCCTCCCCACCCCGATTCCTTCCAAGACCAACTCTGCCCCCATTTCTCTTCCTCCCAACATCCCCTGCACCCCTCACTCCTCCTAAGGCCACCCCTGCTTCCACTCTGGGGGCATTTCAGATGACCAATGTTGTGCCAGTATTTTAGAAGGGTAAGCAAGATGACCTGGGTAACTATAGGCCTGTCAGCCAGACATCATTCCCAAGCAAAATCATGGAATGGCTGATACGGGACTCGATTCATAAAGATTTAAAAGAGCCACCAATTTTTTAACAAGACCTATGGGTGAGGGCCTTGGGCTGGTTGAAGGCTAAATTATGCCTTCCTGCTGCATATCCTCAATGGGCAATAAGGCCTCTTCCCTCTTTGCTACTGGGAAAGGTTGAAGTGGCTGGTTAATGAGCCACTGTCCCCCAGTATCATATTGGCTGGTTCGTCTTTTAGACTATGAGCTCCTTGTGGCAGGGCTCAGGTCTTCCACTGTGTTTGTACGGCACCAGATGATACGGGTCTCTGGGCGCTATGTGACACTGCCAACTAGTGTGATTTTTTACTGTACATCTTGCAATATTTGGTATCTTTCTTAAAGCCCCAGATCTGGGAATCCTGTGATTATATTGGAATCTGGTTTTATTTTTGAAAAAAGTAAGTTTCTAGCCCTTATGATTGCAAAAGGATGCTTGAAGTGACCTGACTGCAGCTGAAAGGCTCAGAAACCAGAAGGCAAATAAACCAGAGGCCATCATTTATTATTGTTTTAAATCCCCTGGCTTTTAAACCAAACTCGTGATTTTTGTGTCTGACTCATGATTTTTGAACACTTGGGATTGGTGATAAGGCAAAGAGTTCATCATCATCCCCTGGAGCCCAGTTCAAGACAAGTAGGGATAAGAGGCTTTTCATCTGATGGAGTGTACCCAGAGAGACCAGACAGGGAACAGAGGTGCAGCTAGCCTTGTAGCCATGACAGGGCCCCTAAACCGCACGACTCTAATGCATGTGCCAAACCAACACGCTCATGGTCTCCCATCAATTTGATCACACTGCTTTGGGTAGGAGAATCTGGATGGAGCCTTAGCTCAGCAGTTCACCCCAAGTAACAGTTCAGGCTCTTTTATTCAGTAGTTGGTTTTCCAAAGAAAAATACTGCAGGGCTATGTGTGCTGGGGGACTCTGCAGAAATAGATCCATTGTGATTCAGGGCATGCCCCATACTCTCTTCTAAAGAAAAGAAAGTTAGTTTTGATTTGTATTTCTGATGCTCAAGCTCTTGGTTTATTTAGGAAAGTGTGATGATTTTTTTCCCCATTTGATATGTAATTTGGCATATAGGTGAAAGGCCTAAAGAGGAGAGGAGTCATTCACCATAGCAACATGAAAAGAAAGAGGAGCTTTGTCATTGAAATAATGTGTTCTCTCCATGGGTTTGATTGCATTTTATCATACAAACAACAAGACAAATAAAATCTGACTTTCATCTTTGTCACCTTAGATGCTAATATAGATTTACATTCAGGAAACTAAACTGATGGTGATTCTAGGGCAGGTGCTAATGCCAACAAATTTGCCTTTTGCAAAAGGAATCAGGGTTGGTTACATAAAATATTTTCTTGGATTTGAAACATACACATGCAAGCCTCTAGCTAGCAATTAAAACTATAGGATGTGAAATTCACCGTCATAGTTGATTAATAAGGGTGATTACTAGATATACTGATATTCAGACAGACTTAATGTGCTGAGTTTGAAAACAATCATTTACATTGCTAGCTTGTGGTATGTATCATCTCTTTCTGTGCACGTTTCGTTTGGAGAGATATTGGTGCTGACCTCTATAAGATACTCCAGGCTGGAAAACGCAGTGTCATTTCTTCCTCACGGAAAGCTCCCAAAGTGAGAGATTGAGGCCAACATGGTAGAGGCAAGAGGGAGGGACATATTTGCCAATGCACTTTCAATAAAACCAGGATCAAATGTCTGAGGAAGGCTGCTGCGTTGGTTCCTGCCCTTAGATACACAGGAATAGATGCCGTGGAAACCCTTTGGATAGATAGACAGCACTGGAGTCAGTTTTTCATAAAGACCTTTGGGATCCCTGAAGTTTGAAAGGGGCTGGAGAAAGAACTCCCGTGCTCCATTGTTGCAGCTGCCATTTTAAAATGCTGCTTGCTCATAAAGGCAGGAGGAGCCCGCTTTGGAATGCAATGAGCCTTGTGGCCAGGGGGTGATGGCCAAGTAAATAGGACTGGAGTTTGCTGGTTATTATTGAAACACAGTTAATTCAGAGCTCAGGAAAGGTGTGGGATTGACACCTCTGGGGCTTGAAATCCTCCCTAGAAAGCAGGTAGAGCATGGACTGTGGCAGAGCCAATGTTCCTCATGCTGACCCCATCTCTATTTCAGCAAGATACTTAAGCATGTGCCTAAATTTAAGCATCTGAATAGTCTCATTGGCTTCTGTGAGACTGCTTGATATAGAATCATAGAAATGCAGGACTGGGAGGGACCTCGATAGGCCATTTAGTCCAGTCCCCTGCACAGAGGCAGGGCTAAGTATTAACTAGATCATCCCTGGCTGGTGTACGTCTAACTTGTTCTTAAAAACCTCCAATGAAGGAGATTTCACAACCTCCCTAGGCAATTTGTTCCAGTGCTTAACCCCCCAATAGGAAGTTTTTTCCTAATGTCCAACCTAAATCTCCCTTGCTGCCTGTTGCTTCTTGTCCTGTCCTCAGTCGATAAGGAGAACAATTTATCACCCTCCTCTTTATAACAACCTTTTATGTTCTTAAAGACTGTTATCATGTCCCCCCTCAGTCTTCTGTTCTCCAGACTAAACAAAACCAGTTTTTTCAATCTTCCCTCATAGGTCATGTTTTCTAGACTTTTAATCATTTTTGTTGCTCTCCTCTGGACTTTCTCCAATTTGTCCACATCTTTCCCAAAGTGCAGTGCCCATAACTGGGCAAAATATTTCAGTTGAGGCCGTATTAGCACAGAGTAGAGTGGAAGAATTACTTCTCATGTCTTACTTACAACACTCCTGCTAATACATCCCAGAATGATGTTCCCTTTTTTGCAATAGTTTTACATTGTTGATTCATATTTAGTTTGTGATCCACTATAATCCCCAGATCCTTTTCTGCAGTACTCCTTCCTAGGCAGCCATTTCCCATTTTGCATTTGTGCAATTGATTATTCCTTCCTAAAAGTAATACTATGCATTTGTCCTTATTGAATTTCATCTTATTTATTTCAGACCATTTCTCCAGTTTGTCAAGATCATTTTGAATTCTGATCATGTCCTCCAAAGTTCTTGCAAACCCCTTCCTCCTTGGTATCTTCTGCAAACGTTATAAGTGTACTCAGGGCCGGCTCTAGGTTTTTGGCCGCCCCAAGCAAAAAAATTGTTGGCTGCCCCCCACCCCAGCCCTGGGTTCTCTCTTCCCCCCTCCCACCCGCAACCCCTGCTACCCCAGCCCTGGGCTCTCTCTCCCACCCACACCCCCTGCTGCCCCAGCCCTGGGCTCCCCCACACCAGTGATGACTCTGCACGCTCCCCCCTCACCTCCAGCCGGTCCGGCGCTGGCAGGGTCGGGGAAAGCAGCGGGGCTCCCGGGCCGCGCCTCAGCCCAGGGTCCCTCCATCCAGGGCTCCCGCCTCCAGGACTGGCCGGGACCCGGGAGGGCAGAGCCAGGGGACCGCCCCGGCAGAGGGCTGAGGAGCCGGGGCAGGGTAGCCCCAGAGGCAGCGGAGCCTCGGAGAGCGGGACGCAGGCCCCGCACGACAGCACCCCGCCCTCTATGGCCTCGCTGCTGATGCTGCTTCTGGCCACCCTGCCACAGTCCCTGGGCGACTTGGGCCGCTTCGCCCAGCCCCGGCTGCAGCGCTGGGGCCAGCAGCCCTGCAGCACCTGCAGGCGGCTCCGTGTGCCCCGTGGGGTGTCCCCCAGCCTGAGTGTCCCCCGTTCGAAGCCTGCCCGGCCCAGCCACAAGGTGTGGGCACTGCTCCCCCGTGGCGCGAACCGCAGCGCCTACAGGGCGCCTCCCGCGCACGACGCGCTGCTGCTGCCAGGGCCGGCTCTAGGCGTTTGCTGCCGGAAGCACCCAAAAAAAAAATGGCCAGAATGCTGCCCTTGAAAATGTGCTGCCCCAAGCACGTGCTTGGTTTGCTGGTGCCTAGAGCCGGCCCTGAGTGTACTCTCTATGCCATTATCCAAATCATTTCAATATCTTCATAACAGAACTGGACCCACGACAAATCCCTGTAGGACCCCACTCGATATGCCCTTCCAGCTTGATTGTGAACCATTGATAACTACTTGCTGAGTATGGTTTTCCAGCCAGTTGCACTCCCACCTGATATTAGGTTCTCCTAGGCTATAATTTCTCTAGTTTGTTTATGGGAAGGTCATGTGAGACAATATTAAAAACCTTACTAAAGTTGAGATATATCACATCTACTACTTCCCCCTATCCACAAGGCTTGCTACCCTGCCAAAGAAGGCTATTAGGTTGGGTTGACATGATTTGTTCTTGACAAATCCATGTTGACTGTTACTTATCACCGTATTTTCTTCCAGGTGCTTACAAATTGTTTATTTACTTCATTATCTTTCCAGGTTCCGAAGTTAAGCTGACTGGTCTATAAATCCGTGGCTGTCCTCATTCCCCTTTTTATATCTAGGCACTATATCTGCCCTTCTCCAGTCCTCTAGGATCTCTGACTTTCTCCACGAGTTCTCAAAGATAACTGTGAATGGCTCAGAGATCTCTTCAGCCAGTTCCGTAAGTAGTCTAGGATGTATTTCATCAGGCCATACCAACTTGAAGACATCTGTCTTGTCTAAGTAATTCTTAACTTGTTTTTTCCCTATTTTAGCCTCAGAGCCTACCCCACTTAGACGGATGATCACTATGTTAGTTTGCCAAACACCGCTAACTGTTTTGGTGAAAACTGAAACAAACAATCAAGCATTTAACACTTCAGCCATTGCTGTGTTTTCTGTTGTCTTTACATCCTCATTGAGTAATGGGCCTACCCTGTCCTTCGTCTTCCTCTTGTTTCTAAGATATTTGTAAAATGCCCTTTATTCTCTAGCTAGTTTAATCTGATTTTGTGCCTTGCCCTTTCTAACTTTGTCCCTACATGCTTGTGTTGCCTTTTTATACACATCTTTAATAGTTTGACCTGGTTTGCACCAGTGGTGTAGCTAGGACAGGAAAACTGGGTGGGCCCTGGCTTTCAGATGGGCAGGCAATGATGGGTGTGGGGGGAGGGGGCCAGGTGGGATGGGGGGCCCTGGGTAGGGGGGGCAGGAAGGATTGGGGGTGCAGGAGGGATCTGGTGCCCTGGGGATGGGAACAGGAGGGATGGGATGCCCACCTTCTCCCCATCCCCTCCATCTGGCCCTTAATGCTCAGCAGGCACCTGAAGATCAGGCTGCCCGGGGCACACAGACTTTGGGGTGTGCCCATGGGGTGGAGGGGGGCCCTGCCGGGGATCGAGCTCCGTCCGCCCCCCCCGACTCCGGCTCGGTGTCTGTCAGCTTGGCCACGTTTGGCGCATCCCTCTCCTGCCAGCACCACGTACTGCTGCCCTGATCTCCAGCCCCAGCACTAGCCCTGCCCAGACCCGCCCCCATGAGGCACACCCCCTGCAGAGCTAATTTTGGGGCTGGAGACCGGGGCAGCAGCACGCGGCGCTGGCAGGAGAGGGACGCAGCTGGGCTGATGGACACTGAGCCAGGGTCGGGAGTCCCAGCCTGTGGATTCGGGGGGCTCTGGCCCTGATTTGGGTGGGCTTGGATGCTAAGTGGGTGGGCTGCGGCCCACCCATGGCTACACCCCTGGTTTCCACTCTTTGTATGACTCTCTTTTGAGTTTCAGGCCATTGAAAATCTCCTGGTTAAGCCATACTGCCTATCTTTCCTATGCATTGTGATAGTTTGCTCTAGTGCCCCAGTAATGTCTCTTAAAAAACTGCCAACTCTCCTTAACGTTTTTTCCCCTTAGATTTGCTTCCCATGGGATCTTAACCACCAATTCTCTGCGTTTTCTAACATCTGCCTTCCTGAATTCCATTGTCTTTATTCTGCTGTTTTCCCTCCTACCATTCCTTAGAATCATGAACTCTGTCATTTCATGATCACTTCCCCCAAGCTGCCTTCCACCTGCAAATTCTCAACCAGTTCCTCCCTGTTTGTCAGGATCAAATCTAGAACAGCCTCACCCCTAGTCGTTTCCTCCACCTTCTGTAATAAAAAGTTGTCTCCGATGAGTTCCAAGAGCTTGTTGAATAATCTGTGCCCTGATGTATTATTTTCCCAACAGATATCTGGGTTGTTGAAGCCCATCACCATCAAATCTTGTGTTTTGGATGATTTTGTTAGTTGTTTAAAAAAAGCCTCATCTACCTCTTCTTCCTGGTTTGGTCATCTATAGTAGATATCTACCATGACATCACCCTTGTTTTTTACCTCTTTTATCCTTACCCGGAGACTTTCAACAGGTCTGCCTCCCACTTCTATTTCAACCTCAGTGCAAGAGTAGACATCTTTGATATACAAGGCAACACCTCCTCCTTTTCCCCCTGCCTGTCCTTCCTGAGCAAGCTGTACCTTTCTATACCAATATTCCAGTCATGTGAATTATCCCACCAAGTTTCTGTGATGCCAATTAAGTTGTAATTCTGATTATTCACTAATATTTCTAGTTCTTCCTGCTTATTCCCCTTACTTCTTGCATTAGGATACAGACATCTAAGATGTTCATTAGATTTACCCTCTGTATTCCCTCTTGTCTCTCCTTTGTCTCTGCTATGATTGCCCATGTTCCCCCCAGATTCCAACCCTTGACCTAGGTTTCCACGTTCTGGGCTTACCTGTGGGCTTTTGTTGCCTGCCCCTGTCAAACCTAGTGTAAAGCCCGCCTCACTAGGTTAGCCAGTCTGTATCTGAAGATACTCTTCCCCTTCTTTGATAGGTGGGCCCCATCTCTGCTCAGCAGTTCTTCTTGGAACAGCATCCCTTGGTCAAGGAAGTCAAAGACCTTTTGGCGACACCAACCATGCAACCATGCATTCACCTCCAGGATGTGTCTGTCTCTGCCTGGGCGCCACCTTACTGGAAGGATCATGGGAACACATCCTGTGCCCCAAAGTCCTTCACCCTCCCTCCCAGAGCCATGTAGTCACTTCTGATCTGCTCAGAGTCATACCTCGCAGTATCATTAGTGCCTTCATGGATGAGCAGCATTGGATAGTAGTCAGAGGGCCGGATGATCCTCAGCAATCCCTCCATAATGCCTTGGATACAGGACCCAGGCAGGCAGCACTCTGCCCAAGATGCCAGGTTAGGCTAGCAGATGGATGCCTCTGCCTCCCTCTCATTTTCTCTTGGGAGTAGTAGCTGCAATCCTCCCAGTCGTGGGGTATATGGCTTCTCCTCCTCCACCTTTGGGGGAGACTCCTCCCCCTCGTTGCCAGGGCAGCATACTGGTTTTTCATCACTAAGGATGGTGGGTTGGGAGCAGAGGTGGAGCACTGCTTACTGACAGAAGTAACCAGCAGCCAGTTTGTTCCCTGTGAAGGAGCTGTTTCCTGCTCTCCTGGTGCTGCTACTGCAGGCCTCTCCAGCTGGCTTGCTTCTGCAACCTTGGAGGTCTCCACATGCATGGATGCTCCTCGGCCTAGCCATCTCCTCCTGTAGCTCTCCCACCTTCCTGAGAGATTCTACCAGTAAACACCCCTCTCACTGGGTGGTCTCCCCAGCCTGGCTTTCTGTGGTTGAGTAATGCAGGCCACAATACCCGCAAACCCATCCCAGGACCTGCGTAGAGGCATCCATGGTGGGGTTCTCTGTCTGGGCACAGGTGCAGGTGGACAAGTCAGGAGCAGTGCTGGCATTGGGGATGCCGCCTTTCCAAACCCTGATGATTTTATTCTTTCTCCCTCCTTTGAATGCCTTTGAACTACAAAAGCAACACCCTATTGGCACAGACAGGAGGAAGGGGCTAGGCTTCATTTCTGAACATGAACATACAATCTCAGAAAGAAAGGCAAAGAGCGGCTGGCCTCGTAGCAGAGGCCAGGATACTGCAATAACAGATTTATTCTCTTCTGGTTTTGAAGTTGCCTTGGGCATAGGCACCGACTTTCTAATGTGCTGGGCCTATATGCGCCCCCTGTGTCTGCCCCAGGTCCCGCCCCCACTCCACTCCTTCCTCCAAGGCCCCACCCTCACCCTGCCTCTTCCCACCCCACTCCCACCCCACCCCTTCATTTCCCCATTCTGCCCCCGCTCTGCCTCTTCCTGCCCCATTCTGCCCCCTCCCCTGAGCGCACCCCAACCTTTTTCTCCCCCTTGCAGCACCTCCTGCATGCCACAGAACAGTTGATCTGCAGGGGGGAGGGGGAGGCACTGATTGGTGGGGCTGCCAGTGGGTGCTCAGCACCCATTTTTTTCCCGTGGGCGCTCCAGCCCTAGAGCACCTACAGAGTCGGGTACTTGGGCACTTTTCTGTTCACATTCACAAAAAAGGAACCAAGCTCCACAGAAGCTGTTTGGTCCTGATATTCCATCCACAGTTAATTTTTCAATTAGTGTGCCCCATCCCCGTGGGAAGCAAGCAGTCATGCCAGGGTGCTCTCTCTTTCTTCCTCCGATAATCTGCTATCAAGTACATGGCAGTGACTAGAAATTGAACTTGGAGTAAATTATCTCAGAGGAGAACAGCCCCCCATCAATAACTTCATATTGTTCAAATAGGGATTGGAGATTTACACAGGTCTCAAGAATACTCAGAGTCATAATTATTGACAATGAAAATGTTGTGGAAGAGACATTAAACGTCATGCTTCAAAGCTTAAGCCACTTTCTAACTACTAGAGCCCAAGGTGAGACTCAATATGGAGGACAAATCATCCCACGTCTGCTCCTGTGGGGCTCCTACATCTTCCTTTGCAGCATCTGGCACCAGCCACTGTCAGAGACAGGAACAGAGGAGTTGCCAGTCTGGATCAGAGCCCAGGATCCATCTAACCCTGGAGCCTAATACCTCAACCCAACAATGTTATGGGGCAGCCTGGGAGGCTTGTTCCTGTGGTTATTTTTGTTGTTGGAGCTGAGAGAATGATTTGTCTGAGGAGTTTGGTCTCATTATCCACTCATGGGATATCTGTGAGGATTTGCTCTTCAGCATTCACCGTCATACTCAGCTGTGTTTAGCGTCTACAGGCTGGTCTGATAGGTCACATGGTATTGTTTTTGTTTCCTGATTGGCTGTGACACACAGACTAGTGTGGGAAGATTGGTCAAATCCGCACCCAGACAGCTCTGCAATCTGTGATTTGTGTCACTGCAGAGTTCCCAGAAAGTGACCACAGGGAGGCGGGCACTCAGCCAGAGCAAGCTCCTGAAGGAATTGCAGCCACGCTTTGTGGGTGTGCATTTGCCCAGCTCTAGTTTGTGTTGTGACCAAACCCAGGATTAGGCTCTGGCCCACTGAAGTCTGCCTTTCACGCCTGTGCACTAGAACACCAGTCACCCCTTATTTCCTCTCCCCACTCCCTTCCCAGCTCTTCTTCTTCCTCCCCAAAGGGTTGGGTGTTTTCCTGGGGTTGTTTGTCTCAAGTTCTTAGTTCCTTAGCATTGGGGGCCCGAGGGAGACTTGCCATGGGCAGGGTCAGAAGAAAGGTGGTTCCAGCAGCATTCCCTTCCCATCTCTCTCTCTCCCCCCCGCCTCCTGATGACTTACCTACAGTTTCAGGGTTTCCATTGGTCTCCTGCAGTTGCCCCTCATGTGGGCGCCTAGCAACAAGGGGATTGGGTGTGTCTGTGTTGGGCAGAATATTTGCTGTCATTGATAGAAGAGCCCCTCGGAACCCGTCTCTGGCGCCACTGCACAGTTTTCTCACCTACTGTGTCTGGAAGTCAGATGGGTAGGTTCGGCAGAGCTGCTACATGTGGCAGGCTATGGATTAAAGTGCCTGGCATTGGCTTTGCACTGCAAATCACAGGGCTGAGGGCATGAGCTTCAGGGGTTCCCTAAATGGGCCATGAACATAGATCTCTCTTCTGTGAGATATTGCTGTCCTGACAGCAGTAAATACTTTCTTGTAATGCTGCATTTCATGGCTCGAGTATAACAGATAAGACGGCATGTTTGATTAGACTCCTAAAGCTGCACTGATTCCTTGGTTCATGAGTAGCTTATTGTCTCTTCGTGGGTAGATGTACTTCCTACAACTAGCCATGAATCCTCTGTCATAAAAGGATTTGGACACTAAGCAGCCTGTCTGATGCAGAGAGGTCAGGAGAAGGTGGACCATCAGGCCTTGCTGTAGCAGAGATGTTTGCATGGGTGCTACCGCGGGCTGGTTCCCTACATTCCCCAGAGACTCCAAGGCAGTGGAGGGTAGGCCTAAGTCCCTGCTGGGACTCCCAGCCCTCCATATCTGACACCCACTCTTCTTTCTGGAAGCTTCCATTGCAACTCCCCTTGACAAGTCTTACCAGGAGCCCATTTCCCCCAGCAGGAGACCAAGCTGCCTTTTGAATTTCACAGTCGCACATTTAAGAAGAAGATGGGAGTAAAAAGCTATGAAAAGCCATTTTGATCCTGTTTTCCAGACTGAGGGTATGAATAATGCACAGGAATTCACTACTTAAAATACAAAGTTAGCAAATGCAGCCAGCGGGTCCATTCAGATGAGATGATGGCAAAGAAGACACAGAAGCATAAATTGACTGGCGCAAGGGAGAGATCGACGGTTATTTCCCCAAATGCTCAGCATGACAAGAAGCAGGTCACAAATTTGCCCTAAGCTTTTCTGACAAACAGATACAAGTTTTCCCTACTCGGGCTTTCACTCGCAGAGCACAAGGAGCCTAGCGTGAGGCAGGGGAGTGATGAACCCACAAAGGGATGTGGCTCTTCAGTTCCTCTTCCCCTGGGATAAATTCTACAGCTACGTGTTCCAGCGTGGTGCACAGTCTGGCCAAAGGATGTCCACCCTCATGTGAGGTTGCACTCCCATAGCCACGGTAAAGGCTCTTATGCCCCACACCCTCCCTGCTGCCCATGTAGCTAGGGAAAGGGGATGTGGATGGAGGAAAGCAGGACGTGGCTGGGATAGCCCTATGCCCTCTTGCTGCATTTTCAGCACCCTGGAGCCTGCTGTATGTTGGAAAAGCCTGAGTCTTGTTCTAACATGGCTTAGGTGGACCAGCCCTGCCCAGAGCAGCACCAGGAGTAGACAGTTTAGATTAGAGCCTGATCCAGTGCTCACTGAAGTCAGTAGGGAGCTGTCCATTGACTTCAGTCAACATGGGGTCAGCCCCTTAGATTATAAATGCCTTCAGACAGAGACATGTTTGCTTCTGTAAAGTGCCTGGCACATCCGGGTGCTGTAACACTAATAACCATAATGGTCACTGCTATTAATGGTCATTGATATGAGAGGCTGCTGGAGACTGGGCCTGTCGAATGCTGGACAGCACATTCCTTAGCTGGTTATTCATCTTGCCGGATGCAATCACAGATCTGGGAATTCTGAACATTGTGTTCTTGGAAGTATGTCTGTATAGACACTCACCGAGCTGGGCAAACGATTTCCAGCAAATCATTTATTCCAGGAATTTAACTCTTTTTTTTCTGCTTGCAAATTATCTCATTATTGTTTGTCTGTTTGCAAATCATGTGCTATTTACAAACTTGTTTCTTATTGTTGACCTATGTAAGCACTCCATGGGGTCAGATTTTAGCCTGTGAATTGCTTGTGAATGATTTGTTTTGCTTATGGTGGGAGATTTTCAAAACAGCCTACGTAGTTTAGGAGCACAAGCCCCACAGGCTTTCAAAAGAATGGTGTTCCTAAATCACTGAGGTACTTCTGAAAATTCCATTGGGGGCAAAATAAGTTAGAGCAGGGCCTGCGCCTCTGAAATGCCTAGGAATGGTGGGTGTGCAAAGGGCCCTGGATTTTAATACAAGGAACAGTCACAAACAATTTTTTGCAGCAGGCTTTGCTCAGTTCTGGGACACAGCGAGACCCTGAGCCTCTCTGCTTTCTCACTCATTCGAGTGCAATGCTTGCGGGCCCGTCCCTCCTTTGGGACAGCTGCACTGCAGTCAGGAACCCTACTCACTCGGCGGGAGAGTCCGACTTCTAATCTGTCACCTCTTATAACAATCGCGCTCAGAAAACATTTCTCATGATACATGGGAACCAATGTCCACAACTGCCTCCCAGGCCACTTTGGCAGACCCAGTGTTTTGCCCTCCGCTCGATTTTCACCCCAAAAGCCGGGTTTGCATCCACACGTGTGATGTTTTGCCATTCCAAGCCACCACTGCGCCCAGTTCCGAACAGCTGGTTTTCGTATTTACACAAAAGTTGGGACTGTTGGTGCATAGCCCTCTTCTCAACCCTGGAAGACAATTAACATGGGTGTAAATTGGGTCCACTCCTTCACAAAACCAAAATGAAATCCAAAAACTTCACCAGCTGAGGGTGGGGTTTTTTTTGCAAATCTTTGTCCAGCGTAATGCCATTCAGATTTCAAAAGAACTATTTACTCTCTGTCTTCCTATAACATTAAGGCAACTAATGTAATTCAGATAATGAGAAAGTGCATACAAAGTTGAATGGTTTACTGAGTACAACATGCATAATACAACAGGTCCTAGATGACTATCTTTTGGCCTTTAACCTACTCCTGAGTCAGTGCTGTGAATGATTTTTCTATTCACCACTAGAGGCCAGTGCACACCTTAAATAAAGAGGCCAGCTTGCTAATTAATAACTGGCTTCATGTGGGGAAAACGTCCTTTGCAGAATTAGAACCTCAGTCCCTGGGCTGTCAAGGCTAATACCTGCCAAATGTAATCTCAGGTGCGAGTCAAAATGTCATCAGTACAGTAGTGGCAACTTCCTCCCAAATGGGCCATGAGTATGCGAGAGACTGCTTGCAAAATTCTCACTCACTTGGGACGAGCACCTTTTGTTGATGGGTGAATAAAATATCATTTGGTTTTCTCATTGACATCACAGTAAAAAGCAAGCAAGGAGTCACTATACCTGGGCTGGACAACGTCTGTGACCCTTGTGCAAGGCTGTGCTAAACTGAGCTCTGGGATTAGAATCTGATTCCTGGTTTACCCTATGTCGGTATAACTGCATTATGGATTTCACCCTGAGCGACACAATTACACTGATCGCACTTAGGGCTGGTGCTACCATTTAGGCAAACTAGGCGGTTGCCTAGGGCGCCAAGATTTGGGGGCGCCAAAAAGCGGTGCCCCCAATTTTTTTTACAGCATTCCTATGCCCCCTCCCCGAGTCCGCAGTCACTGCTCCACTTCTTCCGCCTCCCAGGCTTGCAGCGCCAATCAGCTGTTTGGTGCCGCAAGCCAGGGAGGGGAGGAGAATTAGAGCGGGGGCGGCGTTCTCGGGGAGGAGCGGAGCAGAGGTGAGCTGGGGTGGGGAGCTGCTGCACGGCTCCCCGGCAGGGGGGAGCTGCCGTGGGGGGCGGGGCGCCTCAGGGCAGAGGAGGGGGCGCCTCAGGGCGGGGGGGGGGGGGGGGGGAGCCGCCGCGGGGCTGGGGGGGTGGGCGCAAGGTGGAAGTTTTGCCTAGGGCGCGAAACTTCCTTGCACCGGCCCTGATCGCACTCCAGATGTAGACAGCGCTATGTCGATGGGAGAAACTCTCCTGTCGGCATAGGTAGGGTCTTCGCTAAGCACTACAGCTGTGCCACTGCAGTGCTGTATGTGTAGACAAGCCCTGAGCCATTTGGCCTGCCTGTCTGTTGCTATGTTTCTGCCCCTTGCACAGGCATGGCGTGGCTGAGGAGTTAAGCCATGTCTGCACTCTGTATCCTGGGCACTGCCCAGCCCTGGGGTAAGTTAGAGCAGCCAGTGGGGTTAATGTCTTAAGTGACATTTTGCTTCCCATGACCCGCTCTGCACAAGCAGGAGAATCCCCTGTTGCCTCTTCAGTTTGTGACTTCTTCTCTGTCAAGTGCCCTGCTGGAGGGCTGGTGGGAGGAGGGGGGGCGGGTCCTGGAGAAGCCATCCTCACCATCAATCCATCACCAGCCTGCCAAGTCCTTCCTGGTCCAGCCACGAGTCCCACCAGCCCTCCTTCCAAATACCAGCTCTCCTCTCCAGCCTGTCCACCGGCTCCCACCCACAGCTGGCCTCACCTTTGGCTTTTTAGGGTGACCCTGATCTTATGAGCCTTGAGTGGGTTTTGGTGGAAGAGAGGTTGTGAACTAGCCACTGGTCTTTCCTGAGCCTGTGGAATAAGCTGGTGGGGAAGATGGAGAATACGAAGGTCTAGTACAGATCTAGATTCCCCTTGCAGCCAGCCAGCCAGAGCAGTGGTCGGAGCCTAACGAAAAGATGAGATTCCCAGGTTTGTCCTTATTTCCCTTTTTATAGATGGGCACTATATTTGCCCTTTTCCAGTCTTCTGGAATCTCTCCCGTCTTCCATGACTTCTCAAAGAGAATCGCTAATGGCTCAGGTATCTCTTCAGTCAGCTCCTTGAATATTCTAGGATGCATTTCATCAGGCCCTGGTGACTTGAAGACATCTAACTTGTCTAAGTAATTTTTAACTTGTTCTTTCCCTATTTTAGCCTCAGATCCTATCTCATTTTCACATTCACTCTGTTAGATATCTGATTGCTACTAACCTTTTTGGTGAAAACCGAAACAAAGAAATCATTTAGCACCTCTGCCATTTCCACATTTTCTGTTATTATTTTTTCCCCTCATTGAGTAACAGGCCTACCCTGTCCTTGGTCTTCCTCTTGCTTCTAATGTATTTGTAGAATGTTTTCTTGTTACCCTTTATGTCTCTAGCTAGTTTGATCTCATTTTGTGCCTTGTCCTTTCTAATTTTGTCCTTTCCCTCTTATCCTATGACTGCTTTACTTTGCTTAAGAGCCTTTGGTGAGGGACTTTGTAAAAGGCTTTCTGAAAGTCCAAGTACCATGGGATCACCCTTGGCCACATGTTTGTTGACCCCCCTCAAAGAATTCTAGTAGATTGGTGAGGCATTATTTCCCTTTACAAAAGCTGTGTTGACTCTCCCCCCAAAAATCATGTTAATCTATATGTCTGATAATTCTGTTCTTTACTATAGTTTCAACCAATTTACCTGGTACTGAAGTTAGGTTTACCAGCCTGTAATTGCCAGGATTGCCTCTGGAGCCTTTTTTAAAAATTGGCATCACATTAGCTATCTTCTAGTCATCTGGTACAGAAGCTGATTCAAAATAATAGGTTACATACCACAGTTAGTGTTTCTGCTATTTCATATTTGAGTTCCTTCAGAACTCTTGGGTGAATATCATCTGATCTAGTGACTTATTACTGTTTAATTTATCAATTTGTTGCAAAACTTTCTCTATTGACACCTCAATCTGACACAGTTCCTCATATTTATCAGCTAAAAAAATGGCTAAAGTGTGGGAATATCCCTCACATCATTCATTTAGCTTCTCCGCAATGGCCTTGTCTTCCTTGAGTGCTCCTTTAGCACCTTGATTGTCCAGTGTCCCACTGACTGTTTAGCAAGCTTCGTGCTTCTAATGTACTTAAAAGTTTTTTTGCTGTTAGTTTTTGAATCTTTTGCTAGTTGCTCTTCAAATTCTTTTTTGCCTGCCTAATTATACTCTTATACTTGACTTGCCAGAGTTTATGTTCATTTCTATTTTCCTCAGTCAGATTTGACTTCCAGTTTTTAAAGGATGCCTTTTTGCCTCTAGCCACTTCTTTTAATTTGTTGTTTAGTCACGGTGTCATGTTTTTGATCCTCTTTCTATTCTTTTTAATTTGGGGCACAGATTTAATTTGAACCTCTAATATGGTGTTTTTAAAAAGTTTCCATGCATCTTGCAGGCATTTCACTCCTGTGATTGTTCCTTTTAATTTTCATTTAATTATTTTGTGTAGTTCCCCTTTCTGAAGTTAAATACGACTGTGGTGAACTTCTTTGATATTTCCCACACACACAAAGATGTTAAATTGAGTTACATTACAGTCACTATTACCAAGCAGTCCAGCTATATTCACCTCTTGGACCAGATCCTGTGTGCCACTTAGGACTAAATCAAGGATTGTGCCTATTCTCATTTACATGGTGACACACATAAGGGAATGGTTGGTGTGGAGGAGCTAGCCCCTCCTAGCAATATCCCTAGCTCCCTTATCTCTTTATTAACCCAGAGGAAATGCAGAAATGCCACTCTGAACTGAAAACAATGCTAGGGGAACTTCCCATGTGCCACCGTGTCCAGAACCTCAGTGCTGTCACTGCTGGACAGGAAGGGATGGATCTTCCTGTGAAAAATATCAATGGAAACAATTTTGTTGTTGTCGCTTTTGTAAGTGTTTCAGGTTTTCACTGAAAAACCAAACGCCTCCCAAAACAATGTTTTTGGTCTAACGCCAACATTTTTACTTGGGGGTTCCAGGTTTTTTCTTTTAAACAAAAACCTCAAAATTTTCAATGAAAAATTGAATTATTTTTCAAAAAATTCCAATAGTTATAAAGTCCTTTCCCCTGGAAAAATACCTTGGCAGAACATTTTCTAACTGCTCTTTAGATTCCCCTCAACTATCTTCAACACACCTTGCTACAATTCTCGTACAGCTCAGTCCCACAGACCCGGGGTTCAATTCGCCACTGAACATCGGTGTCATCAGAACCAGCTGCATCTGTAATCAACTTGAAAAGTTTAGACACAACAGAAAAATCAATCCCAGATTGCATCAAGGTCCCTCCTACACCAACGGCTCTCAGGCATCTTATCTTAGCGTTTGTCACATTTTTTCTCAAAGCTGCTGCCCCGCATGCTGGAGTTGGCCAGCTGAGAGACGTGCTGGGCCTCTCTCCTGCTGGACCTACTAGCGATGCCAGGTTATGAGTGTTTGGGAGACATGCCCTGTCCATTCATTCCACTTTTTTAGGCCATTTAGCAGAAAACCATTTCATTGACACATGGCTGAGTTGTGTATGACATTACATTGCCAGAGGAGACTATAAACTGCACTGCACAGGTAACCAGGTGGATTCATGTCCAGGGAGGCTGCACTTCTACCAAAGAGCTCAGGGAGCAGCTACCAAGGAGCAATGGTCTCAAGTTGCAGTGGGGGAGGTCTCGGTTGAATATTAGGAAAAACTATTTCAGTAGGAGGGGTGAAGCACTGGAATGGGTTACCTAGGGAGGTGGTGGAGTCTCCATCCTTAGAGGTTTTTAAGGCCCAGCTTGACAAAGCCCTGGCTGGGATGATTTAGTTGGGGTTGGTCCTGCTTGAAGAAAGGGTTGGACTAGATGACCTCCTGAGGTCTCTTCCAACCCTAGTCTTCCATGATTCTATGATTCCATACCTCCATGAAAATGTTTCATGTACAGAGAATTGGAGGAGCCAAGATTCCTTTAAAACATTTCATGGGGATAGGAAGAGTCCATCTCCTACTTTAATTTCCCTTCTTTAGTCCTCCCCTTTTTAAGGCCCTGCTTCAGACTGGGCTGGCCTACCCTTCCCACAGAGGAGGGTTAAGAACCTTGAACCACCCGCACCACTCCTGAGCCAGCTGAAGGAGGAAAATTGTGCTGCTTAGGAGCAACAAGCTGTTCTCCCTCTCTCACAGAGGCTAAGTAGACTGAGCGGTGAAGGTGGTTTCAAATTACAGCAGTTGCTAATGAAGAACTCCCGGGACACAGTTGTGTTAGCAAGAGGTCCTGTATCAAAGCACAACCCAGCTGCAGTAGCTCATCGCTGCATGTCCAAAGCCGTGTCCACACTCATCACAAGAGATGCTGGGGCTGATCCTGTTCTCACTTCCACCAGCATCAGTCCATCCCTTTCAGCTGAGTCACTGAATGATTCCCCTGGGATCAGTGAAAGCAGAACCAGGCCAGGCAGGTGGATTCTCCACTGCTTCGGAACTTGTGCTGAGATTTATGCATTTCCAAAACAGCTGCAGAATGTGATCGTGAGGCAGCGCCTTATATCTGCTTTGCACTCATCAGTGGTCTAGAGAGCAAGGTGCCCATGTGGCTAAGGCAGCAAATTAGGATTCAGGAGACCTGGGGTCAGTAGCTGGCTCTACCGCAGACTCAGCCAAGTCATTTGAGACTCAACTCTATGCTCCAGGCTCAGCTGGAGCTTCCAGGAGCTGGTTATGGCTTCCTGGTTCAGGGGGGCCTGGCCCCAACACAATTAGAAACCAGGACAGAACGATCTCCAACTTGATCTGCTGGTGTGAGGTCCCTTGTGCCAGCCGAGGATGGGGTGTAGCAGAGCTCTGTCACTCCCCCCCAGGGCTGGCTCCAGGCACCAGCGCAGCAAGCAGGTGCTTAGGGCGGCCAAGGGGAAGGGGCGGCACACTGCCAAAGTGCTGCCGAAGAGGAAAGCGGTGCGGTGGAGCTGCCGGTTTTTGTTTTTTTTCCCGCCACTTGGGGCGGCAAAAATCCTGGAGCCGGCCCTGCTCCCCCCAGCCTTCCCTTACACTGGGAAAGGAAGGCAGCTGGCAGAGCTGGTGCCCATACACAGGGGCAACTCTCTCCTGGGTTTAAGGTCACTTCGCACTGGTCAACAGCATAAAGTGGCCTTAGTGGAATGGAGAATTGGGCCTTGATTTCTCTCTGCCTGAGTTCCCCAGCTGCGCAGGTAATAATCCCTCCTTTCTCCCCCGCTTTGTCTCATCTAGTTAGACTGTGAGCTCTTCTGGGCAGGGCCTGTTTCTCCCTATATTTGTGCACAGCACCCAGTCCAACAGGGCCCTGATCTCAGTTTGGCCTCTAGATTCTACTCTAATGTAAATAGTAACACTAACTTTGCAGAGAGGTACTTGACTACACAAAACACCAGGCAGAGGAGAAGGGGCCCAGGGAATCCTCAGGCATCCAACCTGGTGGGCAGTGTGTTTCTGTAACATGCAAACAGGTTTCTCTCTCCAGGGACCCATGAGAGGAATAAAACATAGATAGAGAGTCAGAACATGCAAAGTTCTGCAAGTTTAACACTGCTTATGGCAGCACGCCCAGCCCTCTGCTATTGCAAAGGTGTCCTGAGCGTGTTACAGAAGTTCTCCTGCTGTGCTCCCCTCGCTGGGCACTGACCCCTGGAGGTCCCTTCCAGCCCTATGTTTCTATAATTCTCTGAAGGCAGCAACAGTGCAGTCCAGCACAGGAGTCGTGGACAAGATGGTGGTGGTAAATGGCACTTCCCTAGCTGTTCATACAGCCATGGGGAGCTCTGAGTCACAGACCCACCACAAACAACGTAGCTGGTATTCCAGTGAGCCAACTTCCTACCCAGGCTCATCCCATGGCGGGGCTAAGGTGCACAAATCCAGTGACCTGGAACACAGGGGAACTGGTCAGAGAGGACAGATGAGCCCAAAAGGATAGTAAACTACAGAGCAGCCGCCAAATGGGTTCGGGCGACTGGATGAGAGCCAGAATTGATGTGGATCAATATTGCTAAGAAAGGCGCCTGATGAACTGTGTGTCAGCCGGATGCGGGGACAGCTGGGAGAGAAGCATTGTGCGGTTGAAGGCGCGCAATCTCTTGGACCCTCTACAGGGTTAACGCAAGCTCTTTAAGCCAGGAAAAAGGCTGCATCCCACCCAGCATGCTCCGTCAAACCTAGAAAGCTGGGACTTTTGCCGGAGTCTCAAATGGAATATTGTGTCCAGTTCTGGGCACCACATTTCAGGAAGGATGTGGACAAATTAGAGAGAATCTAGAGAAGAGCAACAAAAATGATTAAAGGTCTAGAAAACATGACCTGTGAGGGAAGACTGAAAAAATTGGGTTTGTTTAGTCTGGAAAAGAGAAGACTGAGAGCGGACATGATAACAGTTTTCAAGTATGTAAAAGGTTGTTACAAGGAGGAGGAAGAAAAATTGTTTTTCTTAACCTCTGAGGATAGGCCAGGAAGCAATGGGATTAAATTGCAGCAAGAGAAGTTTAGGTTGGACGTTAGGAAAAACTTCCTAACTGTCTGGGTGGTTAAGCAGTGGAATAAATTGCCTAGGGAGGTTGTGGGATCTCCAACATTGGAGATTTTTAAGAACAGGTTAGACAAACACCTGTCAGGAATGGTCTAGATACTTTAGTCCTGCCACACGTGCAGGGGACTGGATTAGATGACCTCTTGAGGTCCCTTCTAGTTCTATTATTCTATGATTATATGGATCAGTAACTGGTTAAAAGATAGGAAACAAAGGGTAGGAATAAATGGTCAGTTTCCAGAATGGACACAGCTAGATAGCGGGGTCCTCCACGGATCTATACTGGGACCAGTGCTGTTCAACACAGTCATAAATGATCTGGAAAAAGGGGTAAATAGTGAGGTGGCAAAGTTTGAAAATGATACAAAATTATGGAAGATAGTTAAGTCCAAAGCAGACTGCAAATGGTTGCAAAGGGATCTAACCACATCAGCCACACCATCAAGGGGTCGTTCACCTGCACATCTACCAATGTGAAATATGCCATCATATGCCAGCAATGCCCCTCTGCCATGTACATTGTCCAAACCGGACAGTCCCTATGCAAAAGAATAAATGGACACAAATCAGACATCAAGAATTGGAACATTCAAAAACCAGTAGAAGAGCACTTCAATCTCCCTGGACATACAATAACAGACTTAAAAGTGTCCATTCTTCAACAAAAAAACTTCAAAACCAGACTTCAACGAGAAACTGCAGAACTGGAATTAATTTGCAAACTTGACACCATCAAACTAGGCCTGAATAAAGACTGGGAGTGGCTGGGTCACTACAAAAAGTAATTTTCCCTCTATTGATATTCACTCCTTCTTGTCAACTGTTGGGAATAGGCTACATCCACCCTGTTTGAATTGGCCTCATTAGCACTGACCCCCCACTTGGTAAGATAACTCCCATCTTTTCATGTGCTGTAATATATATACCTGCCTACTGTATTTTTTACTCCATGCATCTGATGAAGTGGATTTTAGCCCACGAAAGCTTATGCCCAAATAAATTTGTTAGTCTCTAAGGTGCCACAAGGACTCCTTGTTGTTTTTATTAATGGAATGATGTCAGGTTGAAGAGAGGTCTCAAGTTGGGTTTTCCACAGGGATCTGTTCTGGGTGTGGTGTCATTTAACATCTTTATTAATGACCTGGTTGTAGGAATAGAGAGCATCCTGATCAAGTTTGCAGATGATACAAAGTTGGGGGATTGCCAACACTTTGGAGGATAGAGCTAAGTTTCAGAGGGATCTTGATAAATTGGAGAATTGCGCTATAAATAACAAAATGAAAATCAACAAAAACAAATGTAAGGTGCTACAAAAAGGGAAGAAAAACCAAACGCACAAATACAGAATGGGGGCTAACTGGCTTGGCAGCAGCACTGCTGAGAAGGGTCTGGGAGCTGTGGTGGATCACAACCTCAACATGAGTCAGCAATGTGATGCTGCTGCAAAAAAAGCAAATGCAAGTTTAGGTTGCGTTGACAGTGGCATAGCTTGCAAGTAATGGGAGGTGCTAGTACCGCTCTACTCAGCGCTGGTTAGGCCTCAGCTGGAGTCCTGGGTCCAGTTTGGTCACCAATGTATAGAAAGGATGTGGAGAAACTGGAAAGGATCCAGAGGCGAGTGACAAAGATGATCAAAGGGATGGAATGCAGCCATGCAAGCAAAAGCTAAAGGAACTGGGTATGTTTAGTTTGGAGAAAAGGAGATTAAGGGGGGACATGCTAGTGGTCTTCAAGTACTTGAAAGGCTGCCATAAAACAGATGGAGAAAAGTTGTTCTCTCTTGCCACAGAGGGCAGGACAAGAGGCAATGGGTTCAAACCACAGCATAGCAGATTTAGATTAAATCTCAGGAAAAAATTCCTAACTGGAAGAACACTAGGACAATGGAACAGACTTCCTAGGGAGGTTGTGGAAGCTCCTTCACTGGAGGTTTTCAAAAGGAGTCTGGAGAGCATCTGTCTTGGATGGTTTAGACACAACAAATCCTGCATCTTGGCAGGGGGTTGGACTAGATGACCCTTGCGGTCCCTTCTAGCCCTCTGGTGCTATGATTCTAAGCCTCTGACTGCCAGAAGCTGGGACTGGACAACAGGGGATGGACTGATAATTGCCCTGTTCTGTTCATTCCCTCTGGCCCTGGCCACTGTCAGAAGACAGAATTCTGGGCGAGCTGGACCCTTGGTCTGACCCATTCTGGCCGTTCTTATGTTCTTATTCTGGGAGAAGGGGCCAGATTCCAGCGGGTGTAAGTCAGCAGAGCTCCACTGAAGCCGTGTGATCTCATGCCCCCTGCGAGAGCAGTGTGAAGAACGTCTCTGCAGGGGTTGGTAGTGTACTTTTCCCCCAAATGCCTGATTCTTCTCATGAGGGTCTGGAATAGTGGGGTAGCCTTGCACTGGCTTTGTGTAACAGGGCTGGTGACATCCTTTGTGAACAGCTTTGTCTGCAGGTAGAGGAATCACCAGAGGTGTTTGCTCTGCCCTCACCCTTTCTGATCCCCCCACACTAACACACCCCCTTTGTAGCAGGAGACTCAGTTATTGTAATTCCCTCGTTGCCAGACTCCCAGCAGCGTGTCCTACTTCATTGATTGCAGCTTGCCCAGAATGCAGGGGTATGTTTGCTCACTGGCTTAAGCATGGAATAGCACCCACTTTGCAGTCCTCATTCTCATGTGATCTGTCTGGTGAGCAGTTTCACTGAAGCTGATGCTGCTGGATTTTATAGGCCAGTATGATGTCAACCTTGGTGACTGTTATCCTTGAATCTTGGCCTGACAGGTCCTGGATCCAGGCACCACCATCTCAAAAGGATCCTATGTGCCTTATGTCTGCTGAAGAATGGGTTCTAAGGTGTGGAGTTCATGGCCCAGGGACAGTTTCTGCAGCTCATCATTCCACACTTAATAGATCCAAATATTTTATTTCCGCAAAGTGTTTCTTAATATGGCCACCTGTTGGGCCTGTCCTGGCCTATGGAATCACCATCCATTTTCAACAGGAAGTGTTTGTTAAAGAAAACAGCTACAAACCACAAACACAAACAACAGGTTTCCACACAGCTCGAGTTCCAGCTTTGTTTGTGTTGTTGATCAACACCTGTCTGGAGCAGTATACAATTCATGGAGACATCTAGTGGCTGAATAGTATATTGCGATCACATATCATTATAGGCACCATATTTGTCACCTCTCCCACATCATTTGCAGTCCTATTCCCATGACAGATCCCTTCCTTTCTTAAATTAGTATCAGATTTTTAATTTGTTAAAATTTTTTAATGCTTCTGTGATGTTTCCTAATCATTGTTGTATGGTGCCCTGAGTGTTTCTCAGGGAGTCCTGTGTGTGTGTGTGAATCAGAAATAAAGTGTGTTATTGTGTATTATTAGAGGTTTAATTAATGTTATTTATTATTTCAGTGTCTCTGTTATTAATGCACAGAACAGGAGCCACTCTAAAGCTCTTACTTAATATTAGCAAACCATCCACAAAAAGAGGGTGAGGTTTATTTCCCCAGGGCACTATGGGTCAGACAAGATGTGGCCTAAGGTAAAAGAAAACATCATCCTGGAAAATGTTCACCCCAAGGAAGTGCTGGACAGAGAGGAGCACTTTGCCTAGAGAGGAGGCAATGGCCCAGTCACTGGAAGGGTCCAAGCCATGGCTAGAAAAGGGTCTTAGCTCTGTTTGAGGGGGAGGCTGGGGGGAGCAGGCCGCTGCTGCCCAGAGGCTCCTAAGCCACATGGAGCAAAACAAGCATTAGGAGCTCTACGTGGCAGCCATGTCTGAGTCATGCTGGAGTTCCAGGCTGTTAGTGGTCTCTTAGGCAGCATTGCTGTCCTGGTGAACCGAATGGGATCACTTTGTTCTCTAAGGGCTGCCCTGCAGGCTGTGATTGTCCACACGGCCATTCCCTTCCTTGGGGCTGCATCCTGTAGGATGGCTCTTGTCTTCACTCCAGTGAGATGCCTCTGAGGGGCCAGTGTCAGTGCATCTATTGAGGAGAGGCTTATGAAAACAGGAGAGTCTAACTTTGCGCTCTAAATCAAGGCAAGGCATGGGTTCAGCCTGACCTTCTGCAGCAGTGAGTTCCACAGCTGAGTTCCACCAAAACCTCCCCTTGGGCCAGATCCCTGGCTGCTGTAAATCAGCCTAGCTTTGTTGACTCCAGTGAGGCAACACTGATTTATACCAGCTGAGGATCTACCTCCTTGCCTGCAGCTCCAGCAAGCCTCAGGCTGGGCACTGACAGCTGCTTTTCCCTGCTGGTCACAGAATTCTTGGAGCTGTATAAAGAGCAAAGTGATCCCCTAGGTAGTCAGCACCTAGCCCTCCTCTGAATAGAACATAAGAATGGCCATACTGGGGCAGACCAATGGTCCATCTAGCCCAGTATCCTGTCTTCTGACAATGGCTAGTGCCAGATGCTTCTGAGGGAATGAACAGAACAGGGCAATTATCGAGTGATCCATTTCCTGTCATCCAGTCCCAGCTTCTGGCAGTCAGAGGCTTAGGGACACCTGGAGCATGGGGTGGGTCCCTGACCATCTTTGCCAATAGCCATTGATGGACCTATCCTCCATGAACGTATCTCATTCTTTTTTGATCCCAGTTGTACCTTTGGCCTTCACAACATCCCCTGACAATGAGTTCCACATGTTGACTGGGCGTATGTGAAGAAGTGCTTCCTTATGTTTGTTTTAAACCTGATGCCTATTAATTTCATTGGGTGACCCCCCCCCTAGTTCTTGTGTTATGTGAAGGGGTAAATAACACTTCCTTATTTACTCTCTCCACACCAGTCATTATTTTATAGACCTCTGTAATATCCCCCTTATGCATCTCTTTTCCAAGATGAACAGTCCTAGTCTTTTTAATCTTTCCACATATGGAAGTCGTTCCATACCCTTAATCATTTTTGTTGCCCTTCTCTGTACTTTTTCCAATTCTAATATATCTTTTTGAGATGGGGCAACCAGAACTGCATGCAGTATTCAAGATGTGGGTGTACCATGGATTTATATAGTGGCATTATGGATTTCTTTCTTGAGTGGTTACAGCTAATTTAGACCCCATAATTTTGTATGTATAGTTGGGATTATGTTTTCCGATGTGTATTACTTTGCATTTATCAACATTGAATTTCATCTGCCATTTTGTTGTCCAGTCACCAAATTTTGTGAGATCACTTTGTAGCTCTTCGCAGTCTTTGGACTTAACCATCTTGAGTAATTTTGTATCTGCAAATTTTGCCACCTCACTGTTCTCCCCCTTTTCCAGATCATTTATGACTCTGTTGAACAGCACTGGTCCCTGTACAGTTCCTTGGGGGACCCCACTATTTACTTCTGTCACTGTGAAAACTGACCATTTATTCCTACCCTTTGTTTCCTGTCTTTTAACCGGTTACTATGGACTGGATCTGGGAAGCCAGTGTAATGTATGGAGAATGCTGTCTCCCCCTTGCCCCCCTGGATGGATGCTTTCTGGGTCTGGACTGGGGAGTCACCCCATTTCAGGGGTCAGTCATGCTGTATGCCGGAGGTGGAGGGGCAGGTCTGAGGCATGTGGGACCAAGGAACCTTGGGCCATCAGTGTGTCATGTGGACTGTATGGGCAGCTGCGCGTCGAAGTGTGGCTAAAGGAGAATCCCCTAGGCCTCTGAGGGCTGCCTCTTCCTTCCTCTTCTAGCAGCCAGCCTGCTAGGGACAGTGATCCCCGTCCGCTGGAGACAGAGGTGACAGAAGGCCCAGGGATGGCCACTCCGATGTGGGCTGGGATGACACCAAAGGCATCAATGTTCTGGCTTCAACTGCTGCTTGGGAGCAGCTACGACCCAACCCTCTGCACTGGCGGAGATCGAAGAGAGAATGAACGCATATTGCTGTGCTGCATGGCATGCATGCCTGTGGTCTAAAGTGGCGCTCGGTACAAGGGACCATAGACATAAGAGAGCCATAGAGCAGGACCCCAGATAAAGGATCCAGACATCACTGCATAGCTGGATCAGTCAGTGAGCAGTGACCTCGCCATGAGCAATGCTCTTTCAAGGGGATGGCTTGGCTAGCCACAGGGCACCCTTAACACTGCACCCTAGCCAAGCATGGTGAGGTGCTAGCCACTATCTTCTGCAGGGTGCTGGGGGAAATGCCCAAAGATCAAATACTTACATCAGAAGCAGTGCCCTTTCACATGCAGCGGTTTTTAAATAACACACACAAATGGCCAGGGTAGATCTGGTTCCAGGGGAGAGCACGTGACTGGCCATCTGATGCACCAGACTCCAATGACCTTTCAGCACCTCAGAGGAGCCCTGTCACAAAGGGGTTAAATTGACATGGATGTTTCTCCCAGAGCGCAGCATTCCTTCCAGCCTGCTGAAATTCACTATCAGAATCAGCATTGGAAATTCGTACGCTGCACTATGTAGAAAAGGCATGAAATATATTTAATCCCCCATTTCGAAATTGCATTTGACATCTAAGTTAAATAAAACGTTTCTGGGGTCATTAAAAATCAGAAATAGTACCAGACTTGGGTTTACCATAGTTTCAGAATGAATCAGGTTTCTGAACTTGTTTTAATCTCCGCATAATTGCTTTTCTGTATACGGTAACCTTTAGAAATTGAGTTTAATAATTAGTCATCGCAGCCTAGCGAAAGACAACATCCTGCCCTCAGCTTAGTTTTATTTTCAACAAGAAAACGATGCCAAAATAAATCCTGCACCATAGCTGGAAACTTAGCTGCAGGCCACATGTACAGGAGGTAAAATGGTTGGGGCTAAATCCTCAGCAGGGCCCTTGGTTGCCAGGCAAGATGGTTTTTTATTTTCCCTTTTGTAAGCCAAGTGAAAAGCAAAGTCAGGGGTGCTCTGCGGACTCCCAGCTCTTCCTCTGCTTCCAGGGCAAACTCTAAGATGAGTGTAAAGGAATCTACCATCAGGGAGCCTGAGCTGATACCGTTTAAACCTCCTTCTGGCGTAAAAGTTCTTAAAATCCTGGCTGAGTCCCCCTCGTGGATGATCACCAGTCTGCTGCACTGGACCTAACCTTAGGGTATGTCTACACTACGGGATTAATCCGAATTTAGATAATTCGAATTTGGGAAACAGGTTGTATAAATTCGATTGTGCGCGGCCACACTAAGCACATTAATTCGGTTTTTAACCACATTAATTCGGTGGTGTGCGGCCACACTACCCCATTTATTTTAATCACATTAATTCGGTGGTGTGCGGCCACACTAACCCTAATTCGAATTAACAAAATCGATTTTGGCGCTACTCCGCTCGTCGAGGTGGAGTACAGAAATCGATTTAAAGCACCCTTTAATTCGAACTAAATGGCTCTGTTGTGTGGACGGGTGAAGGGTTAATTCGAATTAACGCTGCTAAATCCGAATTAATCCCGTAGTGTAGACCAGGCCTTAGGCTCCCATGTGCTCCCAAGCTAGCAGGGGCTGCGCAGAGTTCAGTCACTGGTCTAGCCCTCGGGCACTAGGTGGAGGTCCCCTCTGGTCTCTTCCTGGGATGTGGGACTCCGCAGTCCAACTGCGCTAGACCATGAAACCACTTGCATGGGTGCTCTGGGTGACAGTTTAACTCTTTGGAGGCCTGGTGGCAGGTAAAGTAGGGAGCACAGGTTTCCACAGGAGTTTCCACAACCACAGTAATGTTTATGCTCAAAGCAAACACGAGTTATGGTTCGGTAGGGAAAACAACAGTAGCTTGTATGGTCTCCCCGAGTCTCCGCTCACCTCTTTGGGTGAGTCCTTAGGCCCAGTTTGTGTGTCGGGGGGTAGGCCCCTGCTGCCCCCAGCCCATCTGTTGTCTCTGTCATGGATAGCCAGTGAGAGAGAGGGAGCCAAGAGCAGATCTTGCATTTAAATAAGATTTTAGTCCCTTCTGCCAACTGGGCAGCTTCAGAACCCCAGTCCGGTGGTTCGAATCCCAGACCCCACTCACCCCAGACAAAGTGGGAGAACCAGTTCCCTTGCGCCTGGCCACTCTCTTTAGCAAACCCACTGTCCTGACAAGCACCATGGATGTGTCGGTTGCCTCAGGGAGCTGTCGGACGTTACAATGAGCTGCCCTGTTCTGTCATTGGCACCTCAAGGCAGCCATAGATACACACTCAGAATGCAAGTCACATTCCTCAAATTGGTGGTTTCAGTGTCCTGGGAAGGTCAGAATTCGATACAGGCTGATGTAAGCAGGGTCTGAATGAATGCTTCCCTGACTGCTAGCTGGGAGGGGAAGAGACTTGGGTGTGTTTATGTAAATACAGTTTGCTCTGCTTAGATATTCAGCACATAGAGCTGTGTCAAAGTAATCAATTTTGGCTGGTGTTGGGTTACAAATCACTTTAGTATTGAATGCAGGAGTAGTGAAATGCTGTTACCAAAATGGTGTAATTATTGTGGCAATACAGGAAAGCAAGACGGTGCTTAACCTGTCCCAAATGAGGGGGGTCACCTTCAGCTGAAAGGATGTCGTTAAGCCAGGGGCTCAGATGCCAGAGCCCTGTGAAAGTAGGGCGGGGACAGGAATCTCTAGGCAGGAGTTTGTGCATACTCATGAAGGGTCCTTCCTAAACTGGTTTAACCTGTTTCTCCCCACTGTTCAAAGACTAGAGTTAAATAGGCTTTATTAGGAGCTTCTTTGTTATGTTAATTCCCCATCAGAGCTGAAATCAGTTGTGGTAGGACTGTATTTCTGCCCTGCCTGCTAAGAGCTAAAATTCACTGACAGCTGAAATCACTTGAGATGGGGCAGTGTTTCTGCCCAGCCTGCAAAGAGCTGAACATTACTAAGAGACTGATGTGCAGAGATCATGGCTGAGAGGCAGATGGCAGCAGAAGGTGACTGACAGTCAGTTGGTGAACAAGTGGCTGGTGTGGCAGAGAGGTGTGATGAGTGGGCAGGTGCGGCGAGTGAGTGCCCGAGCAGTGGAGTGAGTCTTTACCCCACCCAGGAGGGAGGTGAACTCTGCAGATGCACCTCTGAACTCTAGGTCTGCACTGACCAAGGACAGCAACTGTGAGAGGGATGCAGAGAAGGATTGGGCATGTGAAAGGGACTTTTGGGTTGCTGGACCTAAGAACCTGAGGGGAAAAGGACACTGCCCAACCTACTTGGGGGTAGGTCTTTTACTCATGGTTATGTTTATGAACTCTGTTTGCAGTGTTTTCTCAAATTGGCATCCAGTTACTTCCCTCCTTTTATTAAAAGTTCCTTTTCTACACTCAGACTCTGTGCTTGCAAGTGGGGAGGTATTGCCTTTCAAGAAGCGGCTGAGAGCCCACCCAAACCCCAAATTGTCCAGTGGCTGCAGGCCGTGATAGCAGTCTGTGAATGATGGTGATGGTCTTTGGGGCTGGTACCAGCCCTGGCGTTTGCAGCTTGCTGGCCATCACAGTAAGCAACTGCACAAGCAGCTTCCCATGTTGCTGTCAATCCTGTTCTGTCATGCTCCAGGTGCTACAGCACCACTTTGTCCTACTTCTCCCTGTCCCCTTTCCTCTTTCTCCTTATGCTACTCCTGGTGCTGGTCCATCCTGCATCCAAAGTCACTGTGCATTTCTTTCAGCAGGTGGTCCCTGAACCTTTTCCTTGTTCTTTTTCTTTGCAGGATCATCGTCCTCACAGCAAGAGCTTGTTGTTGGCCTTGACCCTTCTGAGGTGGAAGATCCTGTCAAGGCGACGAAGGAGTGCATTCCTTTTTGTCCATAGAAAGACAGAAAAGTATCCTTCCTTTTGCATTCTGCACCAAGGCCAAAGCCACAAGTAGATACCTATATTTACTTGGGATGCCTTCTATTTCTTCTCTACTCATTAATCTATCCAGATGCTGCTGCAAGCCAGATTACCAACCCACAGAGACTGTTTTTAGAGCCTTAATCTTGTCTTTGGGGCATTTGGGCATTCCGACCAGCAGTCTGTTATCAGTATTAGTTTTAATGCTATTTCAGGCAGGGGTAGTCCTGGAGGATGTTAATTCCCTGGAAATCCCTGATTGGAAGAGGGATTGATTTTTCCAGGCTTGTAGTAGAAGACCATCTATCCGTGTGAAGGAGTTATTTCGCCGCCTGTTGACTGATCAGCAAATCCATGACTGGAGAGGGCTGGTAGGCTACAGGGCTAGTTGAGGAAAGTTTGCCCTGCCCAGGAACCTCATGGACCACCTTGAGTTTCTGCTGTATGAAACATTCTCAAGCATCACCAGCGAGGGGTGGGGAAGAATGTGGATGCACATTAGCAGGATGCTGAACTACGATTCAGAAGCTTGCTGCCAACGAAACTGCCTTTTCATTCCCCGTCAGCACTGTGAAGGCCCTCCCAAAGTAGGGGATCTCCCCAGCAAGTGCTGAGCAGGTTACCCCACATGCAGCGTAGCTGGCACAGAGCTGGACTTGTCCCATCTCTGAGCAGATTTGCTGCTGGTGAAAGCTGCAGCATGGACGTTTCTGGGGTCTGAAGCTCCCTATTAATCTACAACACAGGCACAGCATGGCCAGCATCAGCACCAGTTTCTCCCCCCCCCCCCAAGGTACCTTCCAATGCACACTCTCCACAAACCCTCAGCCTATTCTGCAGAGACCCCTGCCATGGCTAAGGGGAATGCAGTCTCAGTGGCCTTGCTGGGACTGCTGAGATCACCCTAAGGGGGCCAATGGGTCCTGGGGGTGGCATGGAGACATGGACACCTTCTCCATCAGGAGCTGAACTGAGACTCTGCACTGAGATCCTGTGTAGTCCACAGCAACCGAGATGGCAAAGCACCCTGGGCGTACGCTCACCGGCTGGCAGTTTGGTGGCAGCTCCTGGCAAATTCAAAGCTGGTGGTTTTACTGCACTGAGTATGAAAATGAATAGCACCAGGAGCAGTTCAGAGCTCTGTTAGCTATTTATTGGGGGGTTGAATTCAATAGGTATTATTCTGCCATGCGCACTTTCAGTGCTCCATGTGGCAATGCAGGAGTTGTCGGGGCAGGGCATAGCCGGGGCCTGTATTGCAATGACTATGTTTATATATGCCCAGCACCTTGGAAAGACAATGTCAGATAAGGACACCTGTTCTACAGTTCATTCCAAAGCTGGCAGCTCCAATGGAAGACTAACCCCTGAGCACCAGGCCACTCCCACTAAATGCCCCCCTACATTCCAGGCCCCCACTTCCAGCTCTGCCTAAGCCCTTTAGTTGCTTTTTATATTTCCAGCATCTCTTTTTTATAGTGAGGGGCCCAAAATTGCACTCAGCATCCCAGGGATGACCTTGCCGAGGCTGAGCTAGCGGCATTATCCCCTCGTCTGCCCGGCAAGGCTTCCCACACTTGCCTGGGGTGGGTTTCTGTGGGATTTTTACACCCCATTTATCTTCTGTCATGATCCCTGGGTCCTTTTCTGCATTCCAGCTCGGTGAATCGCCATCTCCCGTATTACGGGGGGAGCTCGGCTGAGGAGGATGCATTCTCTCCAGCTCTGTCGCCACCACGCTGATCTATATTAAATCTCATCTCGTTTATATCTCCCCATCGCCTTTTCCCCTGTAATCTGCATCTCTCCTTGGCCATGTTTATTGGCCCTCCCTGTTAGTTATCTTCCAAATTGAATTCACATGGAGTTGATATTGTTCTCCGTAGCACCAACACATAGGGTGAATAACAGAGGGCCTAGTCCAGATTTAGGGGCCCCTCACCCCTTGGTGCCTTCACTCCCAGGGTGCGATCCCATGGCTGGAGGTTTGGTGGTTCTACAGCCTTTTCCCAACTGTCATGTGTTTTTCTTTTAAATTGTCCTATCGAAATACCTTCCTTGACGTCAAAGTGAATTCCTTCCTCTGTGCTATCCGGCCACTGTGCCTGGTGGGAAAATGCCCTGGTGTATTCCAATCCCCCCAGAGACTAACTGCTCAGCCCACCTTGAGCCCCTCCTCAGGCTGCCCTCTGAACTGGGAGCTGCCTGGCCTGGTGACTGTTCCCGTCTCCTTTGAGATAACCAGTTAGTATCCCCGAAAGTGTAGTAACAAGCCAGAGAATCTCTCTCTTACTGCCATGCTGGGCTGTACAGCCAGTAGCTCTGCCAACCCTGGGGTTTCCTTGTGCCCTAAACAAGTCCAGGGTGTACAAGGCACTTTGGAATGCGTGTCCTTTGTCTGTCCAGAACCATTATGGACAGCCCAGTACTGTTGATGCAGCCACGCCTCTCTCCGCCACTTCTGCATTCACCAGCCCGGACCTTGCCTTTGGCAGTATAACCAAGCACAACTGGCAGTGTCCCCTTTTCAATCGAGGTATAGTTTCTTCCTGCCTTGTTTAGGGATCTTGGTGAAAATAAAAATGGCTGCTGCTCTGCATGAGGCATGGACCTCATCCTTTGGAAGGTGCATCTACTGATAATGCAAATGACTTAGTTAAGTCAGTGGACTGGCTCAGTGACCAGTGTTTTTAACTACTTAAATTCCTGTCTGTCTTCCCATTTCCCTTCAGAGTTAATTGGCCACATATGGCTATTTTATTATTATTCCTATTGCTTTATTACAGTAGCAACCACAATCCCCATTCAGAATCAGGGCCCCATTGGGCTGGGTACTGCATAAACATATAACAAGGGGCACGCCCTGCCTCAAAGAGCGTAAAATCTAAATCTGTCCATGGTGCATAGTCCATAACGTTCAATTTCAGAATAAGCTCATGCAGTAGATTTCCTTCCTCGGGTCTAATCATCATAAGGAGCAATCCTCTGCAAGGCTTACTCCTTTCCCTATGCTGAACAAGGTATTTAAAAGCAAATCAGTGTGAGGAAGCCACATCTACCCTATCTCTGTCCTTTGGTATTGCACAGACCTTTATCTCGTTATGAAGATCTAGGATTGCTAGTGGGAAGCACAGTAGGAAGTTACACGTGAAGGCTGGGTTTCTCAAGGGACTAAGCCAAAATCGTTAGGGAGGGTTGTAAATCTAAATCCTGACTCTTTCAGCCCTGGAGCAGACCTGTGTCTATCTGCTAAGATCTGTCTCAAATAAGCTTTGTCACGTCTGCATTATTTTTAGATTTGCATATGACCTAGTTAGCAAAAAAAAAAAAAAAAAAAAAGATTAAGGGTTGGCTGGGCTTCAAGCAAATTACGGTCTATGCTGGAGGTCAGTAAATGCTAAAAAGCCACACCCACATTATGCTTATGTCCAAAGACTATGGCATTTTGAGAGAAGGTAGCTAATGGTGTTGATTTAATAGATTCACAAGGCAGATACCGTGGTGATGGACACAGGAGATGGGAATTTTTAAATATTTTAGTCCATCTGCTGGTCAGTGTAAGATTTGTCTGTCATATTCTCTAGTGCTTTGCTCTGTTTCAATTTCTGAAGTGATGGGCCTGCTGCCATGTCCCCAGAGAGGCTATTCCACAGTGTAACAGATCCCACTGATAGAAAATGTTTTTGGATATTCAACCTATACTTTCCTTTTTTTAATTTCATCTCATTATTCTCAGTTCTAACCCCTGGGCCCTGAACAATTCCTCTCCCACCCCACTGACAGAGTCCTAGGGTGGGATTTTCGAATGCTCGCAGCATTGGCCCAGTTCTTCTACTGAGGTCAGTGGTAAAATGCCCATTGGCTTCAGTGGGAGCTGAGTTAATCTAATGCTGAAAACCTCACCCTTAGAAATTAGAACGAGGAAAGACCAATTTGCTCATCTCATTCCATTTTAAAGTATTGTGTCGCCATGAAATCCCAATCAATGGCTTCTCAGCTCTGGAAATCTACCTCTGGAATTCCACGCTGGGGTTTTGTGGGTTATTCTTTCAGTAACCACCCCAATAAGGGCCGGGTCCAATGCCCACTGAAGTCTATGGATAGGTTCCAATCAGGGACAAATTGGAGAGAGTCCAGCAGAGGACAATGAAAATGATTAGGGGGCTGGGGCACATGACTTATGAGGAGAGGCTGAGGGAACTGGGATTGTTTAGTCTGCAGAAGAGAAGAGTGAGGGGGGATTTGATAGCAGCCTTCAACTACCTGAAGGGGGGTTCCAAAGAGGATGGAGCTAGGCTGTTCTCAGTGGTAGCAGATGACAGAACAAGGAGCAATGGTCTCAAGTTGCAGAGGGGGAGGTCTAGGTTGGATATTAGGAAAAACTATTTCACTAGGAGGGTGGTGAAGCACTGGAATGGGTTACCTAGGGAGTTGGTGGAATCTCCATCCTTATTGGTTTTTAAGGCTCAGCTTGACAAAGTCCTGGCTGGGATGATTTAGTTGGTGTTGGTCCTGCTTTGAGCAGGGGGTTGGACTAGATGACCTCTTGAGGTCTCTTCTAACCCTAATCTTCTATGATTCTATGAACTGGAGCAGGCCCTAATCCCACAAATGTGCTAATTGCAGTATCAGGAGACCGTGGTACTTAAACGTTTCTTGCTCAGACAGGTGGGTGAATTTTGCTCAAGCAAATTGCTATTATGTTTCATTTTGTCAGTGTAACTTGAGGTGTCGACACTGGAAAGCAGGGCTGTCTTTGTGTTCAGGGCTCTGCAGCACTGGCACTGTAAACTGCTGTGATGCTGTCCTCTACCCCCCAGCGACCCCCCCATTGAACCCTCTCCTGGGCCAGCTGGCATGACACAAAGACAGAGAGCAGCAACAGGCAGCAGTGGCACTCAGAAGGGAGCTGCTAAGGCACTAATGTTCCCATCACAGCTACGTGCGCTGTACTGCACTTACTATGGGAATGAAATCAAAGCACATCTGCCGGTGCCTGTGCAGAGGGCAGAGCAAATCCTGGTGAAAAAGAGGACAGGATCTAGACCCCCCAAAAAAGGAAACCAAAGGGGAAAGTTGCTCAGATCATGATGAAAAACTGGTTAGCAGCAGCACCACCTTTAATCTGCATCAGGCAGAAAATTCTCCCATTACAGAACTGAAGGGCCTTCCCTTGTCAATAACCAACCTATGCAGGGATCTAGTCTGACCTCCTATATAACACAGGCCAGAGAACTGCCCTGCAATAATTCATGTTTGAATCAGAGCATTTCTTTAAAAAAAAAAAACCATCCAGGTCTGATTTTAAAATGGCCAGTGGTGGAGAATCCACCACAAACACTCAGTAAATAGTTCCAGGGGTTAATTACCCTCACCGTTAAATTTTACACCTTATCTCCAGTCTGGAACTTGTCTCCTTCTAACTTCATTCTTCACACATCCTTGGGGGTGGTGTAGTGATTTGCTGGACTTTGGATAGCAGACGTAATTATTTTGCAAACTAAAGCTCACATGAGCCCTCATATGTAGAGCCTGAGACCTAGAACCTACTCCCTTCCCTCTAGCAGCACAGGTATCTACCAGAAGCTAGGGAAGAGTATCACAACTGCTACTGTTTTTAGAGCCCTAATCTTGTTTTTGGGGCAGCTACTGCAGGGTAACATCCCTGCCTCTTTCCCTCCCTCATACACTCAGGTCCTCAGCTGGTGAAAGTTGGCATAGATATCTACCCACGACTTCATACAACACCTGCTAAGATGCTGATCCGGCAAATAATGATGCTCTCCCATGAGTAACATTAAACATGGGTTCTTGGCTCAAGTGACATAATGACGCTAAATCTGTTTTGGGACACTGAATGGAAAAGTGCAAAGAAAGAGGAAAGGAATCCCCGGATGACTGGATCCATTGGTGCACTTGGACTTTAGACACTGTGGGAAGAAGATGGGGAGATTTGTCCCAAATACCATCTGAAGCCAGTTATTTATGGTCAGATATACTTGTAATGTATATGCAAAAAGAGGGAATACTTCACATGACTCATTCCAGGTAGCAAGGTGTTGGTGAAGGCGTCCTTTCTCTACCTCCTCCTGAGAGAGGAAGAGGAAAGGGTGGAGCTGAGGAATGGTGATAAATAAGACTAAGGCTGAGAACTAGGAAACAAAATAGTGTCTCTCAGGCTGAATGAGCAGGCCTGGGGGTGCCTGAGGTAGAAGTTAGGCCATGATTCAGGAAAATGATTTTCCAGAAGTTTTATGAAGTCTATCCATATGCTTCTCTGCAGCCAAGCTGTCCAATAGCATGAACAAATCTAGTCACTCCATCTCTATGTGGTTTCTGTTGGTATCTTTCTTCAGTCTTCAGAAATGTTACATTGTCTGCCATCTCCATGTAAACATTTCAGTTGGGCACCTACAGAACTAGAACAATTTATCTTTTAGACACAATTTGTTGTAGGTGATTTCCCCAAGACGTGATCCTGCTTAAGCTTCATTAACCTGGTTTCTGAAGCCAGCCTCGCTGAGAATCTAGCACAGGACTGTGGAGAGGAACAAACTCCATTCTGATTCCCTCAGTAGGGTTGATCTAGGTTACCTGGAGGATGTAATGCTCCACCCTCAATTTAAATATACAGGGATAGGGAGTGACAGTCGGGCTTTGGGAGAGATTTCGGCATTAGACATTCTGACGTTTTTAGAGGCTGACAATGTAAAATCTTTGATCAAGGGTAGGCCTTTCACCATGCACCATGTGTGGATCATATGTATAAGTCTATTGTCCAATAGCTACCGAAAAGAAGCATAAGTCTGATCACGGGGAAAAGTACACATGTTGATATTTCCTCAGTCAAGTAGGCAAGAGCTCCCGTAACAGGACTGCAGTGAAGCTTGGTCGGGTCTTCTTCACACAAGGCCCTGTTTCTTGGAGAATGTAGTGCACAAATGTCTCACCTATGGTATCTCCCTGCAAGTGCCAACAAAACACACCAGCATGTACAAGCTAGATTTCCAGCCAAGTTAGGCATGAAACTGGACATCTAGTTTGCACCCAGAGTTACCCAATTGCACACACAGATCAGGTAACTGTGAGTGCAAGGTCAATGAAGTAGCATTTTGCATGTCCAGTTACTCAGTTTACACAGTCATGGCTTGGAGCCTGCCTGCGTGAGACTCTGCTCTCTTCATATGACATCCTGCCGCGGCTGTTATTGGAGACTGATCCCCTTCATAATCAAAGTGAGGGGGCTGCTGGCAAAGCGCTCTCCCTAAGAGCCCCTTTCTTTTACAGCACTCTGCCCTGTAAGGTCCAAAATAGCCCAAGTTCGTTGTCCTTCTGGGCGTGCTGAAAGCCCATCCGTTTGAGTGGGCGCTGGCGGAGGGCTACGGGTGGGGTTTTTGTCTAATGGGAAGGTGCGGTGTAGGTTTAGGATGCAGTGGCTACATGCTGGGTGATGAAATGACTTGTGATAGGGTTGAAAGGAGAAACGCTGTTGCTGTTGGTTGCCTGATGTTTCGCAAGTCCTGTGCCAGTGCGTGTTAAGTGTATGTGAAAGGCGCCGAGAACTGTGGCTGAGGCGCACCCTTTGGGGTGGAGTTTCTTTTAGCTCAACATTTAAATAAATAAATAATAGCAAGCCGAACATGCTTGGAAAGCAGGCTCGTAATGTATATAGAGGGGCAAAGTCAGCAGAAAATCCAGCAAACCCACTCCATTTCATTAACATGTGCTTTAGTTTTACTACTGAACAAACGAAGACAGCAGCTGTGTTATCTAACAGTGCGTATTTTACTAGCAAAGAAGAATGGGCCTTTCCAGCTTGCAAAATGCCATGTGCCCTTCCAGTGAGAAATGGAATTGTGTGTTTGGACAGAACAACCTCAGCAACAAAGGTGCAGCTGGAGCGTTAAAGATAGAATCAGTAGCAGGGCAAGCTGGACATCGCTTGATTTATATGGATGATAGTAAATGGGGCAATGACTGTAATGTGCTGGAAGAAGGCCTGTTTGACATACATAGTGCATTATGGTAAATCTTTGCCAAAGCTTGTAGGATTAGTGGATGCGTAAAGTGCAGCTGCAAAAGATGTCCGTGAAGCTACTATTAAATCTCTTGATTCAGTACCATGGCGATGGGCTTTAAATAAAGGAACCTAGATAGACAGAAGATTTAATGAACTTAATCTTGAGAAAAGTAGGCCTGAATATGCACATTGCGGCTGCAAGTATAGAGTGGGTGGAAAGCCTCGTGTTGTGACGTGAACGACACAAGACATTCACATCTCCATCAACCTACCTGAAAAGCGAGCTCGGAAGTCCAGACACAGGCCTTGTGAAAGCTATATCAGAAGGGGTGTGCCAAAAGTTGGGTGGCAGATAAAGAAGACCTGCCGAGTTTTTGAGGTTACTCTCACACAAATGGGCACTTTCAAAGAAATGTGCTGGTTAGGTAGATGAAGGTGAGCTGTAATGTGCGTGCTAAAAAACTATTGTATTGATTGAAATGCATCTAGAACAGTGCTTCTCAAAGTTGGGCTGCCGCTTGTTCAGGGAAAGCCCCTGGCAGTCCGGGCCGGTTTGTTTACCTGCTGCGTCCGCAGGTTTGGCTGATCGCAGCTCCCACTGGCCGCAGTTCGCCGCTCCAGGCCAATGGGGGCTGCGAGAAGGAGCGCGGGCTGAGGGACGTGCGGGCCGCCCTTCCCGCAGCCCCCATTGGCCTGGAGCGGCGAACCGTGGCCAGTGGGAGCCACGATCGGCCGAACCTGCGGACGCGGCAGGTAAACAAACTGGCCCAGCCCGCCAGGGCCTTTCCCTGAACAAGCGGTGGCCCAACTTTGAGAAGCGCTGATCTAGAAAACAGTGCTCCAGTGTAAAATGTGAGTAAATCAGCAGAAGCGAAGGGTTATTTCAAAGAGCTCAAAAACATGCATTTTTGAAAGCTCTTCATTAGTGGGTTGATGTAACAATTGGCAGTGTGTCAGAGGGGTGCTTAGTGCTATAAAAGAGAGGGTGGCTGTGTATCACAAGAGGCGTGCGTGTGTTAGGATGCTCCTCATCAGTAACTTGGTCTCCCCCTGCAGGCTTTCAGTAGCTTGCAATAGGTCCCAGCCACAGAGAGAGGAGGTATTTGGATGTAGGTTTCTGGGACATGCACACCCCTGGCAATAACTGCAGAGTAAGAAAGGCTTAAAGATATTAAACTGTCTGGGAAGGATGGTGAGGAAGATGATGAACTGAGAAATCTGCTTGAGAGTGATGATAACGTTCATTGGAATGAGCATTGTTCCAAGATTACAACGAAAACCATTATCCATATTCCTGAATCACGTGGACTGAAATTTTCAAACCCAGGGGCCTAACATCACTCCCTGAAATCAATATTTCGGCACCTAACTCAGTGGCATGATTTTTAAACGTGCAGTGCACTCAGAAGCCCCAGCTGAGCTAAGCAGACTCCAATGGGTACCCAGCACTTTGAAAAAAGGCTACTTATTTAATGGGTCTCAAGAGTGTTGCCTCTTGACTGGAGCTGTTGGCCAGTATTCAGGGCCTTGCTGGGTTGTTTCCATTAGGAGGAGAAATTGGTGATACGAGTCAGGTATGTTCTTTGGTGCAATCCTGTTTATTTATGAAGAACGTACATAAAAGTCCTATTTCCCTGAACAACAGCAGGCACTTTCCTTGCTCACAGTTTCCAAGCCTGCCTGCCTCCACAGCCCAAGACAACAACTTAACGCTAAAATAAAGATACAGCACCATCTAAGCCTCTGACTGCCACAAGAGTCAGGATTTGTTGTGTCTAAACCATCCAAGACAGATGGCTATCCAGTGGGACTTGTTGGCACTCACTAAGGGGCCTTCATTTGAGAAGTACTCGCCCCACGGCTGTGGGTGAGGCTGGGTGTTTGTGGGGGCTGTAATGTTTTAGCTAGTGAGGTACAAAAAAAGATGACATTCACCACCACACATTTCTTAAAGGGCCCATTTTAAAGTAGTGTTAATTTATAAACTAATCCACAGATTCACTTGAAAGTCCTCAGGGAAGTCCAGCTTTACCCACAGATTAGGTGCTGTATATTTGGGGTGGATACACTATTCTTCATACCAATCACAGAGGCTAAATCCCTGTCTTAAGTAAATATCTCAATGCAACCTTACCAAAGGAGTCATGAAGAGCACCTCCATCACGTACAAGGCCAAGTACACTTTGCTGGAGATGAGCCCAGTCAGGCAACAGCAAACTTCATCAGGCCAAATCTGAATGGATTTGGCCTTATGGCCCTTGTGTTTGCCAGTCTTTTCTGTGTGTCTTTTGGAACAATGCCCTTTGTCGTACAGCAAGCTTTACAGCCATTGACATAATAGATTAGTCTTCACAGTAGCAGATCCTGCATCTAACGTGTCTATCTCCACATACCCCACAAATGACAGACAAATCTTGACACTGCAGTTACATCCTGGTCATATCACATCAACCTCACATTGCAGAGCTCTCCATTCACCACGCAGTGCAGTCACTCCAGAGTGACAATGCTGTCACAGCTAATTGGCATCTCTCTGCAATGCCCTCCAGTCACATGGCATCACAGTCATTTTGCAGTGACACCCCCATTAGGGCACAATAAATTCCCTCACTCCACAGCAATTGCAGAGATCACACCCCATGGCCACTTCGCAGTCACAATGCATTATGACTTCTTTGCTGTGCCAGGGCAGTCAGAGTGAATCACAGTCATTGCGGGGCCTGATCTTAGTCCATGCAACACTGGTGCTAACACCCTGGACCTGCAGTTTGCACCAACAATTATTTATTTTGCACTATCACTAATGGAAGCCAGGCTGAACATCTGTCCCCCAAAGACTCTGACTTTTAAAAAAAAATGAGTCGTAGTCAGTTTATACAGCTTCTCTCCCCATGCAGAGCACGTGTCAGCGTCCCACCAACACTGACATAATTCCCAGGCCAATTCTACTTCTTTACTGTGGGATCCCTACAGTCTCTGAGGGGGCGGGGACCACTGCAGATTAGACAGCCTGTGTTAAGAAATGGAGATGACCCCCCTGCTATCACACCCAGCCAGGAGAGTGCAGCCATTTTGCACTCACCCATTGTGATTCAGCCTCATCCCTCTGAGACCACTAAGAGGTGCTGTAACAGTACAGGCTCCTTGGCATGGCTTTGAACGCTCTTGGTCTATGATTTAAATGCCCTGTTTTGTCTGCCCGGCTAACGGGGCAGAGCAGTTCTGTGTGTGATGGGGTGGGTCGCTCAGGTGCCGTGTGACTGGGGTGCTCTGACAGGTCATTGCTTGAAGGATCAATAGGGTTCAGTAAAAGATTAATGAGTTAGAAAGTATTAACTATTTAACAAAAACCAGGATGTCTTAAAGGGCCAGATCTCCGGGTGGTGTAAATCATCAAAGCTCCATTGATGTCAAAGGGGCCAGGTCATCAGCTGGGGTAAATCAATGTAACTCCATCTAAGTCAATGGAGCTAGATCCATGGCTGATGTAACTCAGCTTAGCTCTATTGGCTTCAATAAGCTTAAATCAGCCAAGTATCTGATCCCCCGCATTTTAAAAAAGTATTTGATATGGGCATTTGGGGGTAATTTATAGGCCCAATTCAAAGCCCACAAAATCAGTGGGAATCTTTCTATGGACTTCAGATCCTACATTATATACATGCCCAGCAAAAACTAGAGAAAAATAGCATTTTGCCCTAGAGATTCCTAGCTCTGTTGCAGCCTTTAGTAATGGCCACACTGGGGTATGAGTTTTGTAGTGTGTGTCTTCTGCTAGGAGTTTCTAGCATCCTATGTTCTACTGCTGCATGTGTCTGGAGTTTGGCAGCGTTGGGTCTAGCTACACTCAGTCTCCTGGGGCTCTTCATTGTGACAGCAGCAGGGCAAATGTGAGGGGGAGTTTCTGAAACTGCTCATTGAACTCTAACGGAATGAGATGGACAGGCCTGGAGAACTTCCCTCTCAGGGACCAGTGGCCACAGAGTGTGTTTCGACATGGTTCTGAGCAGGGCCTGTTTGCTGCGAAGAACAGACTGATTGCAAGTATTCCACTCTCTCTTATTTAGTGTTAATTTCAGAGGAAGCAACTTATTTTACGCATGACTTTTATTCCTCTTCACTTCAAGTTAGGCCAAAATGGGTAATGAGCTGTGAAATGTCATCGTTTCCATACCGCGCTATAATAATAACAACACTCAGCTCATTCTCAGAAAGCTTTATTGCCATTAACTACTCAGGCCAAGATTGTCAAATCTGGGGGTCAAGTCCTGGTCACATTGAGGTCAATGGTTTTTTTGCCATTGATGTCAATAGAGCCAGGATTTTACCTGGCAGGCCTAAAGTAAGATTCCTAAATCTGTATTGTCATTCTGGAAGGTGTTGGTGGCTGTCGGCCTGGCTAAAGCCAATGGGTGTGCTAAACACCCGTCATTAGAAGCCACCGCCCAAGATTCTAGGCCCGAGCAGAAGCTAAGACTGAAAGCACAGAGCCAATGGTGCGGTTTAGTCTCTTCACTCCCCCATTACTCGCAGGGTGGGCAACACTCGCCCACACCTAGGTTTCTGCTCTGTGTTGAACATCCCCAGATTGGGTCTCCATCAGTACAGCTGCTGTTGCACCAACAGGGTCCTCAGACTGTTCTTGCCAGATGTCATCACAAGACCAGACTGAGTCTATTCTTGCTACCTTCACTGGGCTGAAAGCATCCACAACCATGTGTTGTTCTGACAAGTCAACCCTAGCTCTTTCCCTGACTGGGCTGCTTCACAGCTCTTGATCTCTACCCCGGTGAGAGGCTTTGAGACACCGGCTACATTGGACACTGTCCCCAGGATCTGATGTCTCACTAGCTGCACTGCCTGCTCTGTCACATGAATGGCTCTTACCCAGAACGCCCCCTTTGGTCCAGCTCTGCACAGAGTTCTGCTACCCAACAATCCTGACTGGATCTTGGTAGCATCAAACACTCCCATAGGCTCGCTGCGGCTATCCTTTATCCTAGGGGTATTATTGCAGGAAGACCTGGCTTCACCACCATTTTATTCCAAGCCACCCCAGGGAGCAGTTCCTCTCCATCACCCTGTAGCTACGGTAGAGGCTCCTCTAAGGCTCCAGGAGTTGCTCCCCAGGGTCCACGCTTACTCCTACCCACACCCAGCAGGGGGCTACGAATATTGTCCAGGGTGCATATTTGTCTGAAAGACCCATGAATCACACTGGGAAGCTGCTGGTAAAATGCTCTGGCATCACCACCTAGAAACACTGCTAGGAACAGTGCTGCTTTCTCCTCAGTCCACTCGTTCAGCGAGAGCAGCAGCTCAACGTCTGTCAAGTGCTCACCGATTCCAGTGTCTGCTGCTCAGCCCCATGCTTCCTCTGCAGCCTTATGCTGCCAACTCATTAGCTGCATGGCTTACACCCGGGTCACCTCTTCAAGGGACCTCCACAGCAATAAGGGCTAGAGAGATTTTTTACAAATAACACCTGAGACCATGGAGCATCCATTCATTGTCAGATATACTGGCTGTCAATGATATTCAGTGACTAAAATATTGCAGCGGAGATGGAAACAGTTATGACCAATGGCGTTTAAAGATTAACATGTGAATAAAGTGTAAAAGTAGCCTGTGCTTTAGGTGGTAGCCTAGGATTTACTTTGCAAGAAGCACTGGGAGGGGCAGTGGAGGCTGGGCAGAACCTGGCGGAGAGCAGATAGCCCGCAGGTTAAAGCAAGGGACAGAGTAAAAGGGTCAAGAGTGGTGCTGGCCAGGGGACAGGGCTAGGGTGGGGGTGAAACAATAACGGCTGCTGTGTTGAAAAGTTGACACTCCCGGTGGGGAAAGCTTGAACTCACACTAGGCTTTCTCCACTGAACAGGGACCGAGTGATGGGCAGAGTATCAGAGCCCTGCAGCTGGGCCAGTGCAGTTCTGGAGACCTTCCCTTTGGTACGACATCCCCTCCATCTCCCAAAGAACCCAGCACAGGTCCACTCTCCAATGACGCACCCCATCTCTTGGCACCTGCCCTGCCAACAGCCCCAGAAGCCCCGCTCCACTCCCCACTCCATACAGTTTGGGGCAGCACATCGCTGTGATGTCGAATGCTTAAAATGACAAAAAAAAGAAGAAATTCATACAGAGGAAAACTTTTCCGAGAAAGAGTTAAAACTGCTACATTCCTAATGTAGCTTATACAAATCCCCAAAAGCAAGGAAATGAATAATAAAGCAAGTGAACAGTATGTACCCTCTAGCCCCACACCCACAGAATGGCATCTACAGTACATTAAGATGGAGGTTTCTAAAAATGACCCATTATTTTTAATAGATTTTATTTACATAATTTTACTGTCTATTAAGAAGGACTTTAAATGCATTAACTGCTGCACAGTTACCTCAGACCTTTTGGAGAAAGAGAACTACAACAAAGATTCTTGTCTCCTAATGTTTTGGGTTTCAGACAAAAATTATACTGTAAGATGGGGATGCATTTAAAAAAAAAGCATAGTTCCACTGAACAAGAAAATCAAGTTAGAAAAACCTGTATTGGAAAACATCTATTTGCACACAAAATAATGTAAAAATAATGAGTCCATATTCCCCTTTGATGTGCATGGCACATGCTCCTTTAAAGAGAAATTCTGTATTTCAGAGATAGTGTGCATATCGTGCAATGAAACGGTTGTTATGGCAACAACTCTCAAAAGCAAGTACTTAACTGAGAAATGTGTTCCACACAGCCATAGAAAAATGAAAACATGAAAACAGAGGCAGGAAGAACGGCGAAACAGAAGCAGAATGAGATGGGAAAAACATTTCTGATTTACAAACATACAGAAAAGCAGCAGAGACTTCTTTCTTTCTTTTTTTTCTAAAGCTGCGTCTGTCCTTGGAAGGTTTAATATGCTTTTTTATTTGATGTTTGGGCTTCAATAATGAAAAAGTGCCATATCAAATCAGGCCACCTTTATTGTTACAGAGCCAAAGAATGGAAGGGAGCTGGCCTTATGTTAGTTAGTTTGGGCTGTGTTCAAACAATGTACTGAATCCATAGCACACAGACAACAGACATGATTACCAGCCAGGAGAGAACCCAGACTTCCAAAATTATAGTTGTCTATTACTTAATAAAAAGAAGCTGTCAGTAGTAGTAGGTCTCATATCCTTCCTGGGCTGGCCACTAGAGGGTGATAGAACAGCCTGTACTTAGCCAGTGCACTGTACTCCACATTTTGTCAGAGATATGTTGCAAAGGGTCTCGTCTGCTCCCTTTGCTCATATGGGCCACCCATTCAGTAGTTGCAGTTGGCTGGATCATGGAACTGTGTTTAGCAATTACTGGGGTTTCTTGGATCTGAACGCACAGCCGGAGCTAGGCCTTGTGACACTGAGTACTCTCTCTCGCACAGAGTCCTTTGGGCCAGAGCAAGAGAATGACACTGTAGGCTGGTGGTTAGAGTCTCATGTGGGTGACCCCCTACTCCAATGAGTCATTATTTAATCTAGAATGCAACAGCTGAGACTGAGAGAGCCCCACAGCAGAATATCTCCCCCGCAGGTGAAGGGGGGACTTGAACTGGGGGTCTCCCCTGTGATGCTGGCAGACCAGGTGCCAGCTCACGCCAAGGCTCTTAGGCCTTACTGAACACTGACAAATGGATAGCTGGAAACCAGTCTGTCTCACTGTGTATTACTATTGTTAAGATAGGTATTGGACATACATCAATGTGTATAGTGTTTAGACTGTATGAAATGCTTGTAAGTTGCTGTATGCATTAATCTCACTTATAACCTCTCTGTCCCAGCTATAAGGTAATACTTAAGAGTTTGTTCTATAACTGTAAAATGTTTGTACTGAAACCTAACCAAATAGGGGAAAACGTCACCTAATGCAAAATGCAGGATTCTTATCTCCTGCCCATCAGGAAGGACCATTGAATCCAAATGGGCCATTGTAGAACAAAGACTTTGTTGGTGGCTTCCCCCACAGCCCTGAAGAGGTTACATGCCCGAGCCCTCGTCCCATCACAGCTTGAACACTGGGGGAAGGGAATAAAAATGCTTGTTAAGAAGAACTTATTATTCCCTTGCGGCTTGAACTCTGAGGGGTGAGGATTTCTAAGGATACACAAGGAGACCCCCAGTTGTTTCACCTGGGGTAGCCCTACAGGATATACAGAGTCTGCTTACTGTAGAAATTTCTATTCCCTTTTGAAAGCTGACTGCAACTCATTTGTGTGTTTATGTTATCTGCTTTGACCTTGTAAATAACGCTCTTATTTCTTTTTCTTAGTTAATAAATCCTTAGTTGGTTTACTATGGGATTGGCTACAAGCATTGTCTTTGGTGTGAGATCTAAGATGCAAATTGACCTGGGGTAAGTGACTGATCCTTTGGGACTGGGAGTAACCTGAATAGTTTGAGAACTGTGGTGTAAAGTGACCATCTATCCCAGAATCAAGCTTGCCTAGGTGGCAAGATAGACTGGAATGCCCAAGGGGACTGTCTGTGACTCCATGGTAAACCTGTTATAGTGCTTTAGGAGTTCACACTTGTTACTGGGTTGGTGAAATCTAAGCACAGAACATACAACCAGTTTGGGTGCTCTACCCTGCTTCTTGACAGTCTGCCCTAAGGTGTGGCACTCATGGTAGTGAGCCACTTCAGACACCATGACATCCCTCATCCCAGGTGAGGTACCCTAACCACTGGGCTAAAAGTTATGAGGGGTGGCCAGGTCTTTTTCTCTCCACCTGGTTGTTATGTAAGAGCTTGCCTGAAGGGTCTGATCTGGTATGTGACCTCTGACCACACTACCGGATTGGGTCCCACACACAACCTGAATGCTGTCTTCCCCTGGTTTGTGAATCACTCTGGGGGCGTAGGTGGGAGATGGGCATCTTTCCATCTAAAGGAACTCTGCAGAGCGCATGCCCAGGGGCAAAAACATAGGCACCTAGGGAACTTGTGTGGTGGTCTGTATCCCTATGTTCACTCTTTTTACAAAATTATAATGGATTTGTACAAAGTATGCCTTATGAGGTATCATTTGAAAACTCATAATTTGCTGATCATTATTGTCCTGGTAAAAAATGTGTGGTAACATTGTATGTAAAGTTATAAGATTTTACTGTATAACAATACTGAGACATGTTCCAAGTTTAGAAAAGCGGGCTCAAATCAGTTCCTCAAAGACAAAAGGCAAACTGATGCCTCAGCCAGATGTCAACAAAATCAAATGGACTATCACCTGGTTAAGTGGCCAACCTTTGTCAGGAAAAAGGATGTGAGTGAGAAATTTACATCTTGGCAAAGAAACACCTGGAGGTTCCCATCCCCACAGACCTTCTGTCTCCTAAACCCCAGCTGGAGATGTTTCTCAAAGAAGAGAAAAAGGGTAAAAATGAGGAACAAGGGCCCCAAATCATCTCTCCCTTCATCTCTACTCACAGCATCTACAACACCTGAAGGACAAGGAAATGAACATTGAACTGGGGGAGAGGTCCTGGCTGAAAGGAATCCAGGCAGTAAGGCTGCCAAAACATGTGGTGAGAGAGACCTTTGCTTTGAATTCACTTAGCTTGTTAAGTTAGATATTAGTTTGCATTTTACCTTCTATTTCTTTGTAACCAATTCTGACTTTTATGCCTCATTACTTGTAATCACTTAAAAATCTCTCTTTCTGTAGTTAATAAACTTGTTTTATTGTTTTATCTAAACCAGTGTGCTAGGATTTGAGAGAACAAGGTTTGCGCATATTGTTTTCTATTAATGAAATGACGGACTTTATATGAGCTTGTATCATCCAGGAGAGAGTTGGGCAGTACAAGATGCACATTTCTGGGGGAAAGGCTGGGACTGGGAGTCTGTTGGTGTTACTCAGTGTAATTCATGAGTGGCTGGTTAGAGCACTCATACAATATAGCTGGGAGTGATTTACACGCTGGAGGCAAAGCAATGTAAGAGGCACCTGTGATGCTGGCAGACCAGGTCATGTCCGAGTGTATTCAGGCCAATTCATTAGTGTATTAGATCAAAGTGATTGTTACATGTATAAGGTTTTTGGTGTTTAAACTTTATAAAACTAACGTATTGTTTTTACTTATCTGTGTCCTGTCATAATACACTGTAAATACCCCTGTAACTAAATAACTTATCTGACATAAAAGAAGCCCTGTGGAATGCTAATGAAGCACGTTGTCAGAAACAGTGCTACTTCCAAATCAAATGACCATGATGTGTGATGACCTGAGGTGAGAGACTCAAAGTGCATTCCTCACTGTCATTAAAGGAAAAGCCCATGTGGCTAGAGAGACTGTCAGCTTGTCTTCTGTGAGAAGAAGATATAAGAATGGATTCAAAGAAAGATTCTTCATCTTTGGACTGTTTGGACTTTTACGGGGAAGCACACCAGATGCAAAGTGGAGATCCCCGGAGACAGTCTGGTGTGACAGACCCAGACCAGTGGGGAACAGGAGTCTGGTAGAGGGCAAATATACTGGTCACTGGATGAGTAGTTTTCTGTTCCCTGAGTGACCAGAGCAGGGGCTGCACTAGAGTAATCAGGAACCTGCTAGAACCAGTTAAGGCAGGCAGGCTAATTAGGACACCTGGAGTCAATTAAGAAGAAGCTGCTAGAATCAATTAAGGCAGGCTAATCAGGGCACCTGGGTTTTAAAAAGGAGCTCACTTCAGTTTGTGGTGAGAGTGTGAGGAGCTGGGAGCAAGAGGCGCAAAGAGCTGAGAGTGAGAGGGTGAGGGTGAGGGTGTGCTGCTGGAGGACTGAGGAGCACAAGCGTTATCAGACACCAGGAGGAAGGTCCTGTGGTGAGAATAAGGAAGGTGTTTGGAGGAGGCCATGGGGAAGTAGCCCAGGGAGTTGTAGCTGTCATGCAGCTGTTACAGGAGGCACTATAGACAGCTGCAGTCCACAGGGCCCTGGGCTGGAACCCGGAGTAGAGGGCGGGCCCGGGTTCCCCCCAAACCTCCCAATTGACCTGGACTGTGGGTTCTTCCAGAGGGGAAGGTCTCTGGGCTGTTCCCCAACCCACATGGTGAATCTCTGAGGCAAGAAAATCCGCCAATAAGCGCAGGACCCACCAAGATAGAGGAGGAACTTTGTCACACTGGGGTTCCCTGAAAGACTTTTGGGAAATTGGCAGTTTATTACATCACTGCCACCTATTGGAATTACAAACTGTGCCTCACCTGTCCATATATTTTACCTGCTTTAACCTCTCAGTAACACTCATTCTTTTTTCTTAGCTAATAAACCTTTTGTTAGTTTACCACCGAATTGGCTGCCAACATTGTCTTTAGTGTTAGATCTAGAGTACCAGTTGATCTGGGGTAAGTGACTGGAACCTGGGAACTGGGAGAAACCTAAGGTGGTGTGATTTTTGGTTTAAGTGACTATTATCTCAAAGTCCAGTTTGTCTGGAGTGGCAAGAAAGACTGGAGAGTCTAAGGGGATTGTCTGTGACTCCACAGTAAGACTGTTACAGTGATCCAGGAGTTCACATTTGTTACTGGCTTGGTGAAATCTAATTATAGACCACACCACCAGTTTGGGGTGTCTGCCCTTGTTTTCTGAGTGTCTGCCCTGAGGTTGTTGGCGATCCCTTGAGGTCGAGGTTGATCTTTCACAGGTTTTATTTTTCATGGGTCCTTTGGTGATTGAAGAGTCTGATTCTTGAGCCACAAGCTCTTTGGCAGACATTGCAGGTGGTGTTGGAAGACAGTGTGACAGCACCTCAGGTTTGTGAACTGAGGGAACACAATTATCCATCAGTCCAGATTGTACCCTGGGGAATGCCATAACTTGTAAAGCAAAAACTTAAGTGCTGAGTGAGTTTAGGTGCCTATAGGTTTCAGCAGGAGTTTTGTGTATAGGCTCCTAAAACAGGGACTTAGGCACCTAACTCCTTGTGTGCATCCAGGCCTTGGTGACTCCCGTGGAGAGATGCTGATTGGTATTTAGTCTCCATTAAGGTGCCTTTATTGACAACCTATGTACTGCACTGTTCCATTCACAAGGATTGATAGCTCTGTTGATGTGCTAGGAGAAGCTACTGAAGAAAAAAGATGCATCAATGATGAGCAAAATTCAAAATATTTAGAGATTTTTATGCTTATCCCAAACCCTTTGCTCAAGAAAAAGGGCTGGGAATCTCAAGGCTGGCTTTTTTGGGAGGTTTTCAGTATTCATTGGCTATGGATGGGTCAGAAATACAGCAAGACTAGTCTTTCTCATGATACTTCAATACTTGGTTTGTGTCCTGGCTGAAGCCAGGAAGTAGAGAGTTACAGGGAAAAAGAAATAAATAAGTGTTGGGGGGGAAAAAAGCTAACTAATCTGCTTCAAACTGCAGTGCATCAGATACCCTAACTTAATCTAGCTGATTTCTCTGTCTGCTTCTGTAATACTCCTCCCTGTACTCTCTGAATGTCTTTTGGTGCAGACATTTGTTTCTTAGTTTATCTGAACTGCTTTGCCCATTCCTCATAATAGGCAGGAGTGCCTCCTAATTGGAGATCCTGGACTCAGCATGGAAAGTCCTTAGGCTCTTTCTGGCCAGGACTCCTGCTGCCAACAAACACCAGGTTGGCAGACACAGCATCCCATGGGCTGGGAGCAGGATTTTGCTAGTATTTCATTCATTGTGGCATATGAGCTAGACTCTCCCAGTCCCAAGCTATAGGTCACTGTCATGGAGTGCCCATGATTGCCCAGGCCATATGCAGAGTCATTAATGCTGACTGGCTTGTTTCACTAGGACATCGGTACCAATCACTAATGGATATAGAGAGAATCTTGCAGATTGTAACATTACTTGCTCTATCTCTTCTGGAGAACGCCTGCTTCTATGACTATAATGAAAGAATGGGCCTACTAAGGACGGGAGAAATGAGGCCCATCCCAAACTTCTTCCCAATGCTCAAACTAGACTGTTGAACATCTTAGAGGGTTTTTTTTCCCCATAAGAGCCCAGGGTGAGATTTTCAAGTGCTTGTCACCCAGCAACTCTCATTGTGACACTTAATGGCCAGATGTTTGAAAGAGCTCAGCACCTGACATCCACCCAATGTATTGAGCTCTTCTGAAAACCTGGCCACTTATTTTGGTACCTAAGTAGGAGATGAGCTCTTTAGAAAATCTGATTCCTAGTATGACGCCTCTTTGTACAGGAGGGCAGTTCCTGGCTGGAGCCAGAGGAATGAGGAGGGATGCTCCCTAGGCTACAGCTGAAGGAATCAGGCCAGGGCAGGGCGTTTTTGCTGGCCACAGTCAGTGGCAGGCATTCAGAAGGACCCTGATGATTCAGTCCAGAGAGGGAATTTACCCCAAAGGGCTATTTAGTTTATAATTGGCTGTGAAGGGCAAGGAACTGCTTCTATTTTGAGTTTGTTGTATCCCAGAAGGGGTTTGGACTGTGTGACCTGGCCGGAGGGCCAAGCCACAGAACACACACAGAGACAGGCTGACCACGGGCAGGTGGTGCTGGGAGCTGAAGAGAAAGGCAGCTCCGTGCCTGGATGGCCAGGGGGTGAGTGCAAACTATGACACTGTCAAAATAAAAACAACAGGAAAGCCTTCCTCGTGTGTTTGTGTGTGCACTTGTGCATGAGAGAAGGACTGATGGATTGATTTCAGGATGAGGGACCTGATTAAAACAAACCCTCCCATGAGTTTATAAACAAAGCCAAACAATCTGGTAAAAGAAGTTTTGATTTTAAAACCTTTCTCTTCACACCTGGTGAACATTCATCTCACTTAGGAATTTGGACTTGATCATTTGACCCCTCTCCCACCTTCTAATCATTGCTTGCATTTATAAATCCTTCCTGATCTAGGTTTCCTACTATGGTTATTTCTAAATGGCTAGATTGAGTGATGAGCTCTATTCAGGGTTTAGCTGCTACCTGGGTTCTACACTTTTTCATGACTTTATCAAGATAGATTGTATTTTTCAGCATTTTTCTGGACTGAGGAGAAGCATACAAGTGTCCTTCCATCATCAACAATATACTTTGGGCTTTGGTTCATTCTACTAGATCTTTATTGTGCTCTTCATCTTAGAGTGACTTCTCAGTCCTCCTGCCCCATCCCTTGTTCACCACTGTCTCATTTTCCCACTTTTGTAAATGTGTTTACTCTTAAACCTCCTCTCAGGGCTATAAATAAGAGGACGTGGATCTCTTGTTACTACAGAAATCTCCATTTTTGTTTAGAAATGAGCTTTGCAGAGGAACACGTTTTAGGAAGTAGGCCTGGTCCAGGCTGAGAATGGGGCATCTCTCTTTTATGGGACTGTGCCTGTAAGGGGGAACAAAAAATTGTAGTCAATATTTTCAAATGTGGGTGCCTAAAGTAAGGAGGCGTCAGCGTCCTAACACTCGCCGCACAGGCTGGGCTAGAAGAGTTAGTCCTCCAAAGGCCTAGAAGGACCAGGTGGAGACACTGGCCAATTGGGAGCCAGCCGGGCAGTTAATCAGGCATACCTCTTCTTAGGGGCAGTAGTGGGTGAGACTGGGACAGAGAAGCTCCTCAGTGCTATAGCAGAACCTCAGAGCCCCGTCAGGGCCTGATCTTTAAGTGCTGCATCTAAGTGCTTGCCTTTGGGGTTTTCCTTGTTTATTTAAAGACACTGCCAAATTTCTGAGTTTATTTTTATTTAACTGTGTAGAGACTGACACTGAGTTTATGGCAAGGGCTATCCTGCTCCAAGCCAGAGGCCAAAATTTGTGCACTCAGGCAGGGAGTGTTGATTCCATTGCAATAGCCTGAAAGCAGTGTCCTACTACTGAGACCCACCGCTGGACTACCAATGCACGCCCTGAGACCTGCCGCTGGACTACCA
>NW_020664584.1:9676230-9719116 GCF_002925995.2 Terrapene triunguis | reverse complement strand
GACCTGCCGCTGGACTACCAATGCACGCCCTGAGACCTGCCGCTGGATTACCAATGCATCGTTATCTTATACCAGATCGATAAAATGTATTCGTTGCCTCGTGTTTCAGATGGGAAGGTCTCTTAGAAGTGATCTCTACTCTTCAAAGAAGAAAACAGCATGGGGTGTGAATAACCCTACACCTGTCAGAACACTGCAGCATGAACACTATCACCTTTTATGGAGCTCATTACTAACCCTGCATTTCATTTCAGAAGCAGATACAGAATAACTGGATCAGGATTTATACTCTACTGTGCGTGACAATTGAAGAGAGAGGCTTTATCAATCTCGCCCGCATGGCAGCAGACCTTCAGAATCCTCCTTTATAAATATGTCACTTACATGTCCCAAAGGCAAAGCGAGAATTTGTAAATGAAAACTTTTTCACACAAATCTTTTGTAGGGTTTATAAACCTGCTGATCGGATTTGTAACTCCAGACGCAGATTTGTATATTTGCCGCAAGATTTGAAGGATTTAAAAATCTATCTCTTGACTTGTGAAACAATCCCATGTTTTAGAAACTAGGTAGCTAAACCTAAGACTAAAAGTACACAGCACTTGATTCTGAAGGTTTACTGACAGGATTTATACATTAGAAAGTACAGATAATGTAACTCAGGTGTATTAAATCCCAGTTTATTAACAAACTCTGAAGTAATAGCTTTACAAATAACTCCAGAGACATTGAAAAGAGCTTAACCCTTAGACTGCCATCTACATGCATACTAAAGAGGATATATAAGTATACAGGAGACCAAATTCATCCGGAGTGTAACACCTTCCAATGCCTGCAGTAACTTGTCCTTCCCCGCACCTCTAGAACAAAGGGAACTGTACCTCAGAGGGGTGTCTGTGAGCCACAGCGCCTCCTGGGGCTATTCCTGGTGCACTGCTGCTTTCACACCGTTGTTTAGGGCTGTGGCTCCAGGCATAAGCCAACTCTCATTGATTAGAGGCCGAACTCTTGCCCGTTAGGTAAGTGCTCCACAAAATTCTGCTAAGGCCCATGTCTTGTATTCTGACTGGAACCCCCCTTCCTGCCATATTCCTCTGCATTATTCCTGCTAGGACACTGATAACTCTAGAGCCTCCTCCAGCTCTTCAGTGCCCCTTACATGATGATTGCGTTCGCTATCCTCTGTGGGTCTGCTGGAGCACCTCCTACCCTGCCCTTTCTCAGGCCATGCAAATGGAGTGGAGATCACAGCCCTGCCCCTGCTACATGCGATGCTGGTGTGGGGATAGTGACAAGGACACTCATAAGCTTCTAGAATCCCTCCATGGCCTGCCAAGCATCCTGGAAGGAGGATAGGAGGCACAGAGAGAGGAGAAATACTCCCCCCTTGCTCCTAGCAGCCAGGAAGGGATAGAGAGGACTCCTGTGCAGATCTGGAAATCATTAATAACAAATCACATGAGGCAGGGTGTTGTTTCAACTCTTGCTTTAATGATCTGGAGAGGGGGAGAGCACTGAGGTAGCACAATTAGAAGGTGACACAAAGTTATTTAGGTTCATTGAGTCCAGGGAGGACTTTCAGGAGCCTCTGAGAGAACTGAGCAAGGTAGGTGAATGGGCAAATGAAGTTCAGTGTGTCAACACACGTAAAGTAATGTATGTTGAGGGAAACATTTCAATGACTCAGACACCTTAGGAGGTTCTAAGTTAACTGCATCATCCTAACAAAGGGACCCGGGCATCACTGTAGGCAGCTCGAGGGAGACCTCTGCTCAATGTGCAGCCACGGTCAAAAAAGCAAACAAGATGTTGGGATGCAGAAGAAATGGGATGGAGAATAATACAGTTACAATTATAATGCTATTATGTAAATCAGTGGTGCAGCCTCATCAGGGTACAGTGTGCAGCACTGGTCACCCCATCTAAAAAAGGGATATTGCAGAATAAAAGCTGTTCAGAGAATGGTGATGAGAGTGATCAAGGGGCTGGAAGACCTCTCCTGTGAAGAGAGATTGACAAGGTTGGCATTGCTATCTTAGAAAGGCAACAAAGAAGAGGAGACCTGGTGAAAGCACGTAACATATTAAATGGTCTAAAAAGTGTAAATCGAGAGTTTCTATTCTCACCTGACTCAGAACACCAGAACAAGGGCAATGAAATTAAAAGATGGGAAATTCAAAACTGATAAAAGAAAACAGTGTTCCACATAATGAAATTATCACAGGATGTTGCTGAGGCCAAGAACGTAGCAAGCATGTGATGATACTAGCCATTGTTGGAGGCAGGATGGCCCAGGAGCGTGATCAGTCTAGCAATTCCTATGTTCTTAAACACCCTTTCCAGCAGCCAGGAAGGGGAAGAGGGGCAGAGTGTAGAAGGGAGGCGGAGACTTTTGCATTGTGGTGTCAAATCAATGCAGGAGGACATTGTCATGATGATGAAGGGGCAGGATGCATACATTGCAACACAACATGAAGGCATCACACAGTGATGCCGTGATGAAGTACCTCTCCAACTCTTCCAAGCTGAATGTCAACATGCTATGAACATGAGTAATCTGCCTGGGGCTGTGGGCCATTGTCTGGCTTGTGGGGAGAGGGCCCCTCAACTCCTAGTCTCCTCCATGGAATACCCCCCTGCAGCACCAGCCTGCGGAGCTGCCTCTCTGGGTTTTGGGGGAAGCCAAGATTGAAGTTTCTTCTGTGGGGGATGGGGGAGCTTTTTTGTGGGTGCCATGCCAGAATTTGGGCCTAGAGTTGGAAAAGACCTGTTAGGTTTGTGGTTCCTAAATCTGAAATCCAGGGAGATCTTCCTGATTGTCCACACAATGAATACTTTGCAAACCAGGCATGGGGGGGGAGATGAACCTGGAGAGAACCTCTCTATTACCAAGAGCTCTGCAGGAAGGAAAGACTGAAGAATCCATGTGAGGGATCCATTGCTAACCCAGCCAGTGCAGTGTATTGTCTTGTGCTTTGTCCAATGGCTCATTACACATCCCAGGTGACTTTGACCTCAGCTAATGATGAAGATAATGCCTCATATCCTCTGCAATGATGGAGTAGGAAGGACATGGGCTGGGCAAGTGGACTTCATGCAATACCAGCCTTAAACCTCTGCTCCTTGGTTTGTCTGTGAGCAGTAACCATTTTCTTTCTATGTGCCTTTGATTTTTTGGTTTTTCTACATTTTACAAACATGTCAGAAAATAAGGGATTTCATCTCATAATCAGCTCTTCTCCGGCCAATTCACATGTACCAAATGCACCAACACGATAAATTTGTATTTCAAGAGCAGCTTGTCATTTGTAGATAGAAACACCTTAAATACCTTGCAGGAATTCATCAGGACTTGGAGTGATACTAATTCTCTCCCTCCCCTCCAGCCCCTGTCCCTCTGGTGCCCTGTTATCTTTTGTTTAGAATAATCGAGCCCTCCAGGAATGGAATCCCCAAGGGAGCAGGGTGTGTCAGGATAGCCACGGGCAGTTTGCAAACTCTGCTGGTATCTGTAGCCCTTGGATGCTTATAGAAGCCCAGTGTATTCCCTGCTGTCAAGGGAATGTGATGCTCATTGCACTCCTCTGCCCAAGCTTGCTGTGGAACAAGATGATCGTGCACAATAGTGAGTCCAAATGCTGGCACAAAGCACACTAGAACATGCTCGTTGAAATAATAGCGACATCATAATAAGCCAGTGGAGAGCAGGCCGACTGGGAAAGCTCAGGGGAGGTCGGGCGGAGCAGAACTGGAAAAGAGGCCGGGCGTTTCCTTTAGGTTTGGCTTGCATAAGTAGCTAACCATTTTTAAAAGTTCAACACTCATTTCAATGGTCAGTTTCTCTCTCTTGTTGTTTCTGACTGTTCCTGGGCCATTGGTGGCTTCTCGTTACTTTGGTAACATCTTTGCTTTATTATTTGATTATTTGTATGATGGGAGCAGTTGGAAGTTCAGGGCACCATTGTGCAAGGCGCTGTACAAATTTAGACAGACGGGTTCCTTACTCCTTCTGTGGAAGGGAGCTTTGGGGTAGATTTTCAAAGACACAGATAGAAATCAGGACACCAAATCCCACTGGCTTTCAATCAGTAGAGCTGGGAGGGAGGGGCAATGGGTGATTTGGGGTTGGCTGGAGAGTGAGCCTGCCCCATATTCCCCTGGCAACTCCTGTCCTGCAGGGCTGGGCCCACCTCCCCACTCCAGGCATTGCTGCCTGGTGCATGGGGTCACAACGCCATTCAGGTTTGGCCCAGCCTCCCCTTACATCATGACAGAGGGGCGGCTGGGCTACGTTTGAACGAGTGGCGCTGGGACGTGGTACATGGAGTGCAGCGCCATGCAGTTCTGTGTGATGTGTCCCAATGCGCGAAGCAGGGAGCAGGGACCAACCTCGCGGGACAGGAGCTGCTGCTGCTGGATGAGTGCGGGGCAGACTCTCTCTCTAGCCCTGGGTGAAAATTCATGTCGTACACTTGTCAATTGCATAATATGCTTGAAACCCCACCACACATAAACCTAAAGGCCACTGGGGGGCAGTCACCTCCCCACCTTGTCCCATTAGCTCTGCCACTGCATTCAGTGCCAACTGGGCACCTGACTGCCACTTGTGCTCTCCCTGTCTATTTCAATCCCGCATTAAAACTCAAACCCTTGCATCGCATTCGCAGGGACGCCTGAGATTAAGAGCACGTGAAGGACTTTACAGTTCTGTTCTGTCCATCATTCGTGCTGTTTGTTACCAGGCTCTTTGCATTTCACTCCGCTTGGACAGCGGCGCTGGACGAATCAGTTTGTATTTTCTCTTTCTAGTCAATTTGGGTGAAGGATCGTTGTGCACTTAGGCCCCAATCCAGCACTTAGATCTTTTACTTAACTTTAGTCAGGTGCTTACGCTGATCCCTTTTCAGCAGAGCACAAAGCACGTGCTTCAACCCCAGGGGACTTAAGTACATGCCTCGAGTGCTTTGCTAAATCAGGGCTGAACAGCCCAGGGCCTGCTCCAGCCTACCACTGAACTCAAAGGCAAACCTCTTATTGATTCAGATAGGAGCAGGATCAGACTCCATATGCTGAGCCCCTGAGCATCCATTCAGTCCTTACCCAGGCACCTCCCATTCATTCCAGCGGCCCTCAGGATTCAAGTCAAAGGACACACTTGACATTTTCATCACATCTGTCCTGGCCAATGCAGTGAAACCCAGCGCGCGCGCCCCCCCCACCCTTTGTAACACAGGTGCACAGCTGGGGGTGCTGTTGGATCTTGGGCTACTCCTGGATGCCCAAGTAGCTGCAGAGACCGAGAGCACTTTTTTCCATCTGCACCTGACAAGACACCTGCAACCCTTCTTCTCTGGGCCATGGGGCAGATTCTCTGCCTTGTTCTGCTCAGTGCAAAGGGAGCAAAGCCTCCCCTGGATCCCAGCTGGCTGGTGTAGCACCTTCTCCCTGCAGCCCCTGCCAGAGGCACGGTTTTGGAAGTCAGGAGGAGTGGCCGCATATGAGCTACCCCCAGCTAGCAGAAGGTCCTTTGGGGACCAGAGCCAGCTGGAGCAATTTAGAGCAGGCCCAGAGCAGGGTCTCGGGGAGCTGTGACTGGCTGTTGGCTTTCAGCTTCTTCTCCTTGTCCTCTGTCTTAGGTGGCTGTGTGGGGGGAGGGGAGCCATCCTGTGTTAAGTGCTGCCCTGCTCTGCCTCAGGCTCTGATGGACAGGATATTCTCTGCCTTGCAATGCAGTGGGCGGCCAGCAGGGAAGCAGAGAAGGGACCGCGGCTGCTCGGCTCCCACAGGAGCTGCTCCTGGGGCTGATGAGGAAGTAATGGGAGACTCTGCTGTCTCCTGCTGTCACAGGCTGCGGCTAAGGCAGCACGTGCTTCGTCTAGTCCAATAGATGCTGTTTTCTTAACAGAGTTGCCTTCGGGAGCCACAAGACTGGAGCTCCCTGGTGCATCTGACCCAGCTGCCAGTCTATAGGAAGCATACACCGGGGTCGGCAACCTTTCAGAAGTGGTGAGCCGAGTCTTCATTTATTCACTCTAATTCAGTGGTTCCCAAACTTTAACAACCTGTGAACCCCTTTCACTAAAATGTCAAGTCTCGTGAACCCCCTCTTAAAAATGAATATTTCCAGGGATTTTCTCCTGTACCTGAGTATAAATTATAAAAGCAGTGATCTTGGAAATATAAAATTTGTTTTTGTGACATGTTTATTACACACTATGTATTATTAATTATTATTTATCATTACAGTATTTTTATTGCATTATGAAAATGGCAACACTCTTCCAAGATCTCACTTTTGTAGCTTGTATCACTTTGAATAAGCCTGTTATAAGACAAGGCTCCTATGTTTCATCAAGGAGTATCAGATGTGAAACAGCATGAAGGTATTTAAGAAGCCAACTCAGAGTTCCTCCTACACAAGCATTCAGGTCTTGAGCAGTCCAGGCAAACAACGCACGTTACAACAAAGCTTAAATTTGTTCTTCATAATAATTTTAAAAATAATACTAGCTGCCTATTTAATTTTAAAAACAGCAAAAAATATCCACCTCCCTTTCCATTTCTTATAAGGAGTCTTGAAGGTTAAGTCTCCTCAGTGTCCCATGCTGCCCAGGGTCCCTAGGGACAGCTCTGTCCGCCATTAGGGAATTTTTCCCCGAGAACCCCCTGTAACATTTCGTGAACCCCCAGGGGTTCACGAACCCCAGTTTGGGAAACACTGCTCTAATTGAAGGTTTCGCTTGCCAGTAATACATTTTAACGTTTTTAGAAGGTCTCTTTCTATAAGTCTATAATATATAACTAAACTATTGTTGTATGTAAAGTAAATAAGGTTTTTAAAATGTTTAAGAAGCTTCATTTAAAATGAAATTAAAATGCAGAGCCCCCTGGACTGGTGGCCAGGACCCGGGCAGTGTGAGTGCCACTGAAAATCAGCTCGTGTGCCACCTTTGGCATGCGTGCCGTAGGTTGCCTACCCCTGGCATACACACATGTGTAGTATTGCTGGGCTTGCTAACTTTGCCTTCTTGTTCTTGCCCAGCATGGTGGCAACTGGAAGGAAGGAAAGGGTTAATAAAGAGTAATTAATGTAAGAAGTCTGTGCATTATTACATTTCATTTGAGCTTTAATTAGACAGCTTTTTTTCTTTATATAAAAGTCTTTGTTGTGTCAATTAGTTGATTGACTATCATCCGGTTTCTGGGTTAGTGAAACCTGATCTGTTGTGAATGAATTTGTTTATCAGGGAAAAGGGACCATGGAATGGAAAAAAATTTCAATTAAATGTCAGTGTGCTGAGTGACAAGCTGCATTTGATAGGGCTTTTAGTTTAATTGCTTGTATTTCATTAAGAGATTTATTTATCAGGAGAATTCTCCATTTTAGAAAGATCTTGGCTGGAGCTTTGTTTGCTTCTGCCTTTTTGGGTACATTTGTGATATTCCAAAAGCAGAGAGCACTCTTTTTAATTTAGGATGGATAATTTATTTTCCGCTGCCCAGAGATCATTACGTTATCAACCATAGCCAATTGCTGCCTTCCGATGACATCCAAACACAAAATGGTATGTAGCCAGCACAGTGTGTACCCTGATGTCAAGCACTTGAAAGCAGATGAAAGGTTATCATCAAAGATCTGATAGTCTCTTGACTGTTCCATGACCGCACTGAAAACAGCTTGTTAATCTCACACATTTATTTGGGTAGAAAATTGCCCAGCTGAAAGCCCTCGGAATGTTTCAGAAAGTCTTAAATGTCTTTTAGCCTGGAAGTTCCTTTGGGCGGGGGTGGATGGTCTCTATTTGTGTTTTGTTCAGGCCCCAACACATCACTGATATTTAACAAAGACTAAATAAGGTGTCTTTTGTAAAGAGCAGGTGCCCGTGTGAGATACTATATTATCACTCTTACGGCTAGGCTAGATGCAGTTTCTAGACCAGTGGTTCCCAAACTTGTTCCGTCGCTTGTGCAGGGAAGCCCCTGCGGGAAGTGGCGCGGGCCGAGGGACGTACTGGCCGCCGCTTCCAGCAGCTCCCATTGGCCTGGAGCAGCGAACCGCAGCCACTGGGAGCTGCGATCGGCCAAACCTGCGGACGCGGCAGGTAAACAAACCGGCCCAGCCCGCCAGGGGCTTTCCCTGCACAAGCGGTGGAACAAGTTTGGGAACCACTGGTCTAGCCCAATATAATCAAAATGGTGCAAGCAGCTCACATGGCTGCTGTTATCCAGGTATAAAGGTGCTTACAGCAGTGTAGCTTGTTTTGGTAAATGTATGGTTGTTTCTAAACCAATATCGTTCATCCAGTATAAAAACCGTGTGTAGACAAACCCTTGAACTACAGAGCCCATCTGTATGGGTGACAGAGCTGAGGATTTTATCAAAGCTGCTGAAATTTACAATAAATGAAAATCCACTCCCTGTCACTATCCAGGGAAGTAGCATGGCCTCCACATGTGGACCTCCATGGAGGCACAAGTGCAGGTGCTCACCTCTGCTCAGGAGCCTAACCCCTGCATGCCTACAGGCAGGAGGCAGTCTGAAAGGCACATGCAACGTTAGCTGATATATAGGTGTTTGCACCTGCAAGCATGTTCACATTCAGTTTTACAGCTGGACAAGTGTTGCTTCTTGGCTCTATGTCAGAATCCTGGCCTTAAACTCAGAAACAGGAGCAGCCCTGCTGCTGTGTTACTGGGTCAGCTGCCGGACCTCAGGTGGGCATAGGTGCTGGAATTAGGAGTGCTGGGGATGCTGCCACACTCCCTGGCTTGAAGTGGCTTCCATCATATTCAGGGTTTACAGTTTGCTTCAATGGCTCCCAGCACCCCCACTGTACAAATTGTTCCAGCCCCCCTGCAGATAGGGCACACCCAGAGCAGGACCCGGAGCAGAGCATGCATGAGAATGATATCACCATGCTGTGCATAAGACAGGAAGTGGAATTGACCATTAACAAAACAGTGACACTGCCACAGTGCAGCCAGAGTAGAGGGGAAGACAGCTCAGTGCTGCTGCTGCCCAGGGATGGAGAGAAAATCTCCGCCTACAGGCCTGTTGATCAGTCTCCTTTCGCCAGCGAGACATTCACTAAAGGAGAAAGGGGAAGTGAAATAAATTTGCAGGGCTGTCTCCCAAAGCCACCCCTGTTTCCTAGTCAGTCCCGACCCCGGCAGTTCTGAGAAGGTTCAGCCCAGACACTTGTTGCCCAAACTGATTGCGATGGTGCGATCTGAAAAATAATCTGTAAAAATGTCATTGTGGTGTGTGGCTGCACCGACCTTCTACCTGCCTGTGACAGGCACATTTAATCCAAAGGCAGCGAGTGGAAAGGAGTGCGGAGCAGAAGGCAGTAGCATGGCTTGTCAGCTGCTTAGCATCCTCTGTGCAACTTTCTTTCAAACTCCTCAACTCTCTTCCTCCAATGGACCTTGCAGCTTCTTGGACATGCGGCTGACACTCGCTAGGTGCTCTGTATCTACTGCAATATACATAATTATTTTAAATAATAATTATACCCAGCAAGTGAAAGATCAAGTCCTTTTCCTCCTGAACCCATCGAATCACACCTCTGCCCTTCCGCCTTTTCTGCCATTGCAGGGTTCAGTGCCCCCCTCCTGTTGCCCAGACAGCAGAACCAGGCCAAGGTCTGGTCTCGAAAACTCATTATTTGTACTAGTCAGTGACCAGAATTCACTTTGTAAGGATTCAGGTAAGGTGCCAAGAGGCAGTGCACAAACTCCTAGCAATTATACCCTGCCGGAACACTGCGTCTGTTATGCAGCGCAGGCAGCACCAGCAAAGGACAAAGAGGCACAAAGTCAGTTGCTGATGCAGAAGAGAATGACAGGACACAGACGTACTGTGCAAGTTATGCTCCCTGGGGCCAAAAGGTTTCACATTTACTTATGGATATTCTTACCTGGGTAAAAAGTCTGGGCAGAGCAGCATTGGGATTGAAGAGGACACCAGGACTTTGCACTGGAGTCTACTGAGGGGGGAAAATTACCTCCATTAAGGACCCCAGTGTTGCCAAGGAGACTTTGGAACGGGGGAGACGAGAAAAGGGAAACAATCTGTGGAACCTGGTTTGAACAACTTTCAAAGGGATCGTGTCATGTGACAAGAGCTAAGAATCCCCGAGAGTCCCTTTCCTCTACCTCTGAACGAGGAACTTTGTTAGATTAAGGAAGAGAGAATTATCCCTAAAGCTACTCTCTGCCTCTGCTTCCCCGCAGAGCTTCTGCCTAGAACCTCCCCCACCTCTCCTCCTGTCACAGTCGGAAAGGAACAGTACACACATCTGTTCCTGCTGCACCTTGACCGGCTCAGCCATGTGGGATCTCAGGGTGTGGCTACCAGTAACAACAGTTGGTGTCCTCTGATATTTTTTTCATACTTCTAGCAGGAGTGGATCTCCTGGTAGAAGCTTTGGGCTGGGTCTGATGGTTAAAGGAGACCTTTGAGACCCTTTAAATTGGGCATCTCTCAGCCTCACAACCTTAAGCAGTGCCACTTAGGCTGAAGACTGATCTCTGAGGCTGGCCCCATGGTTCTGCTTTGTTAGCTCAAGCTGAGCTGGACTAGGTATGTGATGCTGCTCTGTGGCTCAGCAGAACTAGTAAGGGGTTTTTTGTTGCTGAATTTTCTTAGCAATCTGTACTGCTCTCTCTCAGCCAGTCCATCCCCGTATGGCCAGCAGGAGATGAAAGCAATAAGCTTCACTTCATACTGTACCCCCAAAGCTCGGAACACCACACTGGCAAACTGTGGCCCTTTGTCAGTGTCTGGTTTATCACAGATACTAGAATGGGAAGAGATGCCCTATAGCTAGGGCGGGTTGAACATTTTCTTTTGAAACTGCCTTTTTAAGGAAAATTGGGTTTTCGAATAAATTATTATTTTGCGGAAGAAATCTCTGCTCTTCTCCGCCATGTGAAGCAGCCACTAGAGGGGGACATATCACACTTAGCCAGCCTGTTCCATGCCCAGCAGGCTCAATAAAACGTCCCTTTTTTAATCATTACAAACAAGTCCTGCCTCTTGTCTCCCACAAGAGCTACTGCACCACCCAGCCGACTGAGCTATCTTCTGGCTCCCTGGAGGAGACTTATTGCACTTCGCCTTGCAAGGAGTGCGCTCAGTATGCAGCGCGGCTGCGTCCCCTCAGTCACAGATGTTTTGTTCTCATCCCTAAGTAGCTAAACAAGCTTGTGCCTATCTGTAAATCTCCATCATCCTAACTGTGGCGCGTTGCCTGAGATAAGGGTGCTAGGCAATGATAATTATGTTTTCATTTGTTGTGAGAAAACTTAATACACAGACTGGCAGAAATATTATTCATCCCCCGTTAATTATGATCTGCTTACTGTAGGTAATCATGCAAAAACAAAAAATGTAATCAAAATAAAATAAAGGGGGAAGCAGCTTGTGTGTTTGCCTCCACTCGCTGTGGAATTAGCTCCTGCGATACCCCGCCACCCAATTATTACTCTGTGATGCTTCGTGGCAACTTAAAGGGACCTTGCCTTCATTGTCGCAGTGATGCTGCCCTCCATGGTGATAATGGGGATTGCAGCAGGAGCTCATGCGTGTGGGGAGAGGCCCATGGAACTATGCTCAAGAAACAATTCACAGAGAAAAGTACTTGGGATGATTGGATGCTGGGCCAAATTCTGACACTGGTGTAGCCAAGAAAAATCTGGAGTAACTGCACTGACTTACTGGAGTTAATAGGGGAGTCACAGTGGTGGAACTTCTGAATTGCAGCATTTCAAGCAAAGCACACAATGGCCCACTGTGCTTTCCCCCTCCAGACCATGGGAAAAGTCATGACTGAGTGGGATTTGCTGGTGCTAAAAGGCAGGTGGATGGGCAGACTAGGCCAGAAGACGGTGACTTTTCATTGGGGAGCGAGGTGACCATGCTTACAAATGGAACTACAAAGAATGGATTCAAGAATGACTCCATTACAATGATGGCTCCCAATCTCCTGGGGCATTTGTCCCAAGTTCCCAGGACTCAGAGCTTGGCTGCACAAGCTAGATCCATCCCTAATACAAGCAAAAGTGTAACAGCCATGCATGTCTGCAATTACTCAGGGTTTATTGTAAAGATTGTGTCTAATTAGGGACACTCTTGTGATCCTTCCACTGTTGCTGATATAGGCCTCCAATTCCTATGATCACATTGTAGTCCACGATGGAGTTTAGGTTGCTCCAGGTTTTTGAGATCCTCTGTGGGTCAGAGTGCATGTTAATCAATGGAAGGTGTGCAACGCCCCCACGACCAGCATGGAAGCCCTGCCTCTACTGAGATTTGAAGCAGAGCTAGCACTTTTCTAGAGGACCATGTTTAAACCCTGTACTCACTTGGGAAGTCCTAATGTGGTGTTAACTCTCACTGTAAACAGGACATGAGCATCTTCTTTAAGGGCAGCCTGAAATACTTGTATTGGTGATTGGGAACAACTGCATTGCTAAACACTTTCCTCCTCTCCGATGACCCATGGATGAGCTATGCCACTCATCACATTAAAAACTGGTGAGCTACAAACACTGTAGTGGGGGCTAACGAATACATTACATGCAAAATATGTATCATGGAGGGGTGAAAACCTCTTGGCAAACTAGAGTTAAAAACATGTTTCAGTGGCACCTAATAGGGCTGCTGTCTACTATGGTCTGTCTACACTTTCTGTACAACTGTATTTACTAGCCCGTTTACACTGGGTACATGAAATACTCTCACACTGGTATAAATTCATCCTTTGGGTAATAAAGGGATGAAACACATAGGCTAGAATATGTACCATTGCACAGCAACGGATGAGAATTGTCAGACAAGGCACTTTTCTCAAGCACCGTAAGCATAATAAACACTTAGACTGACACAATGTTGGGAGAGCTTGAGTTCCCATCCCAAGTCCCCTCCTTCTCAGAAATAATAAAAAATATATATATTTTAAGGAAAGTCTCCACAACCATCTTGTCCCCTCAGCTGAAAAGAAACCTCCTTCTGAGATCCTAACACTGTATATGGATGGGGAAGAATACCTAGACTTTACATCCCTTGAAAGAAAGTATTTACATCTGTACAGAAACAAAGAAAGACAGCAGCACGGTTTTTTGCAGAAGTGTCTGGGGCTGTGTGTGTGTGTGTTGGGGGCGGGGGGGATGTAGCTCTTAGAGAACTGGCTTTTCCCAATGGGTTCAAATTTGGCCTGTGATTAACTTTTGGTTTGCACTTAAATGCTGTTAGTTCTGTGTTCCTCACCTAGCACACTGGTCCTAGTCCACAACTAGGGCTCTTATGCACTGCAGTAATACAACTAATACATAATAATAATACTCTCAACCAATGAGGGAAGAGAAATAATACCATATGACTCCCGTGACCAATCACAGATATGCCATTCTGCTCAAACTGCAAGCTATAGCCTGGACACAAGTTGTGAGCCATGGAATTGAATCATTTGAATAATTACTAAATTCCTGATTACACTGATTTTCCTGGAATGGCCAGGAGCAGAAAAAGAGGTGACATTTGTCACACCAACCCTCTGTTGTGAATTATTTACTCAGCTCTAGTGCCCTGTATCGACAGAGCAGACACACAATCTGCAGAAACCCGTCATGTGCAACAGGATTTTAATATCTTTATCTGAGATTTTATTTCTTACTGTCAAACATAGCAGTGATTCCACTTCTGTTTGAGTAAGTAATCAGAAAAGAAGGCAGCAATAATCCCTCAGGAGAGCAAGGCACGGGGCTAATTACTTCAGCTAGAGATTTGTAAAGACACATTTTTAGCGTTGGGATTTTATCGCTCCACGGGGTAATTAAAGGACGACCCTGTCAAAAGAAGTTTCACAATTTTAAATATTCTTTTCCCCACTGTTTAGAATAACCCCTTCCAAGGTCGCCGTGGGGATCTCTTGGCTTTCCGTGCATTTTCCAAGCACACGTGCTCATTCGTTTGCGATGGTAGGGCTATTTGTGGGGTTTGCACCCTGCTTTGCTCTCTGGCACTCTGGAATGCTGCTCATAAGGGATGGCTATTGCTAAGTTGTCCATCAATGCTGGGATGCGGGGAACTGTCCATTGTAAAGTGATATAAAGAAAAACCTGTCTTGGACATTTTGACATTGGCAGCGTCTCTTTAGCTGTAATGAACCCGCACACTCAAGCTTTCATGACGGAGGGACCGGACGACTCAAGGGATTGTAATTGGATAGGGCGCCTGTTTCCTGGTTTGAATCAGATTACCAGTGACCACGAGTCAGTACCATGGTCTGACAGCTGTTCAGCGGCATGGGTGGAAGGAAGTGGAGGTCTCAGTTCATTTCCTAGGGTCCGATCCAGCATCCACTGCAATCAAGGGAAAGACACTCATTGATTTCACTGGGCTTTGGATCAGACCTCTACCTAACAGGTGTTCACATCATAAAACCCTGCATGGGCCTTGGTGCTAATTGGCTGTCTCTGAGAAGGAAAGAGAGTACTTTATGCTGGGAGCTTGCCCTTGGGTTGTCCCTCTAGAACATGGAGTGAAGCCCACTTGCAATGTAGTATGGGGGAACTTCTTGTCATTTGGGCGATAAGCTCTTTGGGGGCAGGTATTGTCTCTCACTATGAATTTATGCTGCTCTTAGCACAATGGGGCCCCAATCTTAAGTGGGGCTTGTCAAAGGACGGCCCTGCCTAGTGTGCCCTCTTGTTGCAGGCTGCAACATGACATGTGTGTCTGCCTCAGTTTTCCCACTCAGGTAACCCAAGGACTTTACTTCAGGCTCCCTTGCCTCAACAATGCCCATCCTTGGGGCACGTTCATTATCAAACCCATAGTGCAAATCAGTCCAGAACAAAAGTCCCCAACATAGTCCATCTGTAATCACAGTCTATATAGGCCTTAAAATCCCATGACATTATGCACCACATACGTTGGCATCTGCTCTTCCACCTGGTCTCCCCATCAGTCCTCTTCTGTCCCCAGCCCTTCCAGCTGGAGTGTAACACCACTCTTCCCAGCAGGAACCCTGATAGCCTCTCTGCTGGAGATCATCCTCACCACACCCCAGCTCTCCAGCACAGCTCTGGCATCCCCCATTGCACCCCGGCTCTCCAGCAGCTCCAGAGTCCTGACCATGCACTGGCTCTCCAGCACAGCTCCGGCATCCCCCACCACAGCCCAGCTCTCCAGCAGAGCTCCGGCATCCCTTGGCTCCCCAGCACAGCCCCTCACGATGCCCTGGCTCTCCAGCAGCTCTAGAGTCCTGACCATGCACTGGCTCCCCAGCACAGCTCCAGTGTCCCCCGCCATGCTTCAGTACTAGCCTTCAGCCCTCTCTGATTTTCTTGCTTCAGCCCTTCAATTCCGAGAGCCAGCAGACATCTCCCTCTGCTCTCCTGCTGTCTCTGGCCGTGGCTTTCTGCCTCAAGAAGGTCAGTAGGGTAACCCCTCCACTGTCCCCTAGCTCTCAGTCCTTGTTAGCCTCTCAGCACTGGGACTGGCTCCTGACAGGGCTGGCCTTCCTGGTGCGTGACCACCCAGAATGCCAGGGTCAAGAAGCAAGGAGCAGGGTGGATCTGGGCTGTGAGGCCACAGATGGGAGCTTGGGGCAATGAGGGGGGAGGCAACAGGGTGCAGAGGTGATGGGGGATTGATGGGGAGGCAGTGGGGACCAGGGGCGATGCCTGGGGAGCATGGAGAGGCAGCTGAGGCCAGGGGCAATGGGGGATGGGTGGGGAGCCCAGGGAGGCAACAGGGGTCAGGGCAATGGGGGGATGGGTGGGGAGCCCAGAGAGGCAGTGGCAGTCAGGGTCACCAAAATACCAAAACAACAAGGAGTCTGGTGGCACCATAAAGACTAACAGATTTATTTGGGCATAAGCTTTCGTGGGTAAAAACCTCACTTCTTCGGATGCAGTGAGGTTTTTACCCACGAAAGCTTATGCCCAAACAAATCTGTTAGTCTTTATGGTGCCACCAGACTCCTTGTTGTTTTTGTAGATACAGACTAACACGGCTACCCCCTGATACTTGACACCAAAATACCAGTTTGCCTAGGGCTCCATTTTCCCTAAGGCTGGCCCTGTTTCCTGATAATTCCTCCCTCTGTCCAGGGATGGCCCATGGAGATTTCTGTTCTCTACAGCTTTCCCCAGAGACCTTCTCCAGTCTCCCGACTCCCAGGTCGTCTTCTCTCTCAGATTCTCCTGGATCCTTTATAGCCCTGGTAGTAAGTCTCCAGGGGTGTAAGTTCAGCACCTTTCACCAGCAATAGATTGTTTTCAAAATCAATCTTGAAGACCTGTATTCACCCAGGGCAGGAAATGCTAGCTGTGGGAATAAATTAGATGGTAAGGAAGTGTTATGGCAGGCATCACCAGCTAGTGCTGTTACATGTAATCTTGCATGTTCTTTCTCTTAGTGCGGTGTAAGTGCTCCATCTAGGGAAGACATGCTGTGCTGTTTTTGTTTGGTTATGCAAGGTTGTGTGTGTGGAGGTGGTGATCCTCAGAGAGGAGAATTTGTTCTTTGCCGTGGTCTAATCAGCATCAGCTCCTGAGGCAGAATTGCTTTTGGGAACTCAGCATCAGTGCGTGACGAAGAAGCTGCCCTGCATCCTGTTTGACCATGTCTGTTCCAGGGCTGGTGTCTATGTGTAAATAAAATAAGTTACACTTGGAATATACTCAGCCTCCACGTTGCTGGTTTCTCCTCATGAAGCTGCCATGCAAAGCCCTGGCCACGTGCTACCTCTCAGCAGAGGGAGGACACCAATGTTGGAATAAAGGACAATGGAAACAACCTCACACCACAGCCTCAGAACTAAATCCCAGCCAGATATGGATCTAATGTAGCCTCATCATATAGTCTGAGTTCTTTTAGGGGGGGGTGGGAACGAAGGTAGTAGAGGGGGCTTCCACAATAGAAGGTGTTGTTTATAGAATCATAGACTCATAGAACCAGAGGGTCAGAAGGGACTGCAAGGGTCATCTCGTCTGGCCCCCTGCCAAGATGCAGGATCTGTTCTGTCTAAACCATCCAAGGCAGATAATGACAGCAGAGCATTGGGTTGGTTTTTTTCTGTTTGCCAGTGTGAGCCAAACTCTTTTGTGGAGGACAATGGATTTTCTGTGTACACTCTACATCTATTAAACGTGGGAGATGTTTGCAGGCTCTCTCCATAGAGAAGGCTGTGGGACGGAGGAAGAGTCTGTCTCTGTTATTAAGGAGGATCCCTTTCAGGTCCAGCCGCTGTTTCTGCTGCTGAAATGGAAGAGTAAAGTTCCAAAGGGCAGTGGCTGGAATAAGTGTGCATGCCCATGAGCTCCTCTACTGGCTCCTCATGCTTGGGATCTGGTGGTGGTGGGCAGACACCAGGATCACTCTTTGCCTGAAGATACCCATCAAGCTTGTTAACAACTGCAGAGCATTATTTTCTGCCCCCTTAAGAGGGAACACCGTGTTCTACTGGGAGGCCGCCTGGTGGGGGAACGGCCATACAGAATCTGCAGGTAGCTACAAGGCAGAGCAGCTTGGGCTGGGTTGCTCCTGACCTGCCTGAGGCCTGTGTTGATAAATGGAGCACAAAAGAGATACATTATTTTCAAGCTAGTAGCTGAGGGCCTGTGCGCTCGCACAGGTGTTATCATAGGCATTGACTTTTATTTTTCCCCATGGGTTCTCCATCCCCGCTTGCCCTGAGGCCCTGCCCCCACTCCGCCCCTTCCCCCAAGGCCCTGCCCTTACTCCGCCTCTTCCTGTCCTCGCTCCGCCCCTTCCCCAGAGACCCCCACGCCCACCGTTCGCTGCCGTCTGCCCACCCCTCTCCCAAGAGCCTCCGCGAGCCACCAAACAGCTGATCGGCGGCACTACCCAACAGCTGTGGCTGGTAGGTGCTGAGCACCCACTGTTTTTTTCCCCGTGGGTTCTTGAGCCCCTGAGCACACACGGAGTCGGTGCCTATGGGTGTAATTCATAAAGCCACATGTCTAACAAAGGCAAAAATGGCTGAGAATTTAAAACCTGGATGGTAATGGACCATGAATCCCAGCGACATTCCAAACAGAGAGCGCTCTCAGCCATGCGCATAGCTGTTACCATTGCTTCACGCTGACTCAACAGATGCTTCAGAAGGACACACAGACAGGGACATTCCTGGGATGATGCCTCGCTCGGTCCAATACTCACAGACTGAGAGAAGTTAAAGGCAGAGCACACCTTACTCCCAGCCACCCGCACCAGCCCTGATCATACAGCATTGCCCCCTCACCTGCCTGCTCCAGGGTGCTGCCTACTTTAATTCTAAACAAGCCATGCGCCTCCCACTCATTCCTGAAGGGACCATTAGCCCAGGCTAAACTCACGAATGGCTTCCTGAAGGTCCGTCTCAATGTTGCCTTGGCTCAGTTTCATCCATTGTTCTTGGTTATTATTAATTATAATCGTTATATGGGAGCCGGTGACAGTGGATGGATCACTAAATGATTACCTGTTCTGTTCATTCCCTCTGGGGCACCTGGCATTGGCCACTGTCAGAAGACAGGATACTGGGCTAGATGGACCTTTGGTCTGACCCAATATGGCCGTTCTTATGTTCTTACTGTTCGTACTGTGGCAGTGCCTAGCACAACTAGCAGGACCCATCCCTGCTGGACAGCCAAGATGTCAGACCGGTAGAGCACCGGGACCTTCTCCGCCTAGTCTAACTTGAGAACCATCACGCTGGCCTCTGGGCCTGGTTTCAGGGCCAATTCCCAGGTAGTTTCCAGCTTCCCAGATCAATTGCAGAGTCGCGGCAATGACTGGAAATTGGCAAGAGTCGGGACTTGACAGGCAGGGCCAGATTCTCATTTAGGTGCGGGCCCCTTTCCAGCACTCTGGCAGTGCAAAGGAGCCTTAGTGTAAAGGGAATGAATCCCATCATCATGTTAATGATCAAACCGGGTCCTAGAAGCCTGGTCGTGTTTCTGTGAAAACAATCCCTTATTGCCCTCCTTATCTCACAGAGAAGGCTCTGATCAACAGGAACCTCACGCTAGGAATGGCCCAATCGAGGCAAATTAGCATTTTATCATACGATATTAGCATTTAATCCTATATTTATGTAGCCTGCTTGAAATACACTCCCCACGCGTACTTTACAGTAAGTCTCTCATGCTATGCCAGCTCCACTCTGTTTTTATCTGTACAGAATTGAACTTGTACCTGTGACAGGTGCAGAGTATGCTACATCTTTTGATCATCACACAAACCACTCATCCCAAAGTCCTTTAATCTAAGCAATGCAAGGAAAATCCTGTGCACTAGCTTTATGCTTCCTCCAGCTCCCTGAGTTTAAACAGGAGGCTCCGCAGCTACAGATCAATGGACCTAATTTGTTTGTCTTTAACTTACATTGGTTTAAAGGAAAGCTGCTTAGCCCAGCTGTCTGGAACTTCACACGATGGGAAGTGCCTCATATCACGTAGTGATGGGGGAATTTGTGTTACATTTGAAACTCATTGTAGTTCTTGAGCCAATCAGGTAATTAAAGACTATTAAAATGTTTGCAACAAATTATTTCTCTGTCAAATTTTCACACCTTTTGTGGCTCAGAAGCTAATTGTGAAATTCTCAAACGTATCATTCATTCTCCTGCTCCTGGAGCTAGGCTTACACACTTCAGATCACCCATTTCCAGCCAGCCCAGTCTCCAAATTGATCAGGTAATCACAATTAGTTCACAGATTTCTTTGGGACTCCTGCACCCCCCCAACCCCATATGAACTGCTCCAGAACATTTTATTGTGAATATCCAATATCAAAATATAGTGACTGATGGTGTGCTGGTCAATTATGTGAATTGTGGTGTTGTTTATGTTCCCTTGTTGGATAACTCAGGTAACTAGCCAATATGGCATGCACTGGGAAATTATGAATTCCGAATATTGCAGTCAACATACTGTTCAAACCCCACTCTCAGCTAATATTTTGCCTTAACATTCACTTTTCACAAGGATCCATGTCTCCAGAGCTCAAGTGATTGTTTGCAGAAAGCAAAGAGGACAGGGTCAGCAATAGAGTCAAATCGAAATGTACTTACACATTTGAGTGAATAATTGTGGCAAATCCTTTGCACTATTTGCTCAGTTTTAGAAATAATCCCTGTGAACGAGAGATGGTGACCTCTGACAGCAGGGAAACACCTACTCTTAGGGGCCACTGCCAACTGTTAAAGTCCTAAATACAGATTCTGCTTTACCAAAAAGGAGGATGAGGGGGTTACAAACGCTCCGTAACATGGAGTTGTCTTCATGAACGGTGTCAAAACCTGCTGACAACAGGGAAACCGTTTTGGAAACCTAAACCCAACAGCTTGGTGCTAGTGCGTGATAACGCGACATGAACGAGACTTTAGAAAGAAGGACTGGCCAGTTTTGTTGCACTGACCAAGCCAAAGGAAGTGCAAATAACGGCCAGATTGGGGAGCCCCTACTCATCTCAGTGAACACTTCCTCAGACAGTAGCCCACTGACATCACTGGGGCCTCTTGCAGAAGCACTCATGAGGTCAAGGAAGGGCTCCGCAGTTTGGTTCTGTATTATGTTTTCTACTGTCCTCCCAGCTGTGAAAAGAATATTGCCAGCCTTACTCCCAAGGAGTAGTATCTTACTCTGTGAGGAGCCCTGCTGAAGACAATGGGGCCATTGGGGGAGGAAAGTACCAGTAGGACTATTTGCAGCTACTCCTCATGGGGGATGGAATCTAGCCCTCAGGCCCTGGAAGTAACACACAGGCCAGGGTTGTTTTTTAATGCAGAGGGACACATTTTGGAAAGGTTTAGCCCCCCACGTGATTGCAGTGCAAGTCACGTATTTGCACACACTCACCCTATTTGCCCCCAGGCTTGTGGTAATTGTGCCTGCCAAAGAGATCCACAATCGCACCCCGAAGCCTTTGAAAACCTGGTCCCCAATTTTATTTTAACAATGTCTAATTAAAGACTTTGTTGGCAAACATAATTCCTCATATATACAGGGTGAGAAAAGTTACTTGCTGTGAAGGCCAAGATTCCCATGCTAGGTAAGATCCATACTGGGCAAAATAGGTCCAGTTCCCTTTAATGCTTCAGTCAAAATGGTACAAGAAAATAACAAAGAATTGACATGCTATGCAAAATAGCAAGGAAACCTTTTTTTCCATTACAGTGGTCACAGGCCATTTTGCTCTTCACTGGTGACAGGGGACCATTAGAACACAATCCCTGATGCCTGCATATCATAATGAAAATCATATTTCTTCCTGAACTGCTACATCAATTGTCTTTTTAGTAACCTAGGAAGTACAGCTGCATGCAAACTGTGGAATGGTCCTTCACTCTTAATCTGTTCTCCGGCAAGATAAGTGATAACTTCGTAATGTAACTTTCCAGTCTGGTAAATAAGAAGTAGCTACAACATGATTCTGTGCTTTAAATAGAATTGTATTCCTGAGAGTGAGTAAATCAGTTCCACTGTAACTGGGGCAGGCAAACTGGTTTGGATAAGTTCAGAGGATCCTTCTCCCCAGCACACCGCCGGCAAAACTGGAAGCATATTTTTCAGAAGTTGGAAAATATTTGGGGCCCCAATTCTGTTACAATAAAGGCAATGGCAAAACTCCCACGGAATTCAAGTGTGCAGCACCAGATCCGCAGTGCATACGAGAGGAGCTGCCTAAGGTTCATAGGCTAGTGCCGGTATGGCAGAGAAGAGGCAGGATTTGGCTGGAATTATTATAAAATGGAATCTTTATTGAGGCAGCTGGACAAAGACAGACCCTCCAGTTCTCTTTGGCTCTCTAGCTGCCAGACTGCCTGAACAAAGCACTCATGGAAGGGGCTGCTGGCAACACTACACATAGGACAGTGTACCTGACCCAATCCACTCACCCTCCTTGCGTGCCCATCTCCTCCCTGCCTTGCCCTTCCCACTTGGGGGATGGCCCACGAAGAGTGCAGGGACTGCACTGTGACCACCCCTCACGGGGGGATCCATGGCCAGGTGGCTCCTAGCATCAAAGCACTACAGACAGCACTTGCAAGAGGAGCTGCATCTTTTAAATCCAGAGTGAGAGCAGAGCCAGGGCTGGAGGGTAGCAGGACTTTCCTCTCCCAGGGGAACTGACCTGGGTATTAGAACATCCGTTGTACAGTGCGGCTTGCTCTTGGGAGCCTGGCCTCTGTGTGTATGTCCGTGTGTGTATCTCCATATATTTCGAGTTGTTGTGCAATCAGTGACTGGTTAATTTCGTATGCTACCTAAATTATAAAATCCAAGAGAATAAATTAAAAAGGACATTTGTGGTAAGGTTTGATTTTTATTTTCTATGCATCAAAGTGCCTGTCAGCAGAGTCCCTGCAGGCTGTACAATACACACAGAAACAGTGAGATCAGCAGTAAAGTCTGTTACCCACTTTGAAACCACAGAGCTCCCCCAAATCACACCCAGTCAGGCAAAACCCTGAAAGAGGAGATGGACCTTTCAATGTGCCCTGAAAGTCAACAGGCTTGGGCTCTGGTGGACGAAATTTGGAAGCAAATTCCACTTTCCAAGTCCCTCTTCCAATAATGCCTTATCCCACCGCCAGACATTCAAATTTAGGGATTAGGAGTGAAAACTCCTCAGCTGACTACAGCTGCAGTGAGAGTGCATGGGGACAGAGACAGATGTCCCAGATAGCTAGGACACAACCCCCTTAGGACTTTGTAGTTTGGTGTCAACACCTTCAATTGCACCCAGAAACTAAGAGAAAATGAATACAGCCTGCAGAGAATGGGTGTAAAATGCTCTCTGCAGCTAATGCCATCCAGCAGAGGCACAGATACATTCTCCACCAGTTGCTGCTTCCAAGCCACATTCCAGGATAGTCCCATATAGCCAGCATCCCAATCTAGACGCAACAAAGGCATTGGTGACTGTAATGAGGGGCAAGCGAGAATGGTGGTGGAAATAACCTTGCTATAAGCAGATGAACTAAGGCATTCTTGCTCCTGAACACCAATGCCACCTGGATTCCCAGGAGTAAGAAGGACCCCAGTGCATCCCAAGTTGCAAAGCTCTTGGGCAGAGGGTGGGTAAACTGCCTCAACAGTGAGATCAGACGCCATCCTACAATATTTTCTAGCTTCCTCCCCAACCGCATTAATCCCCCTAGTTCTGTCTGGATGGTGCTTCAGGTAGCTCGCTCTCATGCGAGTCCAGTCTCAGACAGCCACTGAAGAAGCAAAGATGCATCCTCATCTGGGAGCCTGTTTAAAAGGGGACATGACGTTTTATCTCACCTGCCTTCTGGTGACACCACAGCCCATGTGGGTTTGGATAAAGCAAGAACCCAGCCAATGCAGACATGGCTTTAAGGGACAAAAGAAGTTCAGTTCAGTGTTTCTGCTACCCCATGTCCTGGTGTGCTATTGCACGTGTCCATTCTGCAGGCAGCAGAAGTGCCAGAATGCCAGGAGAGGCTCTCTTGTGGCATTGGAGCCTGACCAGAAGCTGCACCTTCTAGGACTCTCAAGAGACAGGCTGTTGTGGCAAGATTTCTAGCCCCTGTTTGCCAACTCCAGTGGCTGGGGTGATCATCCAAACTTCGGTCTGTTTATCTGAGCCAGTCAGATCTCCTGAGCCTGATGATGTTCTCTGTCCATTGAATACAAGCACCAGGCTCTCTCATCACATATGGTTTGGTTTAACAACAGTCCCTTTCTAAACACCTCTGATTATTCCAACCCAGTGCATCTAATCCATCTATCTAGGCATTTCTGCTGTGCTCATCATCTTGGCGTCTGAACACCGTGAATCCAAAGAGCTCTGAGTCACCATCATGGGGTAGCTAGCATGGATGGGTCTCCGGGCAGGCCCCGCTCTGCCATAATTTTAACGCCATGGCATTGTGCTGATGCTTTTGCTCTTCATCCTAATCTACACTTTGCTTCATCGAGCAAACTCCTAACAAACATCACTGCCTCTGCTTACAGTAAGCAAGCCCCAGCCTCTCTGTAGTGCATCGCTGACAGCTCCTCATTCCTCTTCTGGACCGAGTGACTGCGGAGAGGAGTAACATCACAATCCGTGACATCAGAATGATGACACAGTGCCAGGGCCACTTACAAGCCGATAAACAGATCAGCCAGTTGGAATGAGAATGCCTATGAAGTATGTTTCTCTCTGTCTTTTTCACACACGCACAGAATGAACCATCTACCTTGAGAAACAAATAATTCAATCTGCTGCCGGATTTCCAAAGTCTTTAATGAAAGTGCTATTTATTTAGCGTCGTCTGGTAATACATCCACAATGACAAGCTCTGGGCCTAAATAATAACTCGACTGGCAGCACAGTGCAGGGAATAGATGCCACTGAAATGTGAACGATCCGTATTCCAAAATATATTATTTCAGGTTCTAGTTTAATTAGAATTTATTTTAAGCAGGTTTTCATCAACTAATGAAACTACTGTCAGTGATGGACAACTGCTGGGCAAGCTCCAGTAGATTTTAATCTCTACCCAGCGCACGCAAGCAGTGAGCGTACGGGGAGCCCGAGGAAAGTCTATTAAAGATAGACAGCAATTTAAAATTACTCATCTTAAGAGAGTATCGATGCAGTGGGGAAGCCATTACAGAAGAGAAAATTATATCATTAGATAACTGATCCAAATTCAGGCCTCACCTTAAAAAAATAAATGATGTTGTATACAGCTCGTTCCACTAACTGCTGAAAGGGGTTTCTTTTTTACGGGAGAATTATGTGTTAGAACATTCGTATCATTGTGTGCAGTGAGTTTTTAGGAGATCACTGTCAAATTACTGCCTCGGGACTAGTGGGGAAATTTACCAGGTCGTAGTGTGACAGCTGCTTGGGATTGTAAGTGTTCCTGATGGCCCATGAACAATCCAGGTACTGGAGACCTTGGGAGAGGGGACCAAAGAAGACAGATGCACAGACACATCTATCTTAGGTACTTCTCTGGCCCCTGTTGCCATAGTATCTGAGCACCTTGTAACCTTTGATGTCATTTAGCTTGACAACATGCCTGGCAGGTAGGGAAGTGTTACAGACAAGGAACAAAGAGGCTAAGTGATTTGCCCAAGGTCACACAGTTAGCCTAGGGCAGAGGAGGGAATTGAACTCAGGTGTCCGGTAGCTAATGCTAGGGTGCTAAGCACTGGGCCATCTTTGCTCATTGTGAGGGGTGGGGCCATATTATTTGTTATTTGCAAAGATCTGGATAAGCACCTTTTATCTCCCGACAAGGTCGTGAATCCGAAACATTAGCAGGAATCAGCCAATAGACTCAGAGCGGACACGCCCTATCTGGAAACAATCTGTGGTTGGGTGTTTGATGGTGTTGGCTTTGGTGTTAGGCGTTGTGTCCACAACACGAGGTCTCCGCTGCAGCTGCAATGGAGAAGTCAGTGAAAGTCTGAAAATGGAGGGGTAGACTTTCCCAGGCGCATGGGGCAGTTAGGTGCCCAGCTCTCACTGGCAGTCACTGAGAGCTGGCGCCTACCTGCTCTTTGCGTCTCTGAAAATCTCTCCTCGAATCAGGTCCCCACGGCTGGTGAAGGGTGTGGGTCTCCTTCTCAGGGATGCCGGGTCGCCCTCTATACTCTACTGCTGGCAAGATCACAGGCCCCAAGCGAGCATTCAGCATCACTAACTGGCCTTAGCTCAGCGTTACTGTGCTGTTCCCGGCTGAGTGACTCTGCAGTCACCACCTTTGTAAGGCTACATCTACACTGTGAGCTGGGGGGGAGAGTCCCATCGCTCACAGACGTACTCGCACTCGCTCTCTTCTGAGCTAGCATGCTAAACATAGTAGTGTAGCCACGGGAGCACAGGCAGCGGCAGCAGGGCTACTCGAGTAAGTATCCATGGGGTCCCAGCAGCTCTGTACTCAGGTCAGCTAGCCCGTGCCGCCGCTGCCCGCCCTACCATGGCTATGCTACTATTTTTAGCATGCTAGCTCAGAGGAGAGCTGGCACAAGTACGTCTGCGGGAACTGGGATGTGCACCCAGAACTCCGAGGGTAGACATAGCCTAAGTGTTCTGTAGACATAGGCAATGGTCCCATTTGGAGTCCTAGGTGGGAAAGGGGCTTGGCCCTTTCTGGGTGTGTCCACACTGCAATCAGAGGTGTGACTGCAGCACCCAAGCTAGCTTTGCTCTAGCTAACTCAAATCACACTAGCAGGATTAGCCGCTTGGGTACAAAGCCATGGCCTTGGGCAAGCGTGTACAGCCTGCCCAGGAGTGAGAGGCTCCTGAGTCACACGGAGGGGTGTGTGGGTGATGTCAGGCACAAGCAGCTGGCACTTGCTCAGGAGGAAGGATTGTGGCACTCAGAATCACAGTGTCTGGACGTAGGACAGGGCAGGTTCTGAGCTCTGCCCTGTTTGGAAGCTACTTTCTGAAAACTGAAAAAAAAAAAAAAAAAGACAGCATTTCAAGAGTCCGTCCCACCAGGAGAGCTTTGCTTCCCCAGCGGGGGCAGGAGAGGGGTCCTCCCTAGCCAGGAAAGCAGCTGTCACGGACCCTTACCAGGCAATAGCCTATCAGCAGTTACCTCAGTCACCCCCTGCCATGGCTGCTGTTGCAAAAGGGCCCTCTCTTCTTTGAGATGAATCTCAGGGCCTGATTCACCGTTGCCCCGCATCTTGTGCTGGCTTTTACGCCAGTGCTGAGCAAGTGCGAAGTGCAGCCAGCTCAGAACAGCGGCATTTCATGGGCACGTTGCACAAACACCACCACCACCAGTGCAGTGCGATGGTGAACTGCCCTCCTAGTTTGGGACCCACGCGCCCCTTGTGGGCACATCATGAGGGGATTCTGAGGCAGCTCAAGGTGGAACCAGGGCAGGAGGGAAAAAGTCCAAAGAACGTTTAACAAGTTTCACTGCTTTAATCTTGTCTTTGGCGGGTTCTGCAGGTCCTTGTGCAACGGGATCCTCGCGTTTGCATTGACATGGTTAAGAAAGCGAGATGTCTGAGCAGCTCTGTGGTGGCTGGATGTGCGATAGGCCCGGGAGCCAGTCGACTGGAGTCGATTTGAGTGTCCCTGACACTATGCGCATAGCAATATTGACTTGAGTGTCAAGGAGTTTAGTGTGACTGCTGTGAGACCACACTGGCACACAATATTCAGCTGCAGAATACACCGAGGAAATTGTTGCGGTTTGTTAGGTCTGTGGACTGGTGCCCCATGACATTCCAGCCAATTTTCGGATAGCGCGACACGAGACCTGACCTTATAGCAGGTGTTCTCGAGGTGTTGTCAAAAGGTCAAACTCTGGTCCAGTGTAACACCAAGATACTTTGGGTTGGCCTCATGGCTGACGCTCTCACCGCATTGTTCAGATGGAAAGCGGTTACCATGGGGTTTTTGGGTCAGGCCTAAGTTTCCAGCGTTGGAAATAATCAGCCATGGTGCTAAGATCTTGGGTTAGGGTGCATCTGATGGTATGGAGGCTTGTGTGCAACAGTTAGGGCAATGGCATCCGCATGACACAATTTCCTCGACTCCATTACTGGTATATCCACAGTGTATAGATTAAAAAGTATCGGGGCCAGGACAGAGCCCCGAGGGATGCCAAAAACAAGATTAAAATCCTGGAACCCTCTATGGAACCATATCAAGACCCTCACACCCAACTTCGATGCTGGGGCTCAATGGAGAGTCACATGGAGCGTTTCGACCACTCAAAACAAACAGCTCATCGCTGACCCTGCTGAGGAACCACTGAATTTAGATTTATGTCGGAGAGACTGGTGCAGATTGAATTGCATCAGGACATCTCATGGGAGATGCGGATAAACTCCCTTTAAATGGAAAATGAGGCAAACATCTGTATGTGATTGTGGTCACCAAGCAAAAACGATGAAGCACATCATATCTGAGTGTCCCCTTCATTCTTTCACCGGGAGCCTAAAGGACATTCATCAGCTCACTGCTGCGGTAATGTGCTGGCTATCAAATCTAGATATAAATTTGTAGTCGTTGCTACCTACTCAAGCCACATGAAAGAAGAAGACTTGCTGCTTTTGGAAAGAGAACATAGCTCAGGGTCGTCGGTGTTTTTTCCAACATTTCATGTTATTTCCTTGGGCATTATTTCAGAGCAAGGGTTTAAGGGTTTTTCTTCTTCCATTGAGACCGCTTGCCCAGCGGAGTGAGCTCGGAAAGGCGTGCTTTGTACAGAGCCATCATAAACAAACCAAATACACATTGCAAGCATATTCCTCCCACTCATCTGATGTCTCCTTCTCAGCCCACTGCTGCAGGCTGCTGTTCCAGGCACACCTGCTCCCCTCGGAGAAGGAAAAGGAAACAAACATGTCTGACATTATGGGGGGGCTGGTACTGACTCCAATATTCAGGTTCCCTGATGCTTTCCATTATAAAAGGTTCTTGTGCCATTTATTTGAGAAGCACTAACCCCAGCCCTGCCTGTAGCAGGCCCTTGCAGTTCAGCAGGGGAAAGCTCTGGGGCTAGAGATGTGCCTTTCACTTGCCCCATGAAATCCCTAGCCAGGTTTTGCTGAGATAAAAATGACTGAAAATCACCATTTCCCGTCTGCTGCTTGTGTTGGCAGCGTGTGGCAGGAATAACGGAACGTGAACATGCTAAGGCTGGGCCTGCGCTGCCACCAAAGTGCAGTCACTGCCAAGGATAGCCGAGAGTTGGCGAAGCAGCTATGGAGGCATGGGAGGTGGACTGAGCTCAGCCGAGGTCCCACTCCCCAATTACATGCCCCAGATCCCAATATATGGCTCCAGCATCCCATTCCCCTCCTCCTTTGGGGACAACGCAAGGGGCAGGAGCTCACCCAGCTCCCATGGAGGGAGAAAAAACCTGGGCCATCCTCCCACTGCAAATCCACCAGACCCTGAACATGGCCCCAGTGACCCATGGCCCCTTGTGGGGATGCCACATGGGGTAGGAGGACCCCACCTCCCATGAGGAGAGAAAGAATTGAGCTGGGCCGGTCAGGGCTTCCCCACTCACCAGCCATTGCCAGGACCCAGCACATGGGCCTTCTACTAGCTAATGTGATTATAATTAGCCCTGGAGCTGCAGCTGTGTGACAGAGCTGAAGAGTCAGCATTGAAGAATGATGCGTGATGTGGGGGTTACAATTATATAGAGAATTTATTTGTACCTTTTGCCTTTAGGAAAAAAACAACCAAGGAAATTACATACAAAACTTTGCTAAAAGAATGTTATTCTGTTTGCAAAGTCAAGCAATCAAAAGGTAGGAAATACAACTTTCATTCAGCCCCCTGGTGTCTATGCATTATGGGACAGGCTTTAATTAAATGAGCACATATTATTTTTTCCACAGGATCTTGTCTCATTTAGTGCACAGGATGGATGAGCAAAGGAGCAGAATGAAGGCTGCCTGGGCAGTCACAAATCTGGCATTTCCTAACATTTCCCGTTCAGCCCTAGGAGAAGGCCAAGGATTGCTGGGATGATTTTAGCATGAGTGTGACAAACCCAAGAAGGAAAAGTGCAAGGGCTGGATTCACGGCTGTCCCTGGCCCCTTTGTGCCAGGTATGCTACATGGGGCCTGTCAGGAATGGAGTAAGAGACCCTCAACCACAGAGCCAGTTCTACACAGCCCCACGCCATCCTGCAGGAGGCCCAGGGCAGGGAAATTCCAGGGCAGGAGAGGGGTATGTCAAGGGTGGTGTTGGCCGGGGAGATGCTGCCCTGTTGCAATGGCAGCTGCGGCCCAAACGAGCTCCCAGCAGCCCCCAAATCAAGGTGACACAGCCCTATGTTAGCTTCAGCACCCTAACAAGGATGGATTCCCCTATGCATACTCCTGGGAGCCAGAAATCCAACCCCATGCCCCAAACATAGCCAATTTCTGCTCTAGGGATCATTGTGGGGAAGTTCTGTGGTCTGTGTTGTACAGGAGGTCAGACTAGATGATCACAATGGTCCCTTCTGGCCTTGGAATCTATGAGTCTATAAAAGGCTTGGACAGAGTCAGATCTGACCTGGTTTGTCTTATCTCTGGTCTTAATCCAACCAACCTCCAACCTTCCAGCTGTGGGAGATTTTCCTCAGCAATGCCTACAGGTCCACGATTCTCAGTGGATTCTTATAGCAATGAAGACTCTAGAAGGTCACGGAGAGGTAGCTGAGTTAGCTACTAGCTCTGCACGGTCTGTTCTGGAAATAGCTTTGCAGTGATTTCAAGGGGAAAAGAGTTGGGTGCTTTTTTTGTGGCAGGGGAGGGGGGACATGTGTGTGATGTGACTTTTTTATTTTTGTGGAATGAAATGGAGTTTTTTGATATAGTGAATATTTAAATGCTGGGAATTTGCAGAATGGAGCAGACAGAGACTGCCTCTTGCGATAAGAGACGTTATGCTTGTTGTGAAGAATTCTTTTAAGATTCCATCTTAATCGTTCCGCTATTGAAATGGAAGAATAAAGTAATAAAATTAGATGTTTTGAAAAGACTTGATTAAAAAAGTAATTATCCCACCAGCTCACAAGTTTCTACTTCCTGTCGGATTTCTTCCCGCTCAGCTACTTTCCTAGCTGCAGCTCTCTCTCCTAACACCGCTAATCAAGGAAACACCTTTTTCCTCTCATACTTTGGCATCTCCCCTCTCTGGGCTTTCTCTCTAGCTCACTTCCTCTTTGCCTGCCTCTCAGAGCTGTCCCCACCTTTGCCCCTTCTCTGGGCACCTCCTCTTTGGTCCTTGCACTAAGTATTACCCAGGTCTGGATTCTGCCCTATTACCTGGGAACTCCCACGATTACCCCATCATCGTCGCCCACGTCTGAGCAAGCTCCAGCTTGAACCCATCTTCAGCCGTTCTGAGCCATTTTCATGTGGGTTATCACCATCACAGGTGGGACCCCCTGCCAGCAGCCCGCCAGACTGTTGTGAGGGGATCCGGCCTCTGGATCCCCAGGTGTTTTAAACTTTGAGTCTGAACAGAGTCCAGGCTTTCCTCCAGTCTTGGGATCCCTAAATACACTCGGGCTGATGACCTATCTAGCACCCCCTCTTGAGGGCTAGCTGCAGCCCCATGGCTTAGCGGCTTAGACCCTAGAGCCAGCGCTGACCCCTCAAACTCCATTTGTAGCTTAAACATGCCATCTCCCAGATTCCCATTGTAGGGGGTGAGCCTTCGGGGTTAGTTTAACTCTATCTGGGGGGCTTGTGGTAGTTGTACACATAACACACACAGACGCTTCACACAGGGTTCTCTCACACTGGTGATGTTTACTTAATCACACAAAAAATACACTGCTCCACACAAAAAGAATAAACCCTGCATGTTTTTCCCTGCCTCCATTTCCTCACCACTCCCAAGCAGCGTTTGGGCTGGGGGCAGAGTCCCTGTGGTTGTTTGAGTCCTACTTCAGTGCCTGCCGTGTCCTAAAACAGGGAGCGTTCTTTCCCCCACCCAGCTACTCCCACCTGAGCTGGTCCAGGCCCTTCCTAGTGCTGAAACTTCCTGTATGTCTCTTTCCCTCCCTCCCCCACCCCCCGAATCTTTCTTTAAACCCCGATTGGTCACCTGGCTTCCTCTGTTCTGCTCCTGATAAATTTCTACTCTCCATATTCCCCACCCCCCCTCAAAAAGTGGGGTAAAACTGTTGTTTTCTAGGCCTGAGCTCACCCATTGTTCCCAACTATTTTTATTGTAGTGGCTGATCACTGAGCTCTCACAACCCTTTGTTGTCCCTGGCCTAGGAGAATATGGCTCAGCCCATGCCAGCAATGGTGGAATTCACATTTAGAGGATGGTATTGACATATTCAAGGTGCTGCAGTTTCAAAATAACTTGGTAATAGCAGCCAGCATTCCCCAATGCTACAGCTAGACTCCCCACACCTTCCCCTTCTGATTTCACAGGCTGGCAAAATTCCACCTATTTCAGACCAGCCTGGAACTTCCTTACATCTTGGGCTAGATCCTTCTGAGGTGTAAATCACTGTAGGAATCAAGGGAGCTATGGTGAGGTTCTGGCCCTGAGCTCCTAATCTCCTTGCTGCTTTAGTGGATTGTCATAGACTGGCTGAATCCCATGCACAGCCCAGCCCGTCATGCTGAATTCCAACATGTTCCCTTCCATGGCAGCAGAGTGTGCTGCTGCCGGCACCAGATTCTGACTCCATGGTGGGGCTTGGCAGCTGGGTTGGCCAGCGGGACTGCCTTCTCCTTGCTATTATTGCGTGTCTCCAATAGTGCGCACAATGGTGCATTCCAAACATAAGAGAAGGCACAGTGCCCACTGCAAAGACCCTCCTGTCTGATAGATAGACAGAGGGGTGAAGGGAAAGGGCGAGTGAGACAGAATGGATCAAACAATGGGCTTTTAATCTTAGAATCATAGAAATGTAGGACTGGAAAGGACCTCGAGAGGTCATCTAGTCCAGCCCACTAGACCAGTGGTTCTCAACCTGTTTATCATTGTGGGCTGCATATGCGGCCCACAATGTGTTAGGTGAGTCACAGGTTGAGAACCACAGCGCCTCCCCCCCAACCCCACACAGTCCCCTATGCCCAGCGTCCCCGCCCAGAGCAGGGCCAGGAGCAGACGGGGCAGCTGGGACCCGGACCCCCGGCGTGGACCTGGTCAGCTGGACCCTGGACCCTGCAGTGGGGCCAGATGCCGGACTCCAAACCCTGCAGTGCGGGGCCGGGCAGCCTGCAGCTGAACCCGGACCCTGCAGCATGAGGCCAGACACTGGACCTCGGGACTCCCGACACATGGAGCCAAGCAGCTGACAGCCAGACCCGACCCCAGGAGCAGAGCCCCACCTAAAACCTGGGGATGCTGCAGCACCCAGGAAAAACTTTAGTTCCCAGCGCCCCCCACTGCCCAGATGCCCCCCCCCAACCTACCCACAGACCCACTCTCCCTGCCCCCCGTGGCACTCACCGGTCCCCTGCTGGCAGGACCGCTCATGCAGGCTGCTAGATGCTGTCTCCCCCTCAGCCAGCCCTGCCCCCTGTCAGACCAAAGCGGCAAATTCTGAATTTTTTTTTAGCACACAGCTGGGCCACAGCTATGTGCTAATTGGTTGAGAAGCCCTGGTTGAGAACCACTGATCTAGACCATCTCTGAGGTGTTTGTGTAACCTGTTCTCAAAAACCTCCAGTGATGGAGATTCCACAACCTCCCTAGGTAATTTGCTCCAGCGCTTAACTACCCTGAAAGGAAGTTTTTCCTAATGTGCAACCTAAATCTCCCTTGCTGCAATATAAGCCCATTATATTTTCCTGTCCTCAGTGGATAAGGAGAACAATTTATCACCCTCCTCTTTATAACAACCTTTTACACACTATGGCCTGGTCTACACTACGACTTTAATTCGGATTTAGCTGCGTTAATCCGAATTAACCCTTCACCCGTCCACACTACAGAGCCAGTTAATTCGAATTAAAGGGCACTTAAAATCGATTTCTGTACTCCACCTCGACGAGCAGAGTAGCGCCAAAATCGATTTTGTTAATTCGAATTAGGGTTAGTGTGGCCGCACACCACCGAATTAATGTGGTTAAATTAATGGGGTAGTGTGGCCGCACACCACCGAATTAATGTAGTTAAAAACCGAATTAATGTGCTTAGTGTGGCCGCGCACAATCGAATTTATACAACCTGTTTCCCAAATTCGAATTATCTAAATTCAGATTAATCCCGTAGTGTAGACATACTACAGAAAGACTGTCATAATGTTCTCCCTCAGTCTTCTCTTCTTCAGACTAAACAAGCCCACTGTTTTAAGTCTTTTCTGGTAGGTCACGTTTTCTAGACCTTTAAGCATTTTTGTTGCTCTCCTCTGGACTTTCTCCAATTTGTCCACATCTTTCCTGAAATATGGTGCCCAGAACTGGACACAATACTTCAGCTGAGGCCTTATCAGTACTGAGTAGAGTGGGAAAATTCTTGCATCTTGCTTTCATCACTCCAGCTAATACATCTCAGAATGATGATTGCTTTTTTTACAACAGTGTTATATTGTTGACTCATATTTAGTTTATGATCCACTATAAGCCCCAGATCCTTTCTGCAGTACTCCTTCCTAGGCAGTCATTTCCGTTTGTATTTGTGCAATTGATTATTCCTTCCAAGTGGAGTACAGTACTTTGCATTTGTCCTAATTGAATTTCATCCTATTTACTTCAGGCCATTTCTCCAGTTTTTCAAGATAAGTTTGAATTCTAATCCTGTCTCTAAAGCACTTGCAACCTGTCCCAGCTTGGTATCATCAGGAAATGTTATAAGTGGACTCTCTATGCCATTATCCAAATCATTTATGAAGATATTGAATAGAGCCAGTCCCAGGACAGATCTCTGCAGGACCCCACTTGATATGCCCTTCCAGCTTGACTGTGAACCATTGGTAACTATTCTCTGAGTACGTGTTCCAACCAGTTGTGTACCCACCTTATAGTAGCTCCACCTAGGCTTTATTTCCCTACTCTCCAATCCAGACTGGAGTTGTTGCCAGTGTTTGTGCTGCTGCTGCAGAGACAATTCCTTTTCCTACAAAGAGATGGAACTAGAGTGTGTTCTGCTGCGCTCCTTATAAAGCCAGACAGTGCCCCTCCCTCCTGCTGCTTCCCAGTCTGGGTGGGGCATCTTGTGACTGAGGTCCGGGATGGAGCTAGGGTGGGAAGTGCTGCGTGCTGAGTGGCAGGGAGGGGTGTGGACTAGTCAGGGTCTGAGACATTCTCTGGGGAAGTTGGACAGAACTGTAATGACCCTGCTGGCTCGTTACTGGGCACTGCCACTGTGCTAACCCCAACATCCATCCAGGGGACTGCTCCGCAATCCCTCCAGCACAGGAAAGGGAGGCGCTGCCAGAGGGGCCAGGTGTGGGCAGAGGCAGAGGCTGTGTGGGAGCAGGAGCCATAGACTACAGCCTGTGAGCTGGAGAGAAGGCCCGGCAGCCTGGGATTTGTGACTGAGGGACTAAGTACCAGGCTGGGAAGCAGCCTGTGGCTTGATACACAGGAGCAGCCTGCAAACAGGGGCTGTGTGGAAGTGTCTGGCATCCTGAGCAGTGCTGCCCCTAGAGGCCAAACTGGGACCCACTGATCTTTGTTTAAAACTATCGTGCCGAGGGGAGGTGCACAATGTATTGCTGGCAGCCCTACTATGGCATCTTTGTTACTTCCCTGGCAGTGCGTGCGGGAACTCCTGAGGGCTAGAGCCTGTAGAGCCTTGTGCTCGGAACGCCCACAGTGCTTGCTCTGAGCATGTGATTCACCCAGCGCTCTGCGCGCTACCACCTATCTAGGGCACAGCGATGCCATGCAGCAGGGGGGCGTAGGGCACTTTGCTGCACTGAGTCAGGAATCATCACTAGCAGTCACTCCTGCTGGGGCCTCCTGTGCTGCCCCGGGCCAGGCTCCCCTCTCTGCACATATCCTCCCAACTGCCCAATGGTTCACCCCATAGACGGGAGAAGCCTCCCAAGCCTGCTGAAGGGTCCAGCCCTCACCAGTCCCTACCCCTCACTCCCTTCCAGCGGCACTGCTGGTCGGACAGATAGGAGCCCACTGACAGCTGCCCTACTGGCCCGGTTTGGAACTGTGCCTCCCATTGTAACTTACCTGTTGAACCCCAGGAGATAAATATCTCTGGACGCTAGGTGGATAAACATTTATCCCATGAATTCATGAATCCATTAATCTCATGAATCCTCATTCTTTTATGGCCCTAGAGGAGCAAAGCAACTCACGATGGGAAGCCTAGGGCAGATCTGGTCAAGCATAGTCAAAATGAAACCTGAAAATGCATGAAATGCATACCCAGACACCTGTTGGGAAAATAACACAGCAATCCAACAAGTTCTTGGATTGCATTGGAGACATTTTTTTATTTCAGAAGGTGAAGAAAGCACCTAGGGGAGAAGCTGTTCTATATTTGATTTTGACAAATAGGGAGGAACTGGTTGAGAATTTGAAAGTGGAAGGCAGCTTAGGTGAAAGTGATCGTGAAATGGTAGAGTTCATGATTCTAAGGAAAGGTAGGAGGGAAAACAGCAGAATAAATATAATGGATTTCAAAAAGGCAGACTTTAGTAAACTCAGGGAGTTGGTAGATAAGATCCCAAGGGAAACAAGTCTAAAGAGAAAAACAGTTTGAGAGCCGTGGCAGTTTTTCAGAGAGACATTTTTAAGGGCACAAGAGCAAACTATCCCACTGTGTAGGGAAGATACGAAGAGTGGCAAGAGACCACCGTAGCATAACCAAGAGATCTTCAATGATTTGAAACTCAAAAAAGAGTCCTACAAAAAAATGGAAATAGGTCAAATTATGAAGGATGAATATAAACAAACAAAACAAGCATGTAGAGACAAAATTAGAAAGGCCAAGGCACAAAATGAGATTAAACTAGCTAGAGATATGAAAGATAACAAGAAAAAGTCTACAAATACATTAGAAGCAAGAGGAAGACCAAGGACAGGGTAGGCCCACTACTCAATGAGGGGAGAAAAACAATAACAGTGTGATGGAGTCCATGGGGTGCAGCCTGGACTGTGGGACCGCGGAGCCCTCCAAACCCACCAACCTGGGTTGCCTGTCACATTGTGATGCTGATGTCAAGCTACAAGCCTTTGACAGGCATTGCACTTACACAGCCATCCACAGGCATGGATGTGCCCAACTGAGTTACATGAATGATTTCCCAGCCACTCACGAACCATCAATAGAGAGACTCCAGCCAATTCCCCCCGGTCTTGCACCCCACAACTTGCACTGGTTAGAAGCCTGGCAAGTGTAAGCTTATTACTTAGTCTACCACTTCTTCATAGGCAAGTGGACATGCACCAGCCTTTGTAATCTGAGCTGAGATTTTCCAAGCATTTCATAGAATCATAGAATATCAGGGTTGGAAGGGACCTCAGGAGGTCATCTAGTCCAACCCCCTGCTCAAAGCAGGACCAATCCCCAGACAGATGTTTGCCCCAGATCCCCAAATGGCCCCCTCAAGGATTGAGCTCACAACCCTGGGTTTAGCAGGCCAAAGCTCAAACCACTCTTCTCCAGTTCAAAGTTTTTTTCAGATGTTTTTTCAGGTGTTGAGATGGTGGCGAGGGAGGAGAGGACAAGTCATGATGTCATTGTCTCCCTTTTTATACCTTCTTCCAGCTGCTAGAAAGATCCTTGCTGTGACGTGGGGGTCAGGCAGTCCACATTGGGAAAGCAGTCTCCACGTGCCTTCTCTATGGAGCCTCTGGGATAGTGGATTGTTTTCTTGATGGGCCATTAACGCTGTCTGGGCCCTCCTTTGTTGCAACTGAAAGGCTGGCTGTGGGCATTCCCAACCTCACAACATATTTCAGTGACACATATAGCAATACTTCATAACTTCACACACAATGACAGCACATACATTCCAACTGGATATTAATGTACAGCAGATCAAAACTTTTAAAATGACACCTCACAAGACATACTTTGTACAAAACACATCATAATTATATGACAGTGGTGAATATGGGGGTAAAAGGTGGTACTTTGAGGTACAGTGTGTCAGAAATAGAAAATGTAGACATGGCAAAAGTGCTAAATGACTTTTTGTTTCAGTTGTCATCAAAAAGATTAGTAGCAATTGGACGTCTAACATAGAGAATGCCACTGAAAATGAGGTACGATCTGAAGCTAGGATAGGGAAAGAACAAGTTTAAAATGACTTAGACAAGTTAGATGTCTTCAAGTTGGCAGTGCCTGATGAAATACAACCTAGAATACTCAAAGAACTGACTTAGGAGATCTCTGAGCCATTAGTGATTATCTTCAAAAAGTCATGGAAGATGGGAGAGATTCCAGATGACCGGAAAAGGGCAAATATAGTGCCAATCTATAAAAAGGGAAATACGGACAACTCAGAGAATTACAGACCAGTCATCTTAATTTCAGTACCCGGAAAGATAATGGAGCAAATAATTAGGCAATCAATTTGCAAACACCGGAGCAAATAATTAGGCAATCAATTTGCAAACACCTAGAAGATAATAAGGTGATAAGTAACATCAGCATGGATTTGTCAAGAACAATTTGTGTCAAACCAACCTAATAAGTTTCTTTGGCAGGGTAACAAGCCTTGTGGATAGAGGGAAGCAGTAGATGTGGATATTTCATAAGGCTTTTGATACTGTCTGCATGACCCTCTCATAAACAAACTAGGGAAATACAACCTAGATGGAGCTACTGTAAGGTGGGTGCATAACTGGTTGGAAAACCATTCCCAGAGAGTAGTTACCAGTTGTTCATTGTCAATTTGGAATGGCATATTGAGTGGGTCCCACTGGGATGGCTCCTGGCTCTGGTTCTGTGCAATATCTTCATCAATTATTTGGATAATGGGATAGAGAATAGATTTATAAAGTTTGTGGACAATACCAAGCTGGGAGGGGTTGCAAGGACTTTGGAGGATAGGATTAAAATTCAAAATGATCTGGACAAACTAGAGAAATGGTCTGAAGTAAATAGGATGAAATTCAATAAGGACAAACGCAAAGTATTCGACTTAGGAAGGAACAATCATTTGCACACATACAAAATTGGAAAGGACTGCATAGGAAGGAGTACTGCAGAAAGGGATCTGGGGGTTATAGTGGATCACAAGCTAAATATGAGTCAACAGTGTAACACAATTGCAAAAAAAGCAAAAATCATTCTGGGATGTATTAGCAGTAGTGTTGTAAGCAAGACACGAGAAATAATTCTTCTGCTCTACTCTGCGCTGATAAATCCTCAGCTGGAGTATTGTGTCCAGTTCTGGGTGCCACATTTCAGGAAAGATGTGGACAAATTAGAGAAAGTCCAGAGGAGAGAAAAACATGATTAAAAGTCTAGAAAACATGACCTATGAGGAAAGACTAAAAAAATTGGGTTTCTTTAGTCTGGAGAAGAGAAGACTGAGTGGGGACACGATAACAGTTTTCAAGTACATAAAGGGTTGTTACAAGGAGGAGGGTGAAAAATTGTTCTCATTAACCACTGAAGATAGGACAAGAAGCAATGGGATTAAATTGCAGCAAAGGAAGTTTAGGTTGGACATTAGGGAAAACTTCCCAATTGTCAGGGTAGTTAAGCACTGGAACAAATTATCTAGGGAGGTTGTGGAATCTCTGTCATTGGAGGTTTTTAAAAACAGATTAGAGAAACACTTATCAGGAATGCCTGCCTTGAGTGCTGGGACTCGACTAGATGACCTCTTGATGTCCCTTCTAGCCGTACACTTCTATGATTCTGTGAAACTTGACTAGTTTGGGTTTTCTGGAACTCAGGTCTATTTCATGAAGCTGGCTAATTTACAGGGAGATGTGAATAATTCACAATTTGTAGTTTAGCCAACACATGACACCTTGTTTATTTTTTTTTCATGGCAAACATCTAGAAATGAGTCCCAATTTCCTCCAAATCATTCCCCACTCCTCCTAGAGTTTGGGCGTGTTTTGCTACAAGGCCTGGCTCACGTCTAGTATTTTTGAGTTTTATTTTTCTACAGTTAGCTGCATTCCTCTGTTTTTAATATGCCTGAGGGGCAGGTGCACACATCAGGGTCTAGTCTCCTCTTGATGAGTACTAAACGGGGTGCAGGCCTCTGAGAGAGCCTGAGCATACAGTCTAGGCAGCAGGAGCATTCTGGGAGGTAGGTATGCAACGGTTTCCCCTAAATAATATTTGAAAATGGAGAAAAACATGAACAAATGCAGGCTGTGCTCTGCCAGGCCCCTCTGCCATCCCTCCCAGTTCCTTACATCTCACTCTTTCCAGATGTAATTGCAAAATATGTTAATTCTGCATTTCTAATGGGGAAACACAGATGGTAATGGCTGAGTGTAAAATGTATCTATTAAAATCTGCTACTGATTGTTCCTCATAATGGGCTTTGGTCCTTTGAAATATGCTGGAGAAGATTTGCATGGAAATTTCATGATGCAGAGGGTTGGGGGATATATCTGTTAGGTTCTGGACTTATTTCTATTGCAGTAGCATGTAGATCAACTGTGATCAGGACTTCACTTGTGCTAGGCACTGTACAGACATATAGTAAGAGACAGTCCCTGTCCCAAAGAGCTTACAGTCTAAATAAATAAGATAGACAAAGGGGACATTATTATCCACTTTGCTTAGATCTTTGATTCATTTGACCCTTAGGTATGTTGTTTTCTGGGACGGCCATTTACATCTCCACTATACAGGAGGTCAGGTTGTGCCACCCTTTACTCTCTCCAAGTAACTTTACTCTGAAGACACGTCCGGCAACTTCAGATCCATTGATTGGTTTGTGGAGTCAGGTACCAGTCAGCATGAGGCCCGGTGACACAGTGTGCCCCAGGGTAGCAGGGTAAGACTGCTCTCTGTGAATGATAATAGGCTAGGTGCAGGAAGTGTGATGTAGACAGTCATATTTACTATAGGTGGAAAGTATCTGAGATTAACTTCCTGGCTGATGTGCGGCCATGTGTGACTGGAGAAAGGCAAAGCACGATCATTTATGAATTATTATTGCCATTGTTTCATGTCTGGAGACATCAGGCAGGTAGGGAGGAAGGTGAAGAAGAACAGAGAATAACACTTGATAAGCACCCTAAGCTGTGGAAGATACCAAAGAAACCAGAATCAGAGCCCTGTAGAAAGCTCATTGGGGGATCCTGTGTACCGGACACATTAAAACCACAAGGTATCTGGGATGAATGATCCGGGAAGTAAGAACCATGAGACTGCATGGTTCTTCAGTCCTTGCTTTGAGGTCTGGGTATGGCTGATGCACATTGGAGAGGAACCTGAATCAAATCCTCCCAGACTTTGGTGAAATTTGGCGCTAGGTCCAAACTTTCAACTGGCTCCTGTGACAGCTTTGACAATATGCTGCAATACTCTGGACAAACCTTATGGAATTGAGTATTTTATGAGTCCGGTGTATTAAAAATGCAATTGTTTATGTGTTATTGTGGAATTGTATGTAATTTCTCTAGGAGACGTGATTAATGTAATCTCTGGGAAGTATTAGGAACTTCAAAGGATTTGTGAGGACAATACGTGTGAAGTGGATTTCCTAGGAAATACTTGGGGTGAGGGGAATGCAGATGACCCACACCCTTTTGAAGCTTTGCTTTGAGCAGAAAAACATTGTCTGGTTAATTACCTGTGCAGGGTCTCTTCAAAGGCCTAAACGGGATAAAGGCTGACACAGATTCACAGGGTTCTTGTTCTGAGCAAAGGGTGTGATGCACATGAAACTACATGACCACCCTTGGGTGAGATTGGAAGGACTGCTCACCTGCCAGAACCCATGTTGGAGCTGGGGTGATCTCTGGTAAGCTTATTACCATGCATGTCGGTTCTTTTGTTGTTTTTAAGATGTTTTCTTATTATACCATAATAATAAAATGTGCTTACTTAGAAAGAGCTGTGCGGTAACTAATACCTGTGGCAATGACACTGTTAACAGTCTCTGAAGAGAGGCAAAAGAAGCTTGCTTAGGCAGCCTGTCTTTTGCTGGGACTGTGCAGCCTGGAAATGCCCAGTCAGGAAGGAAAGAGACACATGTCTCCACCCCAGAGCACCAACAGCTGGGGAGCTGGAAGCCTCAAGTGGGTGCACTTGCTGGACCAGAGAGGGGGAAGATGGGTGCTATTGCCGTGAAATGTGACAGCCCCAACAGTAGGCAGAACCGAAGCCTCAGTTGCTGCCCCAAACCTCTTGGCTGCTGAGGGAGCTCAGATCCACAATCCAGGCCCTCTCTCAGGTGCATTCACATTGCTTGTTCCTGTGTGGGCTGTGCTGGAGTTTCATCTTGGCCCTAAAATTGGCCCTTAGCACGTTCTCAGGGCCTATCCAAAGAGTCCCACTGACTTCAGTGGGCTTTGGATCAGGCCCTCGGTGCAGGCTGCCTTGCTGGTGCTGCTGCTTCCTGATCAGCAAACTTGCTGATCTCTTGCTATTAAAGTCAATCACTTCACCAGAGAAAAATTCAGAGCTGACAACTTCCCCGCCAGAGCCAGAGGTACTAGCGAGGCTCTCGTGCTCACTCCGGTAACCACCTTATAATTAACAGTGTAGAGGACGCTGCTCAGAACCAGCTCACTAAACGCTTAGATTTCAGTTTGGGCTACTTCCAGCTCTGGTAAATCCATTAATTACACATCGTACAGCGTCATTTACTGACGAATGAAAGATTTCATTAAACCCGCTTGCTTCCTATAGCGCAGCAAGACCTCAGACAAGCTCCCCTGAGCTTCGGCGCTGATTAAGCAGCACTGCTGTGTCTCATTCTGTTACACACACAGCTCACCTGAGGGGAGGATTTAACCAGTGATCTTTCCTCTTATCTCCACTCTGCTGCTCCATCCCACTGTCTTTATTGCCAATGGGGGCAGAAGTGGCATCGCAAAAAGCAGCTAACAGTGGGCTCACCCATTGTTAGTCTCCCTCACAGCTACAGCAGGGAGTTGCTACAAGCGAGAGTGACTCTTAAAGGGACACACTGATGTTTTTAAAGGTCCCAGTTCTGATCTGTGATCCGGCAAGGGATGTCCACATATGTGGTAACATTAGCTGCACCTTTGGTGTTGCTCTCGCACATTTTGTCCTTTCCCCTCTTACATAGGGGGTGTGATTTTGACCCTTTAATACTGTTTTGGGTAAGCCTAGAAATCTGCTCCCCTAAGGAATTTTCTAACCACGCCCTCTCTACAGAGAAAGCCAGATCACACCGCCAAAATGGCAACTGTAGTAACTCCCCAGGAGTGAAGCCGGAAATACACGGAACAGGATTCCAATGTGTGGTTTCACCTCCTGGATGGATTTGGGAAATACTCTAAATCCTGTGCATAGATTAAATAAAGGAACTGA
>NW_020664584.1:9672433-9676220 GCF_002925995.2 Terrapene triunguis | reverse complement strand
TAAAGCTAGTAGGGGGCCCAGGGGATGAGCACCTGCTCTCCGGCAGACTTAAGGTGTATATATCATGCCTTTTCAACCATTATATGCACAGAGGCCGCTCTAGGCATAGGCAAGCTAGGCAGCTGCCTAGGGTGGCAGATTTGCAGCAATCTGGGAGGTGATCGACTGTACACTCGCCTGCTGTGGTGTGGACTGACTGTCCGTGCGCACCCTGACACGTGAGCAGTAACCATTACTTGAGGCCTTTTTGAAACAGGACTAGACCAAAGAGTGATAACAAACCTAATGGGCATCAGCAGACAGCACACAGTGCGCATTAACACATGTACAGAGGCCTCAGCACAGACCATGCAGCTGGAGGGCCCAGACCAGTGGGGCTGCCCTGGCGGTGTCTCCCTGGACAGGCATGAGGATGAGGGCCCCCCCTGGAGGGGCAGTGACTAGGTAAGTAGCACCCCTGACCCCCATCTTCCCCCTCTTGTAGTCCTCCTGCTCCTCTCTGGCCGACATGTCCTACCTCCACCCCAGCTGCCCCATCCTGCCCTCCTGTGTCCTACCTCCCACACCCTAGCCTTCCCCCATTGAAAAACCTGGCTCTGCCACTGCTTAGCCCTACAGGAAAACCTACTCATAGGTGGCACAAGAATTGTGGCTAGAGTCACAAAGAGAATTAGGCACCTAAGTCCAACATTTAGGCATCACTGGCATTCACAAACCATTGCTCAGCTGCTGCCTCACCATGCGGGTGCCTGAGGTCCCTAGACACCTACATTTCTGCTGGGAAAATGCCTAAATTCCAACAACTGAGCCTCTGCACAGCCGTCCCGTTCTGACATCCCCCAGCAGGTTTAGCCAGGCATTTCCCTGCCTAACTCGCCTTTAGGTCCAATCCGGTAAGCATACTCTGCGAACACCTAAACACACACAAAACAGCCAGGGACATGTCCCCACCCCTGGTAACCTTTAGCCCCATGGTTACAGCACTAACACAGGTTCAAGTCCCCCCTTGGCCTAACGGAGGGGAAGGACTTGAACATGAGGGCAGGGCCCCATCCAATGGGCTCTGGGGTATGCTGGTAGGAATCACTCTCAGTCTTTCCTGTTGAAGCTCTTCCATGGTGTATTGACTATGCACTGGGCCACAGACTGAGTGCAAATGACTCTATGGCCCAGTGGTTAGGGCCCTCACTGGGGAGGGAGGAGACCCAAGGTCTGATCCCTTTGCCTCCCTGGGTGAAGGAGTAGTTGAACCTGGGTCTCCCACATGATTGGGCTGAGCACTGGGCTGAAGGCTACTGGAGCAGCAGCTGCAGTTTAGTTTCTTACAGAAAACAGCTTAAGTGCCTAACTCCAGGGACAGGTTCCTGGTTATGCATCCCATGCAAAGACAGGCACCTAACTCCCTGGGAGGGGAGCAGCTTAGGCCAGCCCTTCCTCCTCGGCATTTCCTTTGGGCTAGCTTAGACAGTTCCCTGCTGAGCATGCTGGCTTTGCAGATCCCATTCTAAGGCCTGGTCTACACTACGAGTTTAGGTCGACTTTAGCAGCGTTAAATCGAATTAAGCCTGGACACGTTCACACGACGAAGCCCTTTCTTTCGACTTAAAGGGCCCTTTAAACCGGTTTCTTTACACCACTTCCGACGAGGGGATTAGTGATAAAATCGGCCTTAGGGGGTCGGAATTGGGTTAGTGTGGACGGAATTCGACGTTATTGGCCTCCGGGAGCTATCCCACAGTGCTTCATTGTGACCGCTCTGGACAGCACTCTCAACTCAGATGCACTGGCCAGGTAGACAGGAAAAGCCCCGCGAACGTTTGAATTTCATTTCCTGTTTGCTCAGCGTGGAGAGCACAGGTGACCACGCAGAGCTCATCAGCACAGGTAACCGTGATGGAGTCCCAGGATCGCAAAAGAGCTCCAGCATGGACAGAACGGGAGGTTCGGGATCTGCTCGCCATATGGGGAGATGAATCAGTGCTGGCCGAACTCCGAAGCAGTAAACGAAATGGCAAAATATTAGAAAAGGTCTCCAAGGCCATGAAGGACAGAGGCCATAACAGGGACACACAGCAGTGCCGCATGAAAATTAAGGAGCTAAGGCAAGCCTACCACAAAGCCAGAGAGGCAAACGGAAGGTCCGGGGCTGAGCCGCAAACATGCCGCTTCTACGCGGAGCTGCATGCCATTCTAGGGGGTGCAGCCACCACTACCCCAACCGTGTGCTATGAGTCCCTCACTGGAGAAAGACACAGGGAAGCGGGTTCTGGGGACGAGGAAGATGAGCATGAAGATAATGTAAATAGCTCACAGCAGCAAGGAAGCGGAGAAACCAGTTTCCCCAACAGCCAGGATATGTTTATCACCCTGGACCTGGAACCAGTAACCCCCGAACTCACCCAAGACCCTGAGGGCACACAGGGGACCTCTGGTGAGTGTACCTTTGTAAATATTACACATGGTTTAAAAGCAAGCGTGTTTAATGATTAATGATTAATTTGCCCTGGCAATCGCGGCCAGTACAGCTACTGGAAAAGTCTGTTAACGTGTATGGGGATGGAGCGGAAATCCTCCAGGGACATCTCCAGAAAGCTCTCCTTCATGTACTCCCAAAGCCTTTGCAAAAGGTTTCTGGGGAGGGCTGCCTTATCCCGTCCGCCATGGTAGGACACTTTACCACGCCAGGCCAGTAGCACGTAGTCTGGAATCATTGCATAACAAAGCATGGCAGCGTATGGTCCCGGTGTTTGCTGGCATGCAGACAACATCCATTCCTTATCGCTCTTTGTTATCCTCAGGAGAGTGATATCATTCACGGTCACCTGGTTGAAATGGGGCAATTTTATTAAGGGGACATTCAGAGGTGCCCCTTCCTGGTCTGCTGAACAGAAATATTCCCTGCTGTTAGCCACGCGGTGGGGGGAGGGGTGAAGTGATCATCCCAGAGAATTGGGTGTGGGGGGGAGGGGAATTAGTTGGGTTTGTGCTGCATGTTAACCCTGAAACCGCAGCCCCTCCTTTTACATTGCAAACCCATTTTAAATGGCCAACCCAACGGGTCCTTGGTATGGTTAATGATAGCAGTACTCTTTGAAACCATCCCCACATGTTAAGAAGGTTAAAAAAGCCAAAAGACTGTGTCTTACCATGGCTGCCTGCAAGCTGAAATCTGTGACCTGGCACTGTGTGAGTGATCTCTCACACCAAACAGGCAGGCCCTCCATATAAGAGGAAAAATGCGACCTTGTAACGAAAGCACATCTGCTGTGTAATGTGAACAGCAAAATGTAACGTGAAAGAGTGTACCCATTGTTCTCTAAAATGTATCTTTTTTAACCACCTCTCCCTTCTCATCCACCAGCTGCAAATGTCTCTCCTTCGCAGAGGCTAGTGAATATTCGAAAACGTAAGCGAAGGACACGTGATGAAATGTTTACAGAACTACAGACTGCCTCCCACGCTGACAGAGCACAGCAGAATGCGTGGAGGCAGTCAATGACTGATTATCGAAGAGCCCAATATGAGCGAGAGGAGAGGTGGCGGGCTGAATCGCGGGCTGAGGAGGAGAGGTGGCGGGCTGAATCGCGGGAGGAACAGAGGAAGTTGCGGGCTGAAGATGAGAGGTGGCGTCAGCTTGCACACAGAAAGCAAGAGTCCATGCTCCGTCTGCTGGAGCATCAAACTGATATGCTACAGCGTATGGTTGAGCTGCAGGAAAGGCAGCAGGAGCACAGACCGCCGCTACAGCCCCTGTGTAACCAACAGCCCTCCTCCCCAATGCTACAGC
>NW_020664584.1:9659100-9672423 GCF_002925995.2 Terrapene triunguis | reverse complement strand
GCTACAGCCCCTGTGTAACCAACAGCCCTCCTCCCCAATGCTACAGCGTATGGTTGAGCTGCAGGAAAGCCAGCAGGAGCAGAGACCGCCGCTACAGCCCCTGTGTAACCAACAGCCATCCTCCCCAAGTCCCATTGCCTCCTCACCCAGATGCCCAAGAACACGGTGGGGGGGGCCTTCGGCCACCCACTCACTCCACCCTAGATGATTTCCATAGCGATAAGTTTTAAAGTTTTAAATTGGAGTGTGTCCTTTTCCTTCCCTCCTCCCCCACCCATCCCGGGCTACCTTTCCAATTATCCCCCTAGTTGTGTGATGAATTAATAAAGAATGCATGAATGTGAAGTAACAATGACTTTATTGCCTCTGCAACTGGTGCTTGAAGGGGGGAGGGTAGAGGAGGGTGGGGTGGTTGGTTTACAGGGAAGTAGAGTTAACCGGGTGGGGGGGGGAGGGGCGGAGGGTTCATCAAGGAGAAACAAGCAGAAGTTTCACTCCGTAGCCTGGCCAGTCACAAAACTGGTTTTCAAAGCTTCTCTGATGCGCACAGCACCATGCTGTGCTGCTCTAACTGCCCTGGTGTCTGGCTGCGCGTAATCAGCGGCCAGGCGATTTGCCTCTACCTCCCACCCCGCCATAAATGTCTCCCCCTTACTCTCACAGATATTGTGGAGCGCACAGCAAGCAGCAATAACAATGGGGATATTCTTTTCACTAAGGTCTGACCGAGTCAGTAAGCTGCGCCAGCGCGCTTTTAAACGCCCAAATGCACATTCCACCACCATTCAGCACTTGCTCAGCCTGTAGTTGAACAGGTCCTGACTACTGTCCAGGCTGCCTGTGTACGGCTTCATGAGCCATGGCATTAAGGGGTAGGCTGGGTCCCCAAGGATCACGATAGGCATTTCAACATCCCCAACGGTTATTTTCTGGTCCGGGAAGAAAGTCCCTTCCTCCAGCTTTCTAAACAGAGCAGACTGCCTGAAGACGCGAGCATCATGTACCCTTCCCAGCCAGCCCACGTTGATGTCGGTGAAACGTCCCTTGTGATCCACCAGGGCTTGCAGCAGCATTGAAAAGTAACCCTTGCGGTTTATGTACTCGGTGGCTTGGTGCTCCGGTGCCAAGATAGGGATATGGGTTCCGTCTATCGCCCCACCACAGTTTGGGAATCCCATTGCAGCAAAGCCATCCACTATGGCTTGCACGTTTCCCAGAGTCACTACCCTTGATATCACCAGGTCTCTCATTGCCCTGGCAACTTGGATCACAGCAGCCCCCACAGTAGATTTGCCCACTCCAAATTGATTCCCGACTGACTGGTAGCTGTCTGGCGTTGCAAGCTTCCACAGGGCTATTGCCACTCGCTTCTCCACTGTGAGGGCTGCTCTCATCCTGGTATTCTGGCGCTTCAGGGCAGGGGAAAGCAAGTCACAAAGTTCCATGAAAGTGCCCTTACTCATGCGAAAGTTTCGCAGCCACTGGGAATCGTCCCACACCTGCAGCACAATGCGGTCCCACCAGTCTGTGCTTGTTTCCCGGGCCCAGAATCGGCGTTCCACAGCATGAACCTGCCCCATTAACACCATGATTTCCACATTGCTGGGGCCTGTGCCTTGTGAGAGGTCTAGGTCCATGTCCATTTCCTCATCACTCTCGTCGCCACGTTGCAATCGCCTCTTCCTCCTCCTCGCCTGGTCCTGGTTTTGCTTTGGCATGTCCTGGCTCTGCATATACTCCAGGACAATGCGCGTGGTGTTCATAGTGCTCATAATTGCCGCGGTGATCTGAGCGGGCTCCATGATCCCAGTGCTAGCTATGGCGTCTGGTCTGAAAAAAGGCGCGAAAGTAGTATCTGACGGATCAGGGGAAGGAGGGAGGGAGGGAGGGGCGAGTGACGACATGGCGTACAGGTACAGGGAATTAAAATCAAGAAAGGTGGTTTTGCATCAGGGAGAAACACAAACAACTGTCACACAGAATGGCCCCCACCCAAAGATTGAACTCAAAAGCCTGGGTTTAGCAGGAGGGAGGGGGGAAGCAAATGAATACAGAATAAATCTATTTTTTACATCTTAAGATGACGGTGCAGCATGACTGATAGCCCTTGGCATTTTCTGGGTGCTTGGCAGCAAATACTGGGCGCTTGGCAGTTAGCCTTCAGGTCTACTGCACAATATGATACCCACTGCAGTATGACAACAATGGATACCAGTCGTAATATACTATCTACTGCCCAAAAGGCAAGGGGTTGCTGCTGTGTAGCAATGTAGCCCCATCCTACGCATACTACATCTGATAACCATCATCATCAAGGCAAGGGGGCTGGTGCAATGCAATGCAAAGCCCCACAGCTGCCAGCCCCATGTCTGCCAGCACCCAGATCGCCCTCGGCCTCTTCTGGGTGCTTAGCAGAAAACTGGGTGCTTTGCAGAAAATAGTATACTACAACTGATAACCATCATTGTCTGCCCAGGTACCCATGATTGACAGCCACTGCTGTCCAACGAGGACGGTTACCAGTCATAATAAACCATCTACTGCCAAAAGGCAAGGGGGCTGGTGCAATGCAGCCCCACGGCTGATGAAGGCTACCAGTCATGCTGCACCATCTACTGCCAAAAGGCAGTTAGCTGCTGCTGCTGTGTAGCAATGCAGTCCCATGTCTGCCGGCACCTAGATGACATATGGTGACGGTGAGCTGAGCTGAGCGGGCTCCATGCTTGCCCTGGTATGTTGTTTGCACAGGTAACCCAGGTAAAAAGGCGCGAATCGATTGTCTGCCGTTGCTGTGACGGAGGGGGAGGGGCCTGATGACATGTACCCAGAACCCCCCGCGGCACTGTTTTGCATCATCCGGGCATTGGGATCTCAACCCATAATTCCAATGGGCGGCGGAGACTGCGGGAACTGTGGGATAGCTACCCATAGTGCAATGCGCCGGAAGCCGACGCTAGCCTCGGTACTGTGGACGCGGTCCGCCGAACTAATGCACTTAGAGCATTTTATGTGGGGACACACACAATCAGCTGTATACAACCGATTTCTATAAAACCGGCTTCTATTAATTCGACCTAATTTCGTAGTGTAGACATACCCTTAGGTGCCTAACTGTCCCCAGGCCTTGTGTAGGGAGCCTGGGCACCTAGCTCAGGGCAGTGAATTCCACTGGGCAGCAGGACACCGGGTGTTGCAATGCTCAGCTTTACACTGCCTAAGTCCCCTTGTGAATCTGGCCCTCAGTGCTTTCCCCATTAGACTTCTTAACGAGTTAACCTCCCTCTATGCCACTCCCAGGGGACCAGAGGGGACCAGACCTTCTCCTATAGCCACCCTCCCAGGCAGCTGAACAGCACGAGTCAGGTGTACGTGGGAGTGCAAGGGGAGCCCCTTTCCAAATGCCTCTTTACCCTTGTGCTGTGATCAGTGGAAGGAGTGGGAGCCGCAGCCCCGTTCCCTGGAGGGGCGGTTATTTGAGGCGAATAAGGGGTTTGTGGGGCCCTAGGCTAGAGCAAGTGAAGACCTCTCCCCACCCCTTCTGCCTGAAGTCCCCCTGTCCCCTCCGGCGTTGCTGCCGGGGAGCGGGGTTGGGACATAGGGGCTTCCCCCACTCCCCTGCAGGAGTGCCAGGTGGGTGGAGTGGGTCAGGGCGCAGGGGTGCCCATTTTTCTGGGGGCCCCCAATTGATGGGGCCCCTGGGCACGGGCCCCGTTGGCCCAGTGGCTAATCCACCACTGCGGTTATTGAAGGGACACCGGTGGAACTTGGCACAGATGGCGTGAGGCTGCGGGTCAGCCACACGGACAGAGCAGTGAACAGCGTTTTACAAGGTTCCACTTGCTCAACATACCCTGCGTTCAGCTTCACTCTTTGTGACTGAAACAGCCTCCCTTACCTAGCCCGTGTCTTCCTCACTCTGTCCTGCCGGAGGAGGGGGTGCTGAGGACAGATTGGAGCGAGACCCCTGCCTGGCCAGCTGAGCAGGCGATGGGAACTTCCATCCTCCCAGCTCACGGCTGCCTTCCAGAGGGATCCTCTCTGAAGCTGAACCTGGAACCTTTCCAGCTCCCTGCTCTCCCTGAAAGGATGTGGGCCTCAGTGCCGTTAACCCAACACAGACGGGGGCTGGGCCACACCGGCCTTTGTGAGCCTGCTCCTGGCTTGGTGCTACAGCTCCGGTGGTCAAGGCTCATATTTTAAGCCCCAGAGATCCCGATCCCCTGGTTCAGTCGTCCCTGCCAATAGCCCTCTCATGGGTGTCGCAGGTCACCACTTACCATTCAAATGCAAAGGACCAAAGTCCCCATTTGTGTTATGCCTTCTCAGAGCAGCGGAGCCCAAATTTCTCCCATCACAGGCCCTGATCCTGGACTGAGAACTTTGAGAGTGTTTCCCTCCCCCTTCCACCCACTGAAACAGCCACACTTCCCCACAGCAGTCAGAGAGGCTCCCCTGACATTCCCTCTGCCAGGACATGCTAAGTGGCCAGACAGAGCAGCCATGCTGGGGGAACGGTCCCCTAGCTGGCCAAAGGGGGGTTGCAGTCGCTGCACGCTGCGGCCGTGAGAGTCCGAATCCCATCCCTGCTTCGTTACGCAGTAATGTATGTGAGCTGGTGCAGAGGCACTGGCCCCCGGTGAACAAGGGGTTAACTGAAGCTCAGCAGCCTTCTCCCCTGGCACAGGGGCAGGGCCATCAGTGTGATCGCCAGCCGATGCCTTCTGATTAATCACACAAATGTCTCCCGCTCTGCCCTGCCACTGTGCCGCAGCCAGGGGCCACAGGGGAAGGGGCCGGGTCTCTGTGCCTGTCCAATCTGTGCATCCTCTGCTACGAGTGCCAGTGAGGGGGCTCATGTGGAGGGTGTGCTTTGTGGGGTGGATACTGACAGACCAGGGCATGGCCTGAAGTCCCCAGCTCCAAAGCACTGTTCCCAAAGGCCTGGTGGGGAGACACAGCATCTGGCCAAAAACGAAGAGGGGACAGTGAATGAATTGGACTGGAGTGACCCAGACGTGTTGCGCCTGAAAACCAGAGGCCTCCAGTTCCCTGGCCTTTCCCCGCCCCTTCTTTGACCAAACCGTTATTGGCATTTCTAGCATTTCTGCTTTCACTGCTGGTGCCTCTCCCTCCATAACTCTTCGGTGGGTGCTGAGCAGCTGGAGGCTTGTTTAAGCGTCACGTTCTCGGGCGGCACTGTCTGTGCAGCATTGCTGCAATTATGACTTGCCAGTTCCCGCCGTTGTAGGCGGTTAACGCGCATGGTTACTGTGGCCAATGTCCCCTTGCTCGAGGTGCTGTACTGGCACCAGTCGGTCCCTGAGTCTGGAGGTTATAGTCCCTCTGGGCTTTTGTGGCCACTTCAGTAGTAGCAGCCTCCAGCAAGTGTCGTTCTCCCTCTTGATCCTCCAGCTCACTTGTCCACTGGGGCTGCTGGAGGTCTTTGAGCCTGGACAAATCCATGCTGCTGTTAGCACAATTCTGTAGAGCCATTGCAACCACGGCCACGTCCTGCAGTGGAGGGGTCAGGTACTGGCAGGGGGCCAATGGGGGGGTTGACCAGAGCTGGGAATTTGGGCCAGTCTCCCCTCCCCCCAGCAGTGAGGGAACTCAGATCCTCACAGGGGGTGGGGTCAGGGCAGGCACTGGTGTGGGGCTCTGAACTTTGAATATCAGCGTTGTCATCTATTTCACTGCTCAGCCAAGTGCAGAGGGGAGGCCAGAGGGTGGGAGGCTGCGGAGCTTGGCACAATGGGCTCAGTCCCGTGCCATGCGTGGCTGGTGGCTGGGCCGCACCTCCACTTATCTGTCTAACCAGACGGGGGAGCCCAGCCTGAGCAGCCCAGGCAGGCATGTGAGTCCCCTCAAGGGGGAGCGCCAAGATCACGACCGTACTGTGAACATGGGCACCCCCTGCTGAAAGCGGCGACTCACCTTGGCACCTGGGCTGGGCAGGGTCTGGAGAATTCCACTGCCTGTTTGGCCAGCTCTGCCCCGGGCCTTTTCACTCCTTTCTGCAGGTGCTTGGGGATAGATGTGCCAGTGCAACAGGACCCCTCTCCACAAGCAGCAGCGCAGTGACCCAGTGGAGGCCGTCAGCCTTCTGACACGGGCAGTGCCCCTCATGGCACATCTGGTTCTTCAGCAGGGGCCTGGGTGGCTCTTTCTGGGGCGAGGATCCTTTTCATCTCGTTCCCATCCCTCCTGCTCTGTCTCCCCTGAATATGTCAGTGGTGCAGCTGCCTGCATTCTGGATAGTTGTTCTAGTCATCTCCGCTCTGCCAGGTAGAGAGCAGGGCTCTGCAGGTAAGTGAAATCCCAGTCTCCAGGTTGGATTTGCCTTCTCAGAAGCAAGGTTTTGTCTTGGATTTGGAATGGCACATCCCAGCAGTGGCAGCTTTGGAACTCTGGGTGCTGCCCCCATACCCAAGAACCTCTGAGTCAGCCATATTTGTAAGGGAAGAGTTCTCTATACAGTGCTCTGAATTCCGCCCCACAGAACTATTACATATCCTAGCTGGGATCGGTCTTGTTTGTGTTCTTGTCCCTTGTTACTATCCATTAATCTGCTCCACAGAGCCACTATGTACCTTTCAATTATTCATATCTTGCAGCGTAGGACTTAATTGAACATTATCAAGTAAACACTGAAAGATAATGATAATGACTTGCACTTAGCTAGCTCCTTTCATTTCAAAGGATCGCAAATTGCTTTGTAGGCAGTATAGACGGAGATCACTTCACCCATCACGAAAATGCACCCACCTCTTGGATGGAACATGACAGCTGTTCAACAGCTCACACAGCAATGCATGATGGTTTAGGACAGGAAGTGAAGAAGAGTGTTGAATCCAACTGAAGTCTGAATGAGGCAGGATGTAATTGCCTGGATTGGAATGTGACCAAGATACCAGGGCCAGCTCCCTTTACTCCTATACTAGGTGCTCTGTGATCTTTGACAATCACATAGCGCAGTAGCAGAGCCTCAGTTTGTCATCTCTGTGAAGGTCCCACTGGTGATGCAAGAGCGTGAGTACCAAGCTCAGGGCAGCCTGTTAAAAACCATGGCACAATCCCCATGTTGATTGTGAGTTCTAAACTTAGATTTCACCAACCAACTGCACCAAGGGCAAACTCCTCAAGTGCTTTAACAGCCTTACCATGGAGTCACCCTTGGACGCTTTGGTCTGTCTTGCCATCCCAGTGAGTATATCTCTGGGACAGATGACTCCTTATACCAAGAATCACAGCAATATTCAGGTTACTCCTAATCTCAAAGGACCAGTTGCTAACCCCAGGTCAATTGTGCTTTAGGTCTCATACCGAAGACAACACTCGTAGCCAATTCTATAAACAATATGAAGATTTATTAAATTGTTGAGTTATTTATAAGGTTAAAGCAAGCAAACATAGACACATGAATGAGTTACAATCTTAGGCTTCTATAATAATCAAGCTCTATTTATCCTTTAGGGCTAACCCAGGCTAAACAATGGATGATCTCTTGCTTATGCCTAGAAACACCTTCCCCTCCAGAGCCCAAGCAGCACAGAGAACCTTAGGCTTGGTCTACACTTACCCCACAAGTCGAAGTAAGGTACGCAAATTCAGATACGTGAATAACGTAGCTGAATTCAACATACCTTACTTCGAACTTACCGCGGTTCAGACGCGGTCCACACGCGGCAGGCAGGCTCCCCGTCGACTCCGCGGTACTCCTCTCGTTGAGCTGGAGTACCGCAGTCGACGGCGAGCACTTCCTGGTTCGATTTATCGCGTCCAGACCAGACGCGATAAATCGAACCAGGAAGTTCGATTTCCAGCCGCCGAACTAGCGGCTAAGTATAGACCAGCCCTTAGTTCCATCTTCACAGTGAGGAGAGAAGAACAATATGAATCTTTAGTCCTTTTGTTGACAGTTTCTCAATCCAGATGTAAAGAGTTTCCAGTTGTAAGCTCCAGTCATGGCCCATCTGAGCTTGGTGGGTCTCCTCTTTCGGGAGGGGAGTAACAATTTCTGTAGAAAAGCACACTAAGTAGTGTTGCTTTCCTGTGTGGCAATTCATAGAGTCACAGACGCTCACAATACAACCACACAAATATTACGTTACAATATGGGACACAGATATTACAAGCGAGATTAAAGCAGGCAGCAACTCACAAGCATTCAATAGAGTCTAAACACTAAACATGTTCTTTATAATTCTAATATCTATTTTATCAATGTGAGCCAGACAGATTCCAGCAGTGTAACTGTCAGTGCCCAGCTGAGAGCCTGGGACCCTCCCTGGTGCAAACTGGCACCTGGCCTGCCACCATGACAGGCTCATCCCAAAGATAAATGAAATCTCCTTTTTGCTGTCCCATGGGCATTTGATATACTGTATGTTAGTAGAGAGAGCTCATCATGGACACCTTCCCACCTGTTCCCAATCCCAGGGACCTTCTTCCCCACCCATCCATGCTTGTGGAACATCCCTGTGACATCTACAGCAATCATTTTATGTGGAAAAGCATTAACAGGTGTTGGCAAGTTCTTATTTCAGCACTAGAAACCCAGGCTGGTAAGCCTTCCTGGTGATTAAAAGCACACGCTCCACCAGGTAACTTCACTAAGTGTCTTTATTATTATTTCTTTCCTTATGCTCCAGGTACAACACAATGTAGCAGCAGATAGAAGGGACTTCCTTTGTGTTCCCTGGCTCAGCCTTTTATACTGCTTGCTTTCGTCTCTGTGATACCTAGTTAGTGAGCGAATTACATTAGCTCATCAGACTCCCTATAAGAACATAAGAATGGCCATACTGGGTCAGACTAATCGTTCATCTAGCCCAGTATCCTGTCTTTCGACAGTGGCCAATGCGAAGTGCTTCAGAGGGAATGACCAGAACAAACAGTTATCTCCTGTTGTCCACTCCCAGCTTCTGGCAAACAAAGGCTAGGGACACTCAGAGCATGGTGTTGCATCTCTCCCCATCCTGGCTAATACCCATTGATGGACCTATCCTCCAAGAACTTATCTAGCTCTTTTTTGAACCCTGTTATAGTTTTGGCCTTCACCACATCACCTGGCAATGAGTTCCACAGGTTGACTGTGCGTTGTGTGAAGAAGTACTTCCTTTTGTGTGTTTTAAACCTGCTGCCTATTCATTTAATTTAATTGGGTGACTCCTAGTTCTTGTGTTAGGTGAAGGAGTAAATAACATGTTGTTATTTACTTTCTCCACACCGGTCAAGGTTTTATAGACCTCTATCATATCCCCCCTTAGTCATCCCTTTTCCAAGCTGAACCGTCCCAGTCTTTTTAATCCTCATACCTCCACAGGTGCAAAGGATCCCCTCTAACCTTTCAAACTCAATCAGACTGCCTAATTCCCTCCTACTCTAACTACACCCAGTGTCCCGTGTGTTCTAAGTAACCAGGGTGCTGGCTGTCAACAGAGGCTCTGTTTATAGCTGCTAACAGCACCCTGTCAGATCAGGAAAGAATTTAGTTATTTTATAGTTCTGGAGGTGGTCCTGATCTTTAAGAGCACTTCCTCTTTCCCCTGTTCCTCCTCTGATGTGATCGTCTGCTCTCTCCTCTTCCTTGGTTCCAGCTGTTTTAACAGGCCTCCATTTTCTCCTTTACATGAAGAAGCTGGAAGCAAGGAGTAAGAGCCAAGATGACATGATTTGTCAGCCCTTTGGCGGAGTACCAGTGGCCACTGACCACAGGGTGAGAACCACTGCAACATGGCACTGTCAGAGTGGAACATGTCCCATTTTAAGGCCACATGTCGGTTGTCGCCAAGTCCCATGGGACTTATGGTGCAGTGAATGCTATGCAGGATTTGAGAGCCCACTCCTCCAGGCCTGGTGCTCGAAGGTTTAAGGAAGGTGTGCTGGCAGGTGTCTCCCAGAGTCAGCGCTACCTTCCTGACCATGTACATTGCCAGATACACAATGCTGACTGACAGCATTAAAGCCATCGGAGGGGGATGCTCTCACAGGGCAGTGGATGAAACACTTGGGGCCATTGCTCGGGCTGCCCAGGGTGGGCATGAGGCAGAGTTTGGCTCCTAGCGCAGAGCATGTTCTTGCATCCTCTGCTTTGCTCTGGGTGTCCGTGTCGTCCTCAGTCCTTGCCAGCACAGCATGGACCCCAGCTCAGGACTCAGCTGCTGGGAGCAGGAGGGACTGAGTTTGATTTAGACTGTGATATTTGTGCAGTCGTTAAACTTCCGCAGTCTGCCCCTGAGGTGGCCTCTTAAGCAGCTTACAACGTCTATGCCCCGAACTTCGCAGGTCCTTTTTATCCAGAGGATGCTCAGACCAGTTGCAGGGATCCTCTGCCAGCACATCCCCCGGGCTCCCTGTTCCTGCACAGCATAGAACTCAGCATCTAAGGAGAAATACACTCCCGGACTCCCGCCTTCCCAAAATGGAGCCCTCATTACAGGGCGGTCTGGAAGTACCTGGCCATGTCTCCTTCCCGCCAGTGTACCCATGCTTGGGGCTTCTTGGCTCCCTCTCCAATCCCCCAGTGCACCTGAGGTTGTGGCCACTTTGATTTACCTCTTCCCTTGGCCCCGGGGAGCTGCACAGGGTCTCAGCCAGACTGCCCCAGTATGAATGTCAGGAAGTGCCTGTGCAAGGGTATTTAGAGATGCATTGGCCACAACTGGGGGCTCTGAAGGTGAGCATGGGTGAGAGCACACCCTCCATCCACTGGGTGCTCTGGGACCAATTTCTCCTGTTGGAAGCCATCAGACTCCAGTCCTTAATAGCTGATGTATCAAGTGCTATTTCTGGCAGATCACTAACATTTAAATGGCAGCTACATTAGCTGAGTCAATGCTGAGGATGTAAATTTGCAGCTGGGGAAGCTGAGGTTTAAGCAATAAGACGCGGCCATGGCTGGATTTCTAAGGGTATGTCCAGACTACCCGCCGAATTGGGGAGTAGTAATAGATCTATCGGGGATCGATATATCACATCTCATCTAGACGCGATATATCAATCCCCGAACGTGCTCCCATCTGGAACTCCACCAGGGCGAGCGGGGGTAGCGGAGTCGACGGGGGAGCCGCGGCCGTCGATCCCGCGCTGTGAGGTCCCGAGGTAAGTCGAAATAAGATACGTCGACTTCAGCTATGCTATTCCCGTAGCTGAAGTTGCATCTCTTACATCGACCCACCCTCCCCCCCAGTGTAGACCAGCCCTTAGTGATTAGACTCTGCCTCTGGTGCTTTGGTAAAGCACAAGGCTGGAGGTCAATTGACTCTGAGCACCTGCAGGGTGCAGCGATTGCCCAGAGATGTGCACTCTGGAGGGCCCTCTCACTGTTGCACCCGCGCAAGCACCTACCGGAAGGAAGTTTAAGAGTTTTATTGAAATGACAGAATAACACACAAGGAAAAGGAAAACCACCAGCAGAATGGAAGCCAGCGGCGGTTATACCAATAGGGAAACCTGGCAAATTACGCACAAGACCTGATGCACATTGACCTAGTGCCCTCACATCGCGTGTGGGCAAAAGTCTGGAAAGAATGATACATGAGAGATTAGTGGCATACCTGGAAAAAATGAAATGATAAAGAGTGAACAAAGTAGATTCAGGAAAGGAAGATGCACAGAGGATCATATTGTAAGGTTAGAAACAGAAATACAAAAAGGCATGAGGAACAGAGAGTTTATGAGAGCTGTCGCTTTGGACATTGTATAACATGCTGTAGAGGGAAGGCTCCCTGTATAAACTGCCCACAATTGGAATAATAATAAGAATGTTCTGCTGGATAAGCGACATCTTAAGTGATAGAACCATACTAGTCAGGGTGGGGTTGGCATTGTCGAATGTTTATAAACTTACTAATGGGGAGTCTTATCAGCCCGACCATGTCTATCATTATGACTAAGGACCTCCCCAAGAGCACACAGGCAGGAATACATATTACTCTATTTGAAGATGACTGTATAGGCCAAATTTAGAGAACTTAAGATAGCTATGGAAAGAACCAATGAGGCACTCAAGGCGATTACTGAGGATTTAAGTTCTCACTTGCTAAAGCAAAGGGAATGATCGTCACAAAAAGGAAGCTTGGGGGAGAAGGGAACTTTATGCAGAAACAATTCAGGTAGTTCAAAATGATATGTTCTTAGGAGTTATGTTAGATAACAAACTAACTTGGAAGGGTCATATAGATAATATCAAGACTAAATGAAAAAATTGGACAAATCTGCTTAAAAATATTGCTGGGAACAATTGGGGTGCAGATGAGAACACCTTGCTGATGCTGTATAGGGCACTAATTAGACCTGTTATAGATTGTGAGTGCCAAGCCTTTAATTCAGCTTCTAAATCAACATTTAAAAAATCAGAGTCGACCCAAGCCCAAGCTCTGCCAATCACACGTGATGCAAGCATTACGACACTTGTGTGTGCTGCAGGTAGCGACCAGAGAAATGCCTATAAACTGAAGGATGAAATTATTAGATTTAACCTTTTGGGGTAAGGTTAATGGAGACAGTGGAGATAAGAGTACTACACAAATATACCAGGGCTGTGGGGATTAAGTAGACAAGATGTAACTGGGCGCTACAAACTCCCACATGCTAACGGCATCAAAGGTGGGTAAAAGGCCTGGGTGAAAAGGAAGGACTGGAAGAAATGAAAATCTGTAGTCCTGGGAAATCAAATGATAGCTGGACAGTTGTCTCTGCAGTTATGGATTTGGAATTATACAATAACAAAAAATGGAAGAGCAGGACTGTCAAATATGATACTTAAGATTTATGAGTTTATACATGGCAAATGGGGTCAGCATTGCCAGATCTATACTGACGGCTCTAGAAATGACAATAAGGGTGGAGTCAGGGCTGGTGCAACCTATTAGGCAACCTAGGCGGTCACTTAGGGTGCTAGCATTTGGGGGGCGGCATTTTCTTCGGTGGCAACCACAGCGGCCGGATCTTTGGCTGCCCTGGTCGTCGTCGGCATTTAGGCAGAGGGAGCTGGGGCATGGGGGTGCGGGGAGGGCCGCCTGCAGCAAGTAAGGGGGGGGCGGCACGCAGGGGAACTCCCCATCCCAGCTCACCTCTGCTCCACCTCCTCCCCTGAGCACGCCGCCCCGCTCTGCTTCTCTCCCTCCCAGGCTTGCGGCGCCAAACAGCTGATTGGCGCCGCAAGCCTGGGAGGCGGGAGAAGTGGAGCAGCGACGGCGTGCTCGGGGAGGAGGCAGAGCAGAGGTGAGCTGGGGGGGGGAGCTGCCATGGGGGAGGTGCCTCAGGGCGGGGTGGGGTGGGGTGGGGAGCTGCTGCAGGGGAGGTGCCTCAGGGCGGGGG
>NW_020664584.1:9582502-9659000 GCF_002925995.2 Terrapene triunguis | reverse complement strand
GGGGGGGGGGGGGGGGGGGGGGGGGGGGGGGGGGGGGGGGGGGGGAGCTGCCGCAGGGCTCAGGGAGGGTGCAAGGTGGAAGTTTCGCCTAGGGCGCAAAACATCCTTGCACCGGCCCTGGGTGGAGTGAGAATGGCCTTTTGCATCCCTGAATTGAGAATTAAGAAATCTCTGACTATTCAGTTTTGTAGCCATTATGACAGCCAAATTGATGGGTATACTGTTGGCACTAACCTGTATAAGGGGTGCACGCCCAACTATGGTTGCTATCCTGTCTGTCTCTTTATCAGCTATAATGGTAATCAGAAAGGGAGCCTTGGAAAGTAGGAATGACTTAATCAATGAAATATTGTTCTTAACTATGGAGACAGTACAATTAAGTATACATTGTGATAGACCCAGACCAGTTGGGAACAGCAGAGTAGCAGAAGGGAGATATACTGGCCACTGGATAAGTAGTTTTCTGTTCCCTGAGTGACCAGAGCAGGGGCTGCTCCAGGCTAATAGACCACCTGACTCCAATTAACCTGCTAAGAGTCAGATGAGGCAGTTAAGCACCTGACTCTAATTAAGCCCCCTCTGATGCTATAAAAGGGCTCACTCCAGTAAAGTCAGGGGGAGCCAGGGAGAGGAAGTGTGTGTGAGGAGCTGGGAGCAAGAGGTGTGCAAGAAGCGGAGAGCGAGTAGGCGTACTGCTGGAGGACTGAGAAGTACAAGCGTTATCAGACATCAGGAGTTAGGTCCGGTGGTGAGGACAAAGAAGGTGTTGAGGAAGTAGCCCAGGGAGTTGTAGGTGTTGTGCAACTGTACCAGGAGGCACTCTAAACAGCTGCAGTCCACAGGGCCCTGGATTGGAACCCGGAGTAGAGGGCGGGCCCGGGTTCCCCCCATACCTCCCAACTCCTGATCAAACACAGGAGGAATTGACCTGGACTATAGCTTCTACCAGAGGGGAAGGTCTCTGGACTGTTTCCTGACCCACAGGGTGAATCTGTGAAGTGAGCAAATCCGCCAATAAGCGCAGGACCCACCAAGGTAGAGGAGGAACTTTGTCACAACATATAGTAATAGTGTGGATTTCGGCACGTGTCGGATACCAGGCAATGAAATGGTACCTAAAGCAGCCAAACATGTCTTAAAAATTAGGAGGTTGATATAAAGATCCCTTTAATCAAAAGTTTGGTTAGGAATGAACTTAAGAAGGAATGGCACGAACTATGGAGCAAGGAGAAAAAAGGGTGAAGGTTCTATGACGTATGCCCTCAACTTTAGCATAATGGTTTGGTTAATAGCTATGATCGAAGAAGCAAAGTAACTATCTTTCGAATGCTAGCAGGTCACTGTGACCTAAATGGTGATTTATATTTGCTAAACATGCATCCAGCTGGGGTGTGTGACACATGGAAAGTTAAAGAAACAGTGGAGCATCTGCTGTGGCAATGCAGGGAGAATGGCACAGAAGGAAAGATTCTTGATGAAGAACTGAGGTGCCTCAAGGTGAAAGAATAATCTGAAGGGGCTGAGGAGAGTATCGAGACCATGGGGTAGCATTGAACAAGCACTACTTTGCTTTTTTAAAGAGACAGGACTGGGTGAGAGTATTTAGTTTTTGCTTATGTCAAAACAGGGGTAGGTGGTGGTCATAGCCTCATGTGCTGAGGCTGCTGTGCCATAAAATGACAGGAAAAGAAAGAAAAAAGAAAGAAAGGAAGAAAAATGGACAATCCTGGGAGGGGAGCAGGCAATTGAGCTTCCCAGCTCCCAGGAAGAGTCCTGGAAGTTAGCAGAGCCTCTGCCCTCACAGAAAAGGAACCCACGTCCGCTTTATTAAAAAGGGGGAAGGGACTGTATGCTGTAGCTTGTACTGGAGACCTCAGCGAACGTTGGAGAGAGGCCAAGGACCTGGCTGGAACTGCCTACAGGTTTTGCCCTTTTGGTTAATTTCTTTTGCTGCCCTTGGATTGTTTGTTTCCCTTGGAACTCCTAAAAGGGGAGAAATAATCAGAAGGCCTCGGCCGGAGGGCTGAGAGCCTGTCATCACTAGACTGCACTGAACACCCCTGCTGGACGCACTTCCCATGCCACCTCCAAAGGAGGTGCTCTAGTGGGGACACATCCTCGATAGAGAGTTAGTTCCACATCCAGAATTTTAAGAGTGCTTGGGCTGGGCTGGATCGGGTGTCCTTGTCACTTACATAAGGGTTTTCCTGGCTTAAAAAACATGGCAAAATATACAAATAGGGCTAAGGATTGATGAGACTTGCAAACTGAGACTTAATATGTTCCGCAAAGCTCCTTAGGGAAATGGAGCAATGAGTCTCAGTGCTGGGAGAGCTGCAGGAAAGTGGAGCAGCATCCAGTGACCAAGTGACAGCCACTCTGGATTCAGCATCAGACTATCCCCAAACCACTCTCCGATGTTACTAATATACTAGTGACCGGGTAGCTGGCACAGGCTGCAGTCGAGTCATTCAGCAGAGTGCAATGTGTGCAACTGGCACTGAAGCACAAAGTTCTGCAAGTGGCAGCTTAGAGCTGGCACACACATTTCTGTGCTGCTGCTACTCCGTGCTGAGGGGAAGCGTGCACCCTAATGCGACGGTAACTCATTGTCTTCCCGTGCCTGGGGAGATGAATCGCTGTGCCTTGCGATTTGCAGCTCAGGGCCATCCATGAGGCTACATGTTTAGGAGTGGCCGGAACTTAAGGTGCACTCCAGTTTATACCAGATACACAGGGGCTCTCTTCAGGGCACCAGCCCTGCCAAAGCACCTGGGAGCTGGTGTTTCATGAGCTCTCTGCATTGGGGCGCACACCCACTGCCACACCCTGTACTGGAGTGCAGCATGCAGCATGAGGATAACAGGGTGCAGTCCTCGTGCTCTGCAGAGCAAACGTGCTGCAGGTGGGGCTGGCTCCTCCGCAGTTAGAGGAAAGACTCCCAGCTCTATTCTTCCTACTAGAAGTACACCCTTCCCTCATCCAGTATCCACAGGGTATATTTCCTTTGTTAGCAGCTGCATGATTAATTTGCTCTCACTATAAACAAACATCTTTCCTCCACGAGTAACCTGCAGCCAGGGGATGATTTGCAGTTTGGCAAGCTAACATACTGTGATCTAGCTCTGAATCCGACGCATCACTTCTTCTGCAGTGTGTAGAGGGGCTGATGTAGCAAGAAGAGCAAGTCTCTTGTTGCTTCTTGGCAACCTGACAGATTCTGTCTTTGGCATTAAGGGCCAATAAAACTGCAATCAAAGTTTCCTGTACCCCCCCACTAATTTTCTTCTAACCAAGATTAGGGATGAACTGTAGTATACGAGTAGCTGATCCCTGAGATAGGTCAGTTCCTGGCCATTTGCCATACTGGATCAATTCTAAATTCCTGCCTTCAACAGGAGATACTCATGCTTCAGGGGTAAGGGGAAAGGGAGAAAATCTCATGCCCTGGTTTTCTTGAAATGCAGTGCACGATAAGTGTGAGATTCCTTTTCCGACCCCTGTAGTGATCAGTTTGTGCCCTATGCTGGCTCTATGCCACGTGGGAATTCCCCTTACACCAGAGGAATCCCCACCTGGCTGTTTAAACCAGCCTTGTTCCTGCCAGTTCAGCATAAGCAGACAGAGTGGAGGGCCCAGGATCTGGCCCTAAATTTCATAACCTTGTATTTTAATGGCTAGTATCAACCAAGCAACACCTACTAAAGTGAACAATAAATGTGTCAGTTACACTTCAGAAATGCATCAGTGCAGGACTGAAGAAAGAACCAACGAATCACTTTAGCTTGTGGAAGCTTTAGCCTAAGAAATCCCAAGGATCACAAGCTAAATGATGTGTAACTTGTTCCAGAACTCAACACATTTCAGTAAAATCAGCTCACACGTTCTGGAACTTCTACTGCAGGAAAAGTATTTTGTGGCGTTTGTTGTCCTGGTACCAAGTCCGTGTAGTGTATTGAAATTGTAAGCTGTCCCTTTAAATGCTCATGGAAGTTTCTTGGTCCTGCTTGCAGGCTAGGGGTTCTGTGTGTGATCTGGACTTAGCAGCAATCAATCTGCAGCCAATCAGCCTAGAGTAAGGTGGGATATGTTGTGCATCTTTGTTTTAGAGAGCAGCCTGCTTTGTCTCCCTCTCTGGTTTTGAGTTCTTGTGTGTATTATTGTTTTGAATTCTAAGAAATAACACTGTTATGTTGCAGTCTTCTCACAAGAGTACCTATGTTTTTATCTGAAGTCCCTGTGGGTATGTTGTGAACATAGCAGTCTGATGTTCCACCGCACTCCAGCTACCCCATCGAGTGGGATAAGGGACACAAACAGCTGGGCCCAAAGAGAGAGAGCCCAGATTTATACTGATCTAACACAGAGGAGGCAGCCGTTTCTGATCTTCACTCAGGGAAAGCCATGCTGAGCTAGCTTTAAAAAACGGAGAAATGGATATTTATATGGATACCAAGAATATCCCGTCAGAATTGTTATTGCTAACTAACACGGTGGAAGGGATATTAAAGCTCATGGTTCAAGGCGTATGACAAATGCTAACTACAAGGAATACCTAATGTGGGGCATATTAGCTCATATCTGCCTATTGCCAGGTACCTGCACCTTCCTCTGAAGCAGATGGTGCTGGCCGCTGTCATAGGCAGGACACTAAGCTGGATGGACCGTCTGGCAATTTGCTTGTTCCTATTTAAAAAATCAAGTGCAAACAGCATTATTGTACCACTTATTACATATTATTACCTTGGCCCTACTTGATATATATGTCTAGAGTGGTCCCATAACTATATCATGTTAACACAGAAAAACACTACCTTCTGTCGTCAACTAAGGTCACTCAAGATAAGCAAACAGCGATGCAAACATAAGAAATCTAGGGAATTGACAGTTTTCACCGTGGTGCTCCCCAGGGGCACCCAGGGTTCTGAGGCACCCCCATTCCCACCTGTCCTGAGCTTGAGGAAATCTTGTCTGTACTTGTTGTGGATCAGGTCCCTGAAACCTGCAGCCTCTGCACAAGCACTGTGAATGGATTGATTTGAATGCATCTTTGGCCATTTGAAGGGTCGCTGGCGTGGTTTACTTACACGATTGGACCTCAATGATTCTAGTTGTATAGGGGAATGGAACTGAATACTGGCACCGTTTTCCACAGGTGGTGTTGATTTGAGCTGCTATCTCACTTCTGAGTATAACAGAGGCAGAAAGAGCCCAGTTGCTGCTGCTGCTGCTGGCATCCCAATGCCAGCCAGATCCATATACTGCTAGCCTATGTACTGTATTGGTTCCTGCTGAAATAATCGCTGAGTGGCATGGGAAAGTGTTCTACCACAGCAGAAGAAATAAGACAGACCTTCCCAGAAACCTTTGGCAGAGGATTGCAGAGTACCTTCATGAGAGTTTCATTGAGATCACTACACAGGATTCACAGGACATCCCGGAGCACATAAACAAACTGCTCCATGTGGCACCCACTGCCTAACTCTAGAGGGGAATGAAAAGCAGATAGCAACTCTACCTCTCTTGGTTGTTCCACTACTTGTTCTAGCACAAGTAAAAATGAATAAATCTAATGATTTGTCCTGTTACTTTGGGAGTATCAACCCTGTAATTTCAACGCAAACTGCACAATTGCCAGCAGTTCCTTCTCCTGCATCAGGCTCACCTGTGCTGAACTGTTGGGACTGGCTGGACTGCGGTGAAGTCAAAAACAGGTCTGGGCTCGCTGTACAGCAGGATCCCCCTGTCACCTATGCTGCTCCTCCTCTTTCTCATCCACCTCCTCCTCCTGACAGTTCACAGCAGAGGACTGTGACTCAGGCTTCTTGAAAGTATCCATGGTGCTGTTGGAAGAGGTGGTGGGGTCTCCACCAAGGATGGCATGCAGCTCTTTGTAAAAGTGACAGGTCTGTGGCTCGGCACCAGGCTGATTGTTGGCCTCGCTGGCTTTCTGGTATGCTGTTGCAGCTCCTTGGCCTTCATGCAGCACTGCCACTGGTCCCTGTCATAGCTCTTCTCCTGCATCCCTTGAGCAATCTGCTCATAATGTCCACGTTCCTATGGCTGATTTGGAGCTGTGCCTGTGCAGCTGCTTCTCTTCACAGGCCCAGGAGATCCAGTACCCATAGGCACCGAGTTTCTAATCTGCCAGGGGGTGCTGGGGCTGGCTCAGACCAGCCCCACCCCCACTCCACCCCTTCCCCCAAGGCCCAACCCGCACCCTGCTTCTTCTCTCCCCCGCTCCATCCCTGCCCCACCTCTTCCCTGTCTCTTCCCGTCCCTGCCCCGCCTAGTTCCACCCCCTCCCCCGAGCATGCTGTGCCCTCACTCCTCCCCCTCCCCCAGCACCTCCTGATGCTGTGAAACAGCTGATCTGCGGCAGGCGATAGGAGTTGGCACCTATGCCAGTACCTCCTGTCTACTCCAGGAGGGAGCACGGCTGGAGCATGTAGCTGGCATGGTCAGCTGGGCAGTTGCACTCAGCAAGGGAGAGTTGTTAGTTGTGCTTGCCAAGCTGGGCAACCAGGGAAAGGAATTTCAAAACTTTGTGGGTCTTTAAAGGGGAAAGGGAGCTTCCAGTCTCCATGAACCGTGGGCAGCTGAGTTCACAATGGTGACCAGAGTGATCAGTGTGGGACATTGTGGGACAGCTGATAGAGGCCAGTAATGGTTGACGTAAGTAATGCAGTTTCCACACTCTCCCTGTGTTGACCTAACTACATCGACCCTGACTCTATGCTGCTCAGGGAGGTATTGTTATTAAATTGGTGTATCACTTACATCAGCAGGACCCAAATTGAAGTGAAGGCACATCCACAGCTAGGTTGATGTAAGCTGCCTTGCATCAACCTAACAATGTAGTGTAGACCAGGCCAAGTTGAAGCATGCCAAGCTGTCTTCTTTGCCCCCCAAACAGCAAACTTTTGAGGGTCGCATCGAGATAGGGTCCCTCCCCCCCGTTTACTTCTCCCTGTTAGTTTCCTTTTGAACTCACCACCAGCTCTTCATTAGCATTGACTTAAAATGCTAACAGCTGCCCATTATGAACCAGACTATATTCAGTTTACTTGTAAATGGACAGAGGGATAAACATTTCTTGCCTAGAGAAAAACCTGCTTTTCTCTTTTCCTGGTGATCGATCCCTAGACACAGACCTTAAGGGCACAATTTTCATTGTATGTACATAACTCCATACACAACAACTGTACATGCATTTCACAATGATATTTATGGCAAGTAAAACACAGGCTTTCATTAGAGATGCCACATGACACTCTTGGGTGAACTAGCATGTAAATACCAGATCCAGGGGATTCCTGTAACCCATATGCACACCGGTGCCCTCTGCCAGTTGGCATCAAGATGTCTCTGGTCACACACACACAGCACAACCACTGATCCATAACACTTTTCCGAATGCGCAATCTTTACCCAGACCACAGAACGCATGGGTGATAAATGTCACATTCCAACAGAAATGCCACAAACAAACCTTGGAAAAATTCCACCCCACAGTGCCCAAGTAGGTTTCAAACTCAATCCTCAGAAACAGTAACTCTGGAAAGGATTTGGGAGACTTGGTGGATGATCAGCTGAACACGAGTGCCTGGTATGACGCTGTGGCCAAAGAGGTTAATGCAATCCTTGGATGCATTAGCAGGGGAATCTCGAGTAGGAATAGAGAAGATGTTATTTTACCTCTGTATTTGGCACTGGTACAACTGCTGCTGGAATATTGTGTCCAGTTCTGGTGTGCACAATTCAAGAAAGATGCTGATAGATTTGCAAGGATTCAGAGAAGAGCCATGAGAATGATTAAAGGATTATAAAACATGCCTTATAGTGATAGACTCAAGGAGCTCAATCTATTTAGCTTAACAAAGAGAAGGTTAACAGGTGACTTGGTTACAGTTTGTAAATACCTACATGGGGAACAAATATTTAATAATGGGCTCTGCAATCTAGCAGAGAAAGGTCTAACATGATCCAGGGGTTGGAAGTTGAAGCTAGACAAATTCAGACTGGAATTAAGGTGTACATTTTTAACAGTGAGAGTAATTAACCAATGAAACAACTTAGCAAAGGTCATGGTGGATTCTCCATCACTGACAATTTTTAAATCAAGATGGGATGTTTTTCTAAAAGGTCTGTTCTAGGTGGCATTGTGGGGAAGTTCTCTGGGCTGTGCTATACAGGAGGTCAGATGAGATGATCACAGTGGTCCCTTATGGCCTTGGAATCTATAAGTCCATGAAAATGATATAAAAAGAAACACAAAAATCATGATGACCTAGACTATAGAATCATAGAATCATAGAAGATTAGTCTCAAAGCAGGACCAACCCCAGCTAAATCATCCCAGCCAGGACTTTGTCAAGCCTGACCTTAAAAACCTTTAAGGATGGAGATTCCACCACCTCCCTAGGTAACCCATTCCAGTACTACACCACCCTCCTAGTGAAATAGTTTTTCCTAATATCCAACCTAGACCTCCCACACTGCAACTTGAGACCATTGCTCCTTGTTCTGTCATCTGCCACCACTGAGAACAGCCAAGCTCCATCCTCTTTGGAACCCCCCTTCAGGTAGTTGAAGGCTGCTATCAAATCCCCCCTCACTCTTCTTTTCTGCAGACTAAATAAGCCCAGTTTCCTCAGCCTCGCCCCATAAGTCATGTGCCCCAGCCCCCTAATCATTTTCATTGCCCTCTGCTGGACTGTCCAATTTGTCCACATCCTTTCGATAGTGAGGGGCCCAAAACTGGATGCAGTAGTCCAGATGGGGCCTCACCAGTGCCAAATACAGGGGAATAATCACTTCCCTCGATCTGCTGGCAATGCTCCTACTAATGCAGCCCAATATGCTGTTAGCCTTCTTGTCAACAAGGACACACTGTTTACTCATATCCAGCTTCTCGTCCACTGTAATCCCCAGATCCTTTTCTGCAGAACTGCTTCTTAGCCAGTCGGTCCCCGGCCTGTAGCAGTGCCTGGGATTCTTCCATCCTAAGTGCAGGACTCTGCACTTGTCCTTGTTGAACCTCATCAGATTTCTTTTGGCCTAATCCTCCAATTTGTCTTGGTCACTCTGGACCTTATCCCTACCCTCTAGCGTATCTACCTCTCCCCTCAATTTAGTGTAATCTGCGAACTTGCTGAAGGTGCAATCCATCCCATCATCCAGATCATTAATGAAGATGTTGAACAAAACTGGCCCCAGGACTGACCCCTGGGGCACTACGCTTGATACCGGCTGCCAACTAGACATCAAGCCATTGATCACTACCCGTTGAGCCCGACAATCTACCCAGCTTTCTATCCACCTTATAGTCCATTCATCCAATCCATACTTTTTTAACTTGCTGGCAAGTGGGAGACTGTATCAAAAGCTTTGCTAAAAAAAAAAAAAGCTTTGTAAATCACGTCCACCGCTTTTCCCATATCCACAGAGCCAGTTATCTCATCATAGAAGGCAATCAGGTTGGTCAGGCATGACTTGCCCTTGGTGAATCCATGTTGACTGTTCCTGATCACCTTCCTCTCCTCCAAGTGCTTCAAAACGGATTCCTTGGGGACCTGCTCCATGATTTTTCCAGGGACTGAGGTGAGGCTGACCAGTCTGTTGTTCCCCAGATTATCCTTCTTCCCTTTTTTAAAGATGGGCACTATATTTGCCTTTTTCCAACCATCCGAGACCTCCCCCAATCGCCAGGAGTTTTCAAAAGTAATGGCCAATGGCTCTGCAATCACATCAGCCAACTCCCTCAGCACCGTCGGATGCAGCGCATCCGGCCTCATGGACTTGTGCATGTCCAGCTTTTCTAAATAGTCCTTAACCTGTTCTTTCACCACTTAGGGCTGCTCATCTGCCCAGTGCAGCAGTCTGGGAGCTGACCTTGTCTGTGAAGACCGAGGCAAAAGAAGCATTGAGTACTTCAGCTTTTTCCACATCATCTGTCACTAGGTTGCCTCCCCCATTCAGAAAGGGTCCCACACTTTCCCTGACCTTCTTCTTGTTGCTAACATACCTGTAGAAACACTTCTTGTTACCCTTCACATCCCTTGCTAGCTGCAACTCCAATTGTGTTTTGGCCTTCCTGATTACACCCCTGCATGTGTGAGCAATATTTTTATACTCCTCCCTAGTCATCTGTCCAAGTTTCCACTTCTTGTAAGCTTCCTTTTTGCGTTTAAGCTCAGCAAAGATTTCTCTGTTAAGCCAACCTGGTCGCCTGCCATATTTGCTATTCTTTCTGCACATTGGGATGGTTTCTTCTTGCACCCTCAATAAGGCTTCTTTAAAATACAGCCAGCTCTTCTGGACTCCTTTCCCCCTCATATTAACCTCCCAGGGGATCCTGCCCATCAGTTCCCCGAGGGAGTCAAAGTCTGTTTTTCTGAAGTCCAGGGTCTGTATTCTGCTGCTCTCCTTTCTTCCTTTTGTCAGGATCTTGAACTCGACCATCTCATGGTCACTGCTGCCCAGGTTGCCAACCTCTTCTACTTCCCCTCCCAATTCTTCCTTGTTTGTGAGCAGCAGGTGAAGAGGAGCACGGCCCCTAGTTGGTTCCTCCAGCACTTGCATCAGGAAGTTGTCCCCAACACTCTCCAAAAACTTCCTGGATTGTCCGTGCACTGCTGTATTGCTCTCCCAGAAGATGTCAGGATGACTGAAGTCCCCCAGGAGAACCAGGGCCTGTGATCTGGAAACTTTGGTTAGTTGTCCAAAGAAAGCCTCGTCTACCTCATCCTCCTGGTCTGGTGGTCTGTAGCAAACGCCCACCACAACATCACCCTTGTTGCTCTCGCCTCTAAACTTAACCCAAAGACTCTCAACAGACTTTTCTCCAGTTTCATAGTGGAGCTCTAAGTAATCATACTGCTCTCTTACATACAGAGCAACAAATCTACCTTTTCTCCCCTGCCTGTCCTTCCTGAACAGTTTATATCCATCCATGACAGTGCTCCAGTCCTGTGAGTTACCCCACAAAGTCTCTGTTATTCCAATCACATCATAGTTCCTTGACTGTGCCAGGACTTCCAATTCTTCCTGCTTGTTTCCCAGGCTTCTGCGTTCGTATACAGGCACCTAAGATAACCAGCCAATTGCCCGACTTTCTCAGTATGAATCAGGAGGCCTCCCCTGTTGCACGCTCCTCCTTGTATTTCCTCCCGGTATCCCACCTCCCCACTTACCTCAGGGCTTAGGTCTCCATCACCCGGCAAACCTAGTTTAAAGCCCTCCTCATTAGGTTAGCAAGCCTGCCTGCGAAGATGCTCTTCCCTCTCTTCATTAGGTAGATCCCATCTCTTCCTAACAATCCTTCTTCCTGGAACAACATCCCATGGTCGAAGAATCCAAAGCCCTCTCTCCAACACCACCTATGTAACCATGCATTTACTTCTACAATTCAACGGTCCCTACCTGGGCCTTTTCCTTCAACAGGGAGGATGGACGAGAACAAGATTGCGCCTCAAACTCCTTTATCCTTCTTCCCAGAACCACATAGTCTGCAGTGACCTGCTCACGGTAATTCTTGGCAGTATCATTGGTGCCCACGTGGAGAAGTAGAAAGGGGTAGTGGTCCAAGGGCTCGATCAGTCTTGGCAGACACTACGTCACATCCTGAATTCTAGCTCCAGGCAAGCAGAACAGTTCTCGAGTTTCCCGCCCTGAATGGCAGATGGATGACTCTGTCCCCCTTAGGAGGGAGTCCCCGACCTCCACCACACGTCTCCTCCTCTTGGGAGTGGTGGTTGTGGAACCCCCATCCCTAGGACAATGGATCTCTTGCCTTCTGGTCTATGGGACCTCCTTCGGATCCCTTCCCTCAGATGACTCTTTCAAGCTATTCTCCACTGTAGTACCTGTGAAGAGAGCCTGAAAACAGTCTTACCTCTGTCTGCATTGGGGGTACATGGGTTCTCCTCTTTCTTCTTCTGTAGGTCAGATTCTGCCAATTTTCTTTCCCATTCTGCACTGCTCTCTCTGGTTCTTCAGCATGCTGTGCCTGCAATACCAAACACTGACTTCTATCCAGAAAATCTTCATTTTCTCTGATGAAGAATGTGTTCATGCCTGAATAGCTGGAGAGGGCCTTAATGTCAGGTGTTTGTCTGAAAACAGGTCACATGCTACCGATGGTGTTTCTCCCTATGAAGCAACATTGTGATGCATTCTACTCATAACTAACAAGTAATGTAGTATCTTGATTCCCTTTCTCTTTGATTTTACATCCGTGAAAAACTTTTCAGTTGTATCTTGCCTCTGAAGTTGCTGGTTTTATTTGAATGTTGTCTGAAATAGAACAAACAGACTTTTCATTTCATGAAATGCCATTCTCCCATCCCTAATTTAAATAGCAAAAGCAAATGGTTTGATTTCTGTTTATACATACCTAGGGCTGTGCATGCAGACAGACACTTTGCAGTACCATGGGTGATCACTAGGTGACTCTGATGCACTGCTGGAATGGCTCTGCCCGTACATCTGCCTGGCTGGAAAGGTGTCTGTTGATAGCAGATACTCAGGAAGGGCATTTGCAGAGGTACAGCTCCCTAGATGGTTCTATAGCAATGAAATCTGAGATCTTTCAAATACTGCAGCAGTTAAGCAATGATGTCTCAAACCACTATCCAGGGAAGCCTTCACTTCCCCACCATTTGCCTGGTGTCACCACTTACCCTCCACTGCAACCCTCAGTTATCTCACCCACTATAACTATCTGGGATTGCTGATGGAAAAACTGTGCCCACCCCTGGAATATGTAACGGCAGAGAAAGAGGTGTACTTGACACCGATTGCAGTCTCCTTCTTCCAGATCTGCAGGCAGCAGAGGTAAAGATGGGATGGGGCCATTATGTTCAGCTGTGATCATCCCCAGAGGAGTTCAGATCCAATGTCTTGATTCTGACCCATCTCAGATTGCATAAGTGTGACACCCAATGGCTCCCTATAATAGGCTGTGATCTACCAGTGAGCCATGGGCCATGCACTGTGCACACTATAGCACTTCTCCACCGCTTAAATGACCACAGTCGCCTGAGAAGTCTTGGATCCTGGGGAACGTCATTCAGTGGCTAGACTAGCTAGGCAAGTCTCCAAGTGTTCAGAGGTTCCGTTCAGTTTGGAGAGTTCTGTGGGGCCCTTGTCTGAGCCTCTCGAGCCTGAATCTTTCAAAGCCAGTTTTTTGGAATTCCCAGCACATTCACTTCGGACGCTGACTGGAGCTGGGAAGGGCAACGCTGAGTGCAAATGAAAAATGCTCCAAATAAAGCTAGCTGAACATTTTCAAATCCGCAAGAGGGTTCTGCTCACAGCTGTGTTACTCCATGTCCTGGGCCACTGTTGCATTCCTTGGACTAGAGCTACAGTAAGGTCAAGTTTCTCCCCAAATGTTATTTGACCAACTTGATCATCAGATTTTTTTTTTCTGAATTCTTTGTATTACCTTGTGCCCATGTTTGATAGCTACTACAGCTTCCCCGTAGTCCTTCTGCCCTCCCATGGCTAGAAACTAGTACAATTGTCTTTTTTAATCATGTTGTTTAGGAACATAGGAATTGTCAGCCTGGATCAGAACCAAGGCCCATCTAGTCTAGCATCCTCTGTACGACAGTGGCCAGCATCAGAGGTAGGTGTAGGAAACCTGCAGTGGCAGATGTGGGATGATCTGCCCCCCCCCCCCCCAACCCCATCTCCTGAAGCAGGAGGTTTAATATCCCTTCTATGACTCTGGTAGTGTTAACTATTACAGTTCTGGACAGTCTTATTATCCATATAAATGTCCAATCCCTTTTTGAAACTTGTGAAATTTTTGGCCTCAATGACTCCCGGTGGCAGTGAGTTCCACAATCTAATCTCATATTGTGGGGGAAAGTATTTCCTTTTATTGAATTTGAATTTTTCTACCTTGTAATTTCAGTGACAGTCCCCTTGTTCCTGTGTTCTGAGTCAGGGAGAACAGTCGTTCCCAATCTACCATCTCTAGACAATTCAGTATTTTATATACTTTTATCATGTCCTCTCTGATTTGTTTCCTTTCTAAGGCAACAATACTTTTTCAATCTCTCTTCACAGGAGCGTTTTTCCAGCCCTTTGGTCATTCTCCTCACCCTTCTCCAAACCCCTCTAATTCTACAATATCTTTTTTGAGAGGGGGTGACTAGTGCTGCACCCAGTATCTGGATGAGGCCATACCATTGATTTATATAGGGCTATGATAATATTCTCTCTGTTATTCTCCATCTTGTTCCTTAGGATTCCTAACCTCTTTTTTTTTTTAATTGCAGATGCATATTGAGCAGAAGTCTCCATGGAGCTGACTACAGTGAGGCTGTCAGGCCTCAAAGCACAGGCTGCCACGTGGGAGCCTTGTCCTGAGCACCCCCAAGCTGCAAGGACTGGTGAGGGAACTGCTGCTAATACCCCACCTCCAGAAGCTACACTTGCTAATGCAGCAAGGTCAGATGGCTAAAAGCAGGCTGCTGATTGGACACCACAAGGTATAAAGCTTCTTGTTCCTGTCCCACCCTTTGTCTGAGCAACTAGTTGCTAAGTCTATTGCTGCCTAGCCCCATGAGGGTATGTCCACACTGCAACTTAAACCCAGAGTACAAAATCAAGCTCAAGCATAACCAGTGTTCCATCTACACACAAATCCTACTAACCCAGGGCTTGGACCCAGGGTTTCAGGATCACAAGGGGGTGGAGAGTCTGAGCTTGCATCAAACTGGGACCCAGGGTTCAAGGCCTATTGCTTTCCAGTGTAAACATAGGCTAACTGGACTCATGCTTTGGGAGTCCACCAAAAATATCCCATAATCCCATGGGCCAACTTTCTTTGTTGTCTGGACAGTCAAGTTTTTCCAACTACACCATGAACAAAGGGCTAGAGCAGCCACATTTTGGGAGGGTGCTAGGAAATCTGGGATATAGGTGGTTGGATTTGGGCCTGCATAATGCAATATAGACACTGGAACCCCAGTTAGGGACCGAGGGTTCCTGTGATGTTCTGTACTTTGTGGGAACACCCTGCACCCCATGTCAGCCTTATAAAATGATTGTGTGGTATCCAATGCAAAGTTTGTCATGTCGGGTGTCTTTGGAAGGTTCATGATGCACTGAGCATTGTTGTTATAGTAATATTATAGTAATTGTTGTTATAGTAATGTTATAGGTTGTAATTTCATCAATATAGTTATGAGGTTAAAAATGTGTGTTCATGGCTTAAAACAAGCCCAGGCAAAATTCTCCGGGAACAGAGGGGCAGTTCACACCTCGTGAGGGCATGTATGGGACAAACCCAGCCCAACCTCACAGGAAGAAAGGACACTGGCCTAGGCAGAAACAAAGGATCTGTTGGACTTTGGAGTGATTCACCCCCCTTCCCTTGGACAGTTTGGGACTACGATGAGGTAATGCTCACTTGACCCCCGGGGGGGGGGGGAAGCCAAGAGGAAAGAAAGAACATGATAAAAGGGAGAGACGTTTGCCATGCTCTTCCTCTCTCTTCCACCTCCATCTACAGACATCACCATCAAGCAACTGAAGCGCTGATCAAAGGGGAGAGCCTGGCTGAAGGGCAACCAGCCAGCCTGTGGTGAGAAGCATCAAAGTTTGTAAGGGCACTGAAAGTGTTAAGATCAGCTTAGAATGCGTTTTGCTTTTATTTCATTTGACCAAATCCAACTTGTTGTGCTTTGACTTATAATCACTTAAAATCTATCTTTGTAGTTAATAAATCTGTTTGTATATTCTACCTGAAGCAGTGCATTTGGTTTGAAGCGTGTCAGAGACTCCCCTTGGGATAACAAGCCTGGTACATATCAATTTCTTTGTTAAATTGACGAACTCATATAAACTTGCAGTGTCCAGCAGGTATAACTGGACACTGCAAGATGGAGGTTCCTAGGGTTGTGTCTGGGACCAGAGATATTGGCTAGTGTCATTCAGTTGCACAATCCAAGCATGACAGAGGCTATGCGTGAACAGCCCAGGAGTGGGGGTTCTCACAGGGTGGATTTGATTTAAACCAAATTGATTTAAATCACTAGTCAGGAAGACTCAATTTAATCATGGATTTCTACATTAAAGAGCATTCTTGTTGGTTGTTATAACCTTAATACATATTCTTCACAACTCAGAGATAGATGTAGGTTTCATTTTTAGAAGGTACACACTATACATTTCTAAACAGTGATTTATTCTGAAAACTTTTCAGATTAGTTTTACAGCTATATCAGAAAATGAATGATTGTTTGGTTATTTCATTTACCAAAGGTAATTGAAGCAGCTATTTATGAAGTCATTGGGAGGTGAACTATCTCCAATTCAGGTTAATCATTAATATTTGGAGGATTTTCTTGCCATGCTGTATTAGGAGGAGAACATCACCAGACAAACATTTAAATTGTTTTATTTAACTAAAACAACAACGTTAAATATTCTCGATTTTTTTTCTTCAACAGCAAACATATATTTTAACAAAAAAGCATATGTCGCTCGTTTCTCACATTTATCTCCAGACTTCTTCTCCTTGTCCAGATCTATTCCGCCCCCAACAATCTTCTATTCATTGAATTTTTTGAAACTTTGCACTTTTAGAGAGAGGTAAGGGGTTGACTCTGTGTACACAAATTTGCAGAGGGACAATAGCAAATACCAATCATCTATCAAATTTTTGGGTTTCATGCTTTCAGCAGATGTATGGATGGACCCTCAAAAGGTGTTTGCAATTCGGGATTGGTCTGAACTCCGGAACATCTGAAACATTCAGATGTGCATGGGATTTGCCAACTTTTACAGGAGGTTTATTCCATACTTCTCAGAGGTCACAGCCCCTATAGCTGCCATCTTTTACAAACCTGCAAGATTTCACTGGCCCCAGAGGTCTGATAGGCCTTTGAATGCCTGAAGATAGCTTTCATTTCTGTCCCGATGCTGCTCCACTCTGATCCTGACCAACCCTTTATCTTTGATGGTGATCCCTCTGATGTAGCAATTGGGGTGGTACTATCCCAAGGAACAGGGGCCCAGCATGAGATGCATCCATGTGCATATTTTTCATGAAAACTCACCTGGGCCAAATGCAATTATGAAATAGCTGACATGGAGTTACTCGCCATTAGGGTTGGATTGGAGTCTTGGAGACACTACCCTGAGGGGGGTATCCTAGTCTTAACCAACCATAAGAATCCAGAATACTTCTCATTTGACAAGGTGCTGAATCAGCGGCAGTTGTATTGGGCCCTAGTCATCTTGAGATGTAATTTCACAATCATGTGTTATCCAGGCGATAAGAATGGCAAGGCTGATGCCCTCTCACAAAAAGGGGAATGATACACAGAATCCACCAATGCCAAAGAACCACCAGCTGGCATATTAAAACCACACCATTTCATTTGTGGGTCGGTATCTTCAGACTTCCTTACCATGCTTCAAGCAGCCCTCCCTAACAATCCTTTTTTTAAACTCATAACCTCATCCAAGAATGTCTTCCCAGTACCACCTTACACCTTATTCCTGGGTCAACAGCCTCCTCTATGTCAATAGCTGCCTATATGTCCCCAACAATTCCCCAACATGCTGCACATACCTCATGATACCTCTGTGCCGGTCACTTTGGGCAATCTAAGACTTTGCGCATTACAGTCCTCTCGTTCTAGCAGCCACAAATGTGGGATGATGTTTGGTCCTATGGCAGGTCCTGCAACACCTTGATTCAAACAAATACCTCCTGGAGCAGACCTTTCAGCCTCCCAATGCCATCTGAGACCCCTTTCTGGCCCTGGTCATGCATAACCTTTGATTTTTATGGAGGAGCTACCTGAGTAGGAGGGCCACTACACCATAGTGATTGTCGTGGACTAGCTTACCAAAATGGCCCATTTTGTACCATGCACATGTCTCCCAACTCTGGAAACCACTGCATGCCTTCTGGTTACACATATCTTCCGCCTCTATGGCCTTCTGACCATTTTACCATAGACCGGGGATCCCAGTTCGTATTCAGGTTCTGGAAGGAAGTGTTTCACTTCGTAGACATCTGACCCCATGTGTCCAGCGCATACCACCCTCAGCTGGATGGCCAATTGGAACGGGGCAACCAGGTGCTTAAACAATATCTCTGCTGCTTCCTAAAGCACTGTCAGAACAGCTGAGTTCCATTACTCCTGCTTGCTGAATTTGGGCATAAAAACGTGGAACATGCCTCCACCTGATCCAGCCCCTGCTACTCCAACTATGGTTTTCATCCTCGTTTCCACCCTTCCATCCCCCCATCCACAACAGTTCCCGCTGTCCCTGATCTTGTACAAACGATTCGTGAAACCCAAGCCAACCTAGAGGAGCATTTGAAAGCAGCCCAAACAGCCTACAAATACCATGCTGACAAACACCGCCAAGGAGCCCCGACTCTAAAGGTAGGCCAGAAAGTGTGACTGTCCACAAAACATCTACAGACTGGACAACCTGCATGCAAATTAGATCATCAGTATGTAGGCCCTTTCACTGTTACTCAGCAGATCAATCCAGTGGCATTTGAATTACAGTTTTCCCAATCCTGGAAGATCCATCCAGTCTTCCATGTCTCCTTCCCGCAGCCTTTGTTTGACAATCCATTTCCTGGCCGGCATGTGCCCCTTACTCCCCCAGTTCAAGTGGACTACCTTGTCCATGATATCCTGGACACCTGAAAGTGGAGAGGGACCCTGTACTATCTGATTGACTGGGAGGATTATGGGACCAAAGAACATTCTTGAGAGCCAGCTCATCATGTTCACGCTCCTGAAAAAGTAATGGCCTTCCACAAGGATCATCCAGAGAAACCTGGCCCCATGGGCATGTGGTAGTATCAGGCACTACAGATCTTGACCCCATGCCTACAGAGTTGGTAAGCAGGAGCTGTCTCTTCTGTACTACCAAGCTGCAAGGAGGAATGTGGGAATTGCTGCTAATACCCTACTACCAGAAGCTACACTTGCTGACTCAGCAGGATCAGATGATGAACTGCAGATGGCTGATTGGATACCACTAAATATAAAGTTTCCTGTTCCTCTCCTATCCCTTGTCTGAGTAGCTAGTTGCTAGGCTTGTTACTGCTTAGATCTCTAAGGCCAAGTCCTTGCTTGGGAACTGCTACTTGTTCTTAGTAGCACACCCTGTCTCTGTCCCTGTCACCACCCCTGGTTCCTGCTTCCTTCCACTAACCGTAGTTGATGTGTCTGGCTTGACCCTTCATATGACCTTGACCCTGACCCTACTCCAGGCTCCCACCAGTAGGTCAGAGAGCCCACACTACTGGCCCTGACAGATGTCCAGGTCCCTTTCTTGAGTTGACACAATTAACTTGACCCGTGTAAGAGTAGTTCACATTTTTCCCCTTCCTATATAAATAACTTTGCATTTATCAATATAGATTTTCATTTCATTTGTATCATTTTAAGCCGATGTGTTAAAAGAGAGACTATTACAGTATGAGTCACCTAATTAAAGTAATGGCATGTGACCTCTCAGGCTGGAAGTGCACTGTTTATACCAAAAGCTGGACGATGGGCATGTTAACTGGACACAAAGGGCCAGATTCTGCCCTCATTTTCTCTTGCTTTACACAGGTGTAATTTCACTGACTACAATGGAGTTATTCCAGAGTTGCATCAGCATTCCTAAGAGCAGAATTTGCCCTTTAGATGGCTTATCTGAATTCACACTTTTCTAATTCTCTCCCCATTGCACTTTCTCCGGTGCAGCCTCAGCAGGGCTAGCAACAGTTTGCCAGTGGATAGGCACTGATAGTGATTGCAGTATCTGGGCTGTACTGGACATGGAATGGACCACATAGAGTGGCTGGCCCCAGACTCCTCCTTTTTGAAGTAAACTCATACCTTCTCTTTCTTCACCGTTCATCCACAGCTTGGAGTACCTTCAGAACCCCCTTCCCTCGTTCTACAGGATTTTCTTTCAGCAGAGAGGTGAACATTTGGGATATTTTTAGGTAAGTCTTTCTGTGCTAAAATGTACAAAGGATCATGAGGCTAATGCAGTCTAGCAATATTTGGCCAGATATTGACCAAAGTAGGTCAAAAGTTTTCCCCAGAGATGTGTTTTTGATGGACAAAATGGTGAAAATTTCAAAATATTCCTCAAAAAATGGTGGTGGTGGGGTTGTCAATAAAAAAGAGAAATTTTAAGGGGCTGCTGAAAATAGAAAGGTTTCAGTAAAGAACCAAAAGCTTTTGAATAGAAATGTAGAGGAAAATGAAAAAAAAATCATCAAAAATTTTCACATGGAAAAAAATTTCCCAGTCGGTGCCAATAGTGAATGAGCCAAATCCTTGGCCCAGAACTGCAACAGCTCAAGTTGCACTCAATGGAGTGGTGTAAACTGATATAAGCACAGAATTTGACACCTCCTATGGCAAAAGAACCAACAACGAACCAAACAGCAGAACGCCTTCTGCTCTGAGCTACCCTGGTGCAAACCCAGTGTAGCCTCCTAAACTTCTAGGGTGACCAGACAGCAAGTGTGAAAAATCGGGGCGGGGGTGGGGGACAATAGGAGCCTATATAAGAAAACGACCCAAAAATCGGGACTGTCCCTATAAAATTGGGACATCTGATCACCCTATAAACTTCACTGGAGCTCATTGAGATTTACGGCAGCACTGAGAGGGAGGTTCCTCCATTAGCCCCTTCACTTTGCTCAGAAATGGTTGGCGTTGCATCATTCTGCACACTGTGCATTGTGAGCTGTGTGACCAGCGCCAAGCTGGGAGTGGTTTTGCTCGCTTTGCATTGAAGAGCGGGGATTAGCTTAGTCAGGAGTGCTCGCGTTTGCATGCGGGGACAACCCCTTTACTCTGGTTTGACAGGACGTGGAATTCTGTCCCTCAGAAATGAAGGGGGGTGAGGCGGGGGAGACAGGACAGAGAAATCGCTCTCAGTTGAAGGCCTGATTTTGATCTCATTTACACCAGTGTAAATTGGGAGCAACTCCGCTGACTTCTGGAGTTACATGAGAGTGAAGCTGTAAGTGAGAGGAAAATCAGGCCCTGGGTTACTTAGCCACTCACCTGCTAATTTGCTAATGAGCTGGAGAGCCTCCATTATTAGCATGTATTTATTTTCCTTCCACTTCATCACTAGAATCCCTGCCGTGTCAAATTCTCCCTGACATTTCAGCCGTTTACGCTACCCTCCCGCATCCCTCCACCCCCACCCCCCCAATAACAAATGAATATTACAGGGATAAATAGCAGCTTCCATCTTTCAGACTCAGCTTTGCACGCTCACCCATATGGCTGTGACAGTAAAAAATGGCCTTTTATGTGCTGCAGAAGTTCATAACGTTCCCATCTTTATAGCAATTGAGTGCAAAAGAAATAAAATCAATAAAATATTCAAAGCTTTCACATTATAAGCGCTAGCAAAACTTTTTACCAAATGTTTACTGTATAATAAATTCTATTAAAAAGCCCAAGCTTGCATGGTTAAGGGGGGTGCAGGGTGGGGGTGGAACGTTGTCACTTTAATTGCAATGGCATAAATATTTGATATTCAGTAAATTAGATCTGTAGCTATGAAAACATTCTTGCAAATGGATTTTTACCTGTAGCACAGTGCCATTAGCGGGAGAAAGTCAGCACAGCCCCAGGGCCTGTAATTAACTCAGCCCAAGCAGAACTAAATATTTTTGACAGTTTTCCTGGTCTGGAATTAACTGTCATAGCAGAGAATGAAAGAAAGTGCATTGTCACATTATGTTTACGTAAAGTCTGTAAAATGCTGTGTTTTTTATTTTTGTTTTGCTAAGTCTGGGTTTCATGCCCCATTATTTTTTTCATCATTAGAGACAAGCTTAAAAGCAACTAATGATGTATTTTATATCCTCAGACTAGTATCGAAGCCTTCTGAAAAAAGGGGAAATACATTAGCTCAGTAATTCAATTTTTCCCTTCTATAATAAAGCATGGTACACTGTGTGCTGGTATAAATCATAATACTGTGACATTTGAAGACATTAGAAACTGTGTTTTTTCCTATCTGAATCAAGATTCTCAGATAATAAGCAGTTGTCTAGCCACTGTCTGTTTGTCTATCTTACTAGGTTTGGGGGTTTTGTGTGTGTGTGTTTTTGTATTTATGAAAATAACTGTCATTCTAGTGAAATGCAAACCCTTGAGGGCAAATCTACTTAATGCTTCCCTGAAAGCTACTTATTGTCCAGTAGCTCAGAGGAAATCAGTACAGCAGTAATTGAAGGGTTGTGTTGGGTTTCCTGACACATTGTCCTAGAAATTATTTTACCTGGAATAAAAAAGGTTGTTTTTACTGAAAGAGTTCTGTTGCAGTAAGAATGCTTATAATCAAAGGATTAAAGTAGAAATGACTTGTAAATATAGAATGATAACCTAAAGAGGGCAAATATTATAGCTTATGTTAAAAAGAAAATGTAAAAAACTGTTTACCTAGAATATCTATATCTATTTATGTATCTGTACACAGAGAGAGAAAGAGAGATGTGCAAAAGCATGTCGTGTGTTCTCATGGTTTTTCCTTGCTTACAGATTGAGAAGACAAGCAAATAAGGACTCAAAACTACCAGATTTTTTCATGGAAATTGCCAAGCAGCGACAAAAAAATGGAGAAGAAATTACAGCTATTTCAGGGCTCTTTCTTTGTAGCATTGCCACGAACGTTCTTCTCGGAAATAATTCATGATCCTTTTATTTTGAATTTCTGAGTGTCTCAATAAAAGAAGAGGGAAAAAACCACCAACCCCCCAAACCCCTCTTTTCCCAAGACACAGCACACAAGATATTTTTATTTTGTAATTCATTTCAGCATAGAAGTCCTTCTGTTTTCGCTACACAAATGCCAGCTTTGTTGAGGGGCTTTTTTTTTAATGGTTTCTAATCAATTTACAGTTGCCTGTTAACGTTAACCTTCTGTTTTGTCAATTTCAGCATCTTCTGACGTGTAAAAAACAGCTTTTTGACTAACAAGCCAAATATTCAGAAAGAAAGAAAGAAAGAAAAAAGAGAACAAAAAATCTGAAGATAAACACCCTCCATATGCTGGGAACAGCGAGTGAACTTTCCAGTCACAATGGGAAAGGGACCCTAACACACACAGGATAAACAAGAGACAGCAGATGAGAGCTTAACTGCTCTTGACAATCAGAGGTTCAGTTTCAAGTGACTTAATTCAGGTTAGAAATTGCAGCCTCTGCAATAAAGGACCTTAATTTTTTTTATCTGTAGCTGTTTAAGGGCCAGATCTGGTGAGGTGCTGAGTGCACAGCAGAAGTCAATGGGAGCTTTAGGGGCTTAGTACTTGTCTGGAAGCACTCAGCACCTTACAGGACCAGTCCAAAATGGAAGACAATCATTGCTACCAAGATGACTGCTGCTGCATATCCTATTACCAAATTAACCAAATTACAGTACACAGTATCATTACTAAATTAGTTAGTGCAGTTAGGCAGTGAGGGATGGAGAGATGTGTGTTCTTGTTAGTTTTCTTTTTTGGATCAGACATTTACTTGCCCTTGTAGACCCTAAGGCCTGGTCTACACCAAAAATTTAGGTTGACCTAGCTACATTGGCCTGGGGTGTGAAAAATTCCCACCCGTGAGAGATGTAGTTAAGCTGACCTAAGCCCCAGTGTACACAGTGCTAAGTCAACAGAAGAATTCTCCCGCCAACCTAGCAACCGCCTCTCGAAGAGGTGGATTCACTACAGTGATGGAAGAGCCCCTTCTGTCATTGTAGTAAGTATCTCTCCTACCGCAGCACTCCTGCATCCACTGCACTGCCTCCATGGGAGGTACCTATCCCTTTGTTCTTAGCATGGCTCCTATGGTTCCCTTTCTCCTCCCCTTTTGAGGGCCACATCTCCTTACAGCACCAACCCCACCTCTCCAGAACTGTTGAGTTCCCAGGAGGAACATTGGATGTAGGGAAAGTTCCCTCTTTCACTCCCTCTCACAAGTCCCCTGCTGCCCCAGTCCTCCTCCCCTTCCTCTGGAGCCCCAATCTTGTGCAACTCCTGTGGCTCACAGGTCTACTTCTCAACCCCCGTGAACAACTGGAGGGGTGTATGACGGGGTTCACTCACCATTCTGGCGCCTCCTGCTGGCTGTCTTGGGAATTAGCTCTGTGTGTTAGTGCACCCTCTTCGGGTGGTGCCTTCCTGCTGTCACTCCTGCTCTAGGACCCACCTCTCTCCAAGGACTGTGGCATCCTCTTCAGTGACACAGCCCTCTGGCCATGCCACGCACTGTGCTCCCCCATTCCAGGGGACCTGTAGTCTGCTGTTCAGCCACTTCCCTTAGTGGCTACTGCAGCGAACTGTCTGGCCAGTTCCTTGTGGCCCCAGCATCCTCTTTGCCATTGCCTCAGGGCTTCAGCCTGCAAACCCCAGCAACCAGACAGGAGCTGTTTCTCGCTCCCCCGGTCCCTGCTAGAATCACTGCTCTGTCCAGGGTGCTGGCAGTTCTCTCAGCTCCCTTTTTATATGGGCCTACTTGACTCTGATTGGCTGCTTCCTTCAGCCCTTCTCTGTTTGTCTGCCTCCTATAGAGCCTCCCTAGGGCTCTATTAATCCCTTAGAGCCCAGTGTGGGGCAGGCGCCCCATCACAGGGTGAGAGGTCACTTACATTCATATTAGATACAATCTTCAAGGCACTCTCCAGATAGCCTCTCCACAACATTAGAAGCCCATGTTTTTTGTGTTTTCGCAATATAAAGGATTCAGCACTAAGTGAGTAAACCGAGTTCCAGCTAAACAGCACAAGACAATACATGGCCCATCATTAGCATTCAGTGTTTAAGACCCAATTCAATCCAATGCACTGCAAAATAATCCAGCGGGTCACTTTTCATGGGATTCACTAGAAGCAATAAGAGGTTTCACGAACAATGCCCAGTATTAATGATCTGCTATAAACAGGATTGAATGCACATACTAAAGAAATCATATGTTTCATCTTGGTCTGAGTTAAACAGCCACCTTGTAAGGCTATAGAAGTATCTAAATATTAACTTAATTGGCAGGTCCACTACTCTCCCCAACAGAAATCAAATTGCAGCAGCTTCAGTGTTAATATCCTAGGCCTCAGCTGAGAGAGCTTCATCTAGCCGGGGTTTGTGAGTTAGTAGGTGTGTCATAGAATCATAGGACTGGAAGGGACCTCAAGGGGTCATCTAGTCCAGTCCCCTGCACTCATGGCAGGACTAAGTATTATCTAGACCTTCCCCGACAGGTGTTTGTCTAACCTGCTCTTCAAAATCTCCAGTGATAGAGATTCCACAACCTCCCTAGGCAATTTATCCCAGTGCTTAACCTCACCCCGACAGTTAGAAAGTTTTTCCTAATGTCCAACCTAAACCTCCCTTCCTGCAGTTTAAGCCCATTGCTTCTTGTCCTACCTTCCGAGGTTAACGAGAACAATTTTTCACTCTCCTCCTTGTAACAACCTTTTGTGTACTTGAAAACTGTTATCATATACCCCCTCAGTCTTCTTTTCTCCAGACTAAACAAACCCAATTTTTTCAATCTTCCTCACAGGTCATGTTTTCTAGACCTTTAATCATTTTGTCGCTCTTCCCTGGATTCTCTCCAAATTGTCCACATCCTTCCTGAAATGTGGCGCCCAGTACTGGACACAATACTCCAGTTCAGGCCTAATCAATGCAGAGTAGAGCAGAAGAATGAATTCTCGTGTCTTGCTTACAACACTCCTGCTAATACATCCCAGAATGATGTTAGCTTTTTTTTGCAATAGCGTTACACTGTTGACTCATATTTAGCTTGTGATCCACTATGACCCCCAGATCGCTTTCCTCAGTACTCCTTCGTAGGCAGTCACTTTCCATTTTGTATGTGTGTACCTGATTATTACTTCCTAAATGGAGTACTTTGCATTTGTCCTTATTGAATTTCATCCTATTTACTTCAGACCATTTCTCCAGTTTGTCCAGATCATTTTGAATTTTAATCCTATCCTCCAAAACACTTGCAACCCCTTCCAGCTTGGTATCATCCGCAAACTTTATAAGTGTACTCTCTATGCCGTTATCTAAATCATTGATGAAGATATTGAACAGAACCAGATCCAGAACTGATCCCCGTGGGACCCCACTTGTTATGTCCTTCCAGCATGACTGTGAAACACTGATAACTACTCTCTGGGAACAGTTTTCCAATCAGTTTTGCACGCACCTTATAGTAGTTCCATCTAGGTTGCATTTCCCTAGTTTGTTTATGAGAAGGTCATGCAAGACAGTAACAAAAGCTTTACTACAGTCAAGATATACCATGTCTACCGCTTCCCCGCATCCACAAGGCTTGTTACCCAGTCAAAGAAAGCTATCAGGTTAGTTTGACATGATTTATTCTTGACAAATCCATGCTGACTGTTACTTATCACCTTATTATCATCTAGATGTTTGCAAATGGATTGCTTTATTATTTGCTCCATTATCTTTCCGGGTACAGAAGTTAAGCTGACTGGTCTGTAATTCCCCGGGTTGTCCTTATTTCCCTTTTTATAGATTTGCACTATATTTGCCCTTTTCCAGTCTTCCGGAATCTCTCCAGTCTTCCGTAACTTTTCAAAAAATTGCTAATGGCTCAGATATCTCCTCAGTCAGCTCCTTGAATATTCTAGGATGCATTTCATCAGGCCCTGGTGACTTGAAGACATCTAATTTGTCATGTTTGTTTGCAAGCTCAGAGGCCCTGATTCAAAGCCCGTTGAAGTCAGTGGAATGATTCATATCCAGTCCTGAGCCTTTGTGTTACCAGCCAGCATTCCAGGGCATGCCGCTCATCTGCTAGCCACCTTTGCCCTCTCAGCTCTCGGGAGCAGTACACAACCTTGCTTCTGGTCTAGCTGGTCTCATTGTCTCTTCTTGCATCTATCTAGGGTCTGGTGAGATGTATCCTCTCATGAATCTGAAAATCTCCTTTTTCTCTCTTTGGCTATGAGCCACCTGTGTGCCTGTAAAGATTACAGAGACCCAGGGCACTGAGGCTGGGGTGAATGCAAGACTGTCTTAATTTCCTGTTTACACAGACTACACCACAGTGCCCTCCCACCTCTGGGCTCCTCTGCACCTCCTAGCATAATTTAGATATCTGTTGGGGCCTGTGTAAGTTACAGTAGCCTGTAATCAGCACTTCCCAGAATCTCTATAGTGCTATGGGGTGGTAGGCTCACCCCATACATGCCATTCCTCCCCCTGTTTATGGCTAGGGCTTGAAAGGGGGTCCTCAGAAGGTAGATGTAATGCTGATGCCAGAAGAATTCTCTCTTGGATGGAACTGACCATTTAGAGCTTTCCCCAGTGTAAAGAGCCTGGATCAGGATGAAAATCTCACCCTGAAATCTCAGTTGGGGCTGCCTGAGTTTTCTGAAAGAGTTTTTGCAGGGTATCGAATGAAATCAGCAACAGGACAATAGAAAAGAGCATCCGGTTAAAGTATGCAGAGGCTAATTCCCATTTGGTTGTTTCAGGCTTTACTTCTCTTGTGTTGACTTCAGCACACTTGGAAATAATAAATGCCGAAGTGGCTGAGTTCCCAGTAGTGCTGCTGCCACTGCTCGGTGCTCTGCCTCCTCTTAGTATATTTTCACAAAGGACCCTAAGCACGGGCAAGATGGTCCACTCAGATGCACCCCACAATGGCAATCCCATGGACTTTTGCATGGCTACACTGGTTGAAACTTACATATTTCCTAGCATCAGCTGTTGGCTCCAAGGATGATGAAGGGGTACATCAACCCAGGCAAACTGGTCTTCATAGGTCAGCTGACGAGCCACTAGAACAGGGTTTTGCCAGTACTTTCATGAGGCGTACTCCAAATATCATATAAAACATGACTCAATGCAATAGGGAAGACGGTATCTCAATGTTCCTCCAGTATGTGAGCTACACGCTTCTTCAGAGTACCATGCAGTCTCGCCACTGTCCCATTTCCTTGGGGATGGGACACAGCAGATTTGTTATGTACTGTGCCAATACTTGTCAGAAAGCCTTCAAACTCTCTTGATACAAACGGTGTCCCATGATCTGGGAGGCCAAACATCACAGATAAAGTGGTTAGGCAAGCAATGACCTCCTTTGAAGTGCCTTATGAAATTAGGAATGCAAAGGGGTAACGTGAGTAATAGTCTAAAACAATCAACAGTGTGTAGCAATGTAGTACAATCAAGAGGACAGTAATAGCCACTGAAGTTCTTTGCTATGGTCTGTCTATGACTACCCATTTCAAAGGGGCCAGAGGAGCAGGAGTTCTATGCATAGGGCATGCTGACCATGCCTTCATATGATGCTCAATGTCTGAGTGCAGCCCTGGCTAGCAAGCACAACACTGTAGAAATCCCTTCATCTTCATAATCACCAAATGTGCTTGATGAGCCACATCTAGGACTGCGTGTTGCAATGCTGCTGGGACAAACACCTGGGCTCCTCGGCATAAGGTATGTTGAGTAGCACGTGTCTTCACCAGGAGCTCAGAATGAATTTTGTAGAATACAGACAAAGTTCTCTTAACGCTGTATCCATCCAACCCACTTGTACAGCTCTTATCGCCTTGCGCAGTTCAGCATCTTGAAGAGTGGCATCAGCGGTCCACTCTAAGTCAACTGGCATTTCTTTCAGTAAAAAGCATGCCAGGTACTTTGCTGTTTCTGCACTCGAGGGTGCCAGCCCAGAAGAATTTCTTGAAAGAGCAATGGCAAATATATCATGTCTTCCTTTGATATGAATCCAATTAAAGTTTGCTGCAACTGAATAAGCCTCTGCTGTAGCCTCACACTTAGCAGATCACTGGCCTTATGACAGAGGCCCAGAATAGGTAAACAATCAGTTTCTAAGGTAAAAGTTCTTTACCTTTGAAGTGCGCAGTAGCAAAACCATTGTTAAGAACTCTAATTCAATCTGGGAATATTTTGCTACCACTGAGGTGAGAGTATGGGACACAAATATAACTTGCTGTCCCTCCTGGAGCAGAACTGTGCCCAGACCCCAATTGCATGCATCAGTTTGAATCACTCCAGGCTTTCTTGGATCAAAATAAGCACAGGGGTTGGATCCAACAGAGGGCTTGATGCAGGGGTTCAAAACCCTGCTTTGCCTCCTTGTTCTGCATACTTCCAAGTGCATAGGGATAGATCCCTGATCCTGCAGACTTCAGAGGAAAGTAACAGGAAGGGTGGAAGGGACATCATAGGGCCAAACTGGGAGGACTATTGCACAGGGTCATAGAGTTTAAGGCCAGAAAGGACCATTAGATCATCCAGTCTGACCTCCTGTATAGCACAGGCCTTTACATTTCACCCAACTACCCTTGTATTGCACCCAATAGCTCGTGTTTGGCTAAAGTCTCTTCCAAAAGGGCAGCCAGTCTTGATTTAAAGACATGAAGAGATGGAGACTCCACCACTTCCCTTGGTAGCTTGTTCCAATGGTCAATCAACCTCCCTGTTAAACACTTGTACCTTATTTATCATTTGTATTTCTCTGGCTGCAGCTTCCAGCCATTGGTTCTTGTTCTGCCGTTCTCCGCTAGATTAAAGAGTCCTTTCACATGTGGTATTTTCAGCCTGGGAAGGTATTTACACACTGTAATCAAGTCATCTGCTGCTCTTCTCATTGATAAACTAAACAGAGTGAGCTCTTTGCACTGGGGTAGCTGAAATGCTGGTGCTTTTGGTCTACATTGGCATTGCAATAGTGCTGGGCAGCTCAGCGCAGGATGCAGTGGTGGTGAGCACAGCTCCCAGCAACTGCCATTGCAATGGCTTTGGCATCACTTGTGACTGGGTCAAGCACTTGTGTGTGGGGACACAAGGAGTGTTATAAGCAATTGGCAGGTGCCTGCAACCAGGGCCGGCGCAACCCATTAGGTGACCTAGGCGGTCGCCTAGGGCACTACAATTTGGGGGGCGGCAACCATGGCGGTATTTCAGCAGCGGGACCTTCTGCCGCCTCTGTGGGGGGCGGCATTTTGGGGTGGGACCTTCTGCCGCCTAGGGCGGCAGAAAAGCTGGCGGCGCTCCTGCCTGCAACAGCAAATTTCTCTGGTGTGCATAGGGTTAAGGAGGTGGAGATACACTAGGCTGCAACTTGGACTTTGGGGCAAGGAGAGGAGACCGCCTTTTTCAGTCTTCCAAAGGGCAACAGAGTAGGACTGCTGAGGATTCTGCATATGTTACTGCAGAATAACGAAAGCTGAATGCATGGGGCACGTTGTCCATGAGGTATGTAGGACATTGACCTCTATAAAGGCTGTATACACAGGGTGAAATAAGGTGACCAGATGTCCCAATTTTATAGGGACAGTCCCGATTTTGGGGTCTTTTTCTTATATAGGCTCCTATTACCCCCCACCCTGTCCCGATTTTTCACACTTGCTGTCTGGTCACCCTAGGGTGAAAACAGCGTGGAGAGGGGATGTGAGGAGACGTGCACCAGCAGGAAGCGGGTGATGTAGGATTCAAGCAGAAGCTCTGTAGAGAAGTGGAGGGAGAGAGAGAGCAGCTTCCTGTATAATTAGAACTGGTCCGAAAATGGATTTTTTTTCTCTGAACTTTGAATTTTCAGCAACAAAAATGAAAAACTGAATGTTGGGCTGAAAATAAAAAAAAATAGATTAAAAGATGCCATCATGATGCCTCATGGGAATTGTGGCTCAGACACCTCATGTGCTCATTCTCCTCTATGGGGAGGGCTCCCTGGCAGGACTACTTCTCCCATGATGCACCATGGGGGACGGGACGGGGGGGCTGGGGCCTGCTGCCCCCACTCCGGGGCCGCCGCGGGATAGCACCAGCTGGGCAGCAGCCCAGACGCGACTGGCCAGGGGATGGGCTGGGCGCAGCGTGCGCGCTGCTGGGTCCCCGCGGCAGGCCCCATGCATTCAGTGGCTGCTCCCGAGTCCCGCTGCCCAGGGGGGGAGAACAGCCGCCGCCTGGCCCCGCGGGCCGCCCCCCTACTCTCCCTACCGCCTGACTGAGTCCTGCCTGCTCGGGGCCAGGCCGGACTCTCACTCACCCTGGCCCCGCGCTTCCCCTGCGTCACCCGGGCCTCCCTCCAGCGATTGTGGAGGAAGGGTTTTTTTTTCTTTTTTTTTTTTCCCTTTCCCCCCCCCCCCCCCCCCCCCCCGCGTTTCCCTCCCCCCCCCCCCCCCCCCCCCCCCCCCCCCCCCCCCCCCCCCCCCCCTCCCCCCCCCCCCCCCGCATCCCGATATTTGACTTGGGTGATCTGGTCACCCTACTTCTGAAGAGCCAGGCTCGCGGAGATTTATGTTACTAGCTTTTGCCTCCTGGAATTTGGGCTTTAAAGGTTTGAAACAGCTGTGGTAATATACAGGAGAAAAAGAAAGTGAGCTAGGGAGAAACAAAAAAAGAGGCTTTTAATGGCACTGTCATTCTAAGCCCAATGCTGTCAATTTCATGTTTTGGTAACCTTAAAAGATGAGCCATGTCCAATGAAGCCTTTAGCTCTGACATCACCCTGACCATCCAGCCTTGATCCCAAGCTCAGTTTCTGCATGAGCCATTGCAATCAGCTCCATCTCGAGATATTTCTCTCCTGCCCCTTTCTCTCTCATCTCTTGCCCATCCCCCAGGCATGTACCAGCATGATATTACCTCTCTGAAACCAGGGGAGAAATGAAGGGAGAGCAGCAGAACATGTGAATCACAAGGAAGTGGTTTTCCTCGTGACAATAACCACATGAAAGCGCTCAGCATTTACTCTCATGGGACCTCTTCGCAGTTTGGATTGTGGGAGAGTAAAAGCAGTTAAAAATATTGTAGCTGATGAAGAAACAGGCAAACGCTGAAATGCCAGCTGGTGTTTGTAGCTTGTAAGCTATTGGGGAGCCTCAAATGGCTGATATATCCTATGTAGTGTTTATTGGTTGTTCTCAAGGCCCTGTGTCCAATGTGGTATGTTAGATCTACATTATGCAGCATGGACCACAGACCTATCCAGCAGAGATCCCCCCCAGCTTTCTACCCCCAGCTGACCCCTTATAGTCCAAATAATACAGTCTGCCTGATTTATTCTGATATACAATTTACTTTGTTTTACAATTCCTCCCCATTCTATTCCCCCACCCCCGCTGCAGGTGTTGAGTAGCTGTACGATGCAAGTTGTCGTGCGGAAGCTGGAGGTTACAAGAGCTAAGTAGGGGACAAATTAGAATATTAGTGGCATCCAGGAAGCCATGGGAGGTCACTGAGGTTTCCAAACTCCAGAGGCCTGTGAGAACCTTGTTATGCAGATCCAGTATACTTGAAAAGAATTCAGTTATTACTGCTGTGGATGCTATAGAAAACATGTAGGTAGATAGATGGAGATGGATGGACGGATGAATAGATGGACAAATGGATGAATAGAGAGACATTTATTCCTTAGCTCAATATTAACTATTTTCTTTCTCTGTCTGGAATTTCTCTCTCTTTTTAGAGCATTTCTGAAAGAAAGTGGGAGGAATGGACAGAGGGGCTAAGAAGAGCACCTGACGGCAGATCTCCTACTGGCACAGAGACCAGGAGAGTGTGACATCTTTTGTTGAAGCAGGACTCTCTTCTCCTTCGGCAGCACCACACTGGCCACATTAACTTAATAACCAGCTTTTTAGCAGATCTTAGTGAATGGGAAGAAATATCCTTGTTGTCATGGTGACAAAAAGGGGACCCTCTGAAAAAGAGTATGGAGTGAAGAGAAGAAGAATGTTTACTATGCAATACAATGAGACACTCCCTTCAGACACTGGAATCACAAAGGCCACAGCATGGAAGAGAGTGAAGCCAAACCTTTGGATGCAGAAAAGAGTGTTGGTTCTTGATCCTTCGGGGGGGGAAGCAGGGGCAAAGAGAGAGAATGGAACTATCTTTCTGAACTGTTGTGTGATGCCTGCCAGAGAAAAAAAGGCCCAATACCTGGGGAAAGTATGTGTAGTCCCTTGTGTTAGACAGCTGAACTTCACTAGCTTGCATTAATGATTGGGAGCCCTATTCCCAGTTAATGAATTCTGAGAATCAGCAAGTGAGTGAACAAACCCAGAACAAGCCAGGAACATGCATCACCAACTATACTTTGTTCATGTATTTTGACAACTCTAGTTTTCCTTTAATTATTTATAACACCTCATAATGCACTGGAGTTGATTTTCACAAAAATAACGAAGCTTTAGTAATACAGCTTTTGTGCTCAGATCTGCAGGGAAGTGGAGAGAGACAGCTGCTCTCTGATCTGAGTCAGAAACTGAAATACAAGTTGGAGGTGCGTTCTGCTGTGGCAAAGATTTTCAAAGGTTGCAGCAGAGAAGAGGGATGGGCCAGGGGAACTCAGCACCCTAAACGTTACAGACTAGGGACCGAGTGGCTAGGCAGCAGTTCTGCAGAAAAGGACCTAGGGGTTACAGTGGATGAGAAGCTAGATATGAGTCAACAGTGTGCCCTTGTTGCCAATAAAGCTAACGGCATTTTGGACTGTATAAGTAGGGGCATTGCCAGCAGATCGAGGGGCATGATCATTCCCCTCTATTTGACATTGGTGAGGCCTCATCTGGAGTACTGTGTCCAGTTTTGGGCCCCAAATTACAAGAAGCATGTGGAAAAGTTGGAAAGATTAGGGGGCTGGAGCACCTGATTTATAAGGAGAGGCTGAGGGAACTGGGATTGTTCAGTATGCAGAAGAGAAGAATGAGGGGGGATTTGATAGCTGCTTTCAACTACCTGAAAGAGGGTTCCAAAGAGGATGGATATAGACTGTTCTCAGTGGTAGCAGATGACAGAACAAGGAGTAATGGTCTCAAGTTGCAGTGGGGGAGGTTTAGGTTGGATATTAGGAAAAACTTTTTCACTAGGAGGGTGGTGAAGCACTGGAATGGGTTACCTAGGGAGGTGGTGGAATCTCCTTCCTTAGAGGTTTTTAAGGTCAGGCTTGACAAAGCCCTGGCTGGGATGATTTAGTTGGGGATTGGTCCAGTTTTGAGCAGGGGCTGGACTAGATGATCTCCTGAGGTCCCTTCCAATCCTGATATTCTATGATTCTATGATTCTAAGTTAAAACTGGAGCTGGTCAAAAATTTTCCAACAGAATAGTTTTCCACCAGAAAATGTAAAACTCAGCAAATTGAAATGTTTCGTGGGAACGTAACAATGTTGTGAAATTATTGATAGATAAGGAAATAAAGCTAAGGTCAAGACATTTTGTTCTGAAAAGGTCAAAATGTTGTGTTTTGATTATTTTATGCCGTAATATAAGACAAAACAATAAGGTGTAAACAGATTATTTCCAAATATTTCGTATTGTGAAAAATTCCGAGCTTTCTAATTTTCAGCCCAAATTGGATGAAACAAAATTTGAAATCTCAGAATTTCCCATGGGATGGAAAATCTGTTTTCAGCCAGTTCTATTGAAAAGGCTTCTGCCACTTTTACAAAGGAGTGGGAGGGCTGGAAAAAACGCATCATTATTATCAGCCTAGCAACCCTCCCTGTGGTGAAGGCACATGCAACAGGGCATCAATAGCACACAGGCTGCTCACCCAACTCCAGGCACTGGCTGAGGGTCGGGGGCTGATGGAGTCTGAAACTCCCTCTGGCCTGCTTGACTGGAGGCAAGAAAGCTCAGGGAGGTCACCCCATGGAGTTTGCTGGCACTGTCCTCTCCCTTCTGCCACCTGTGCTCCTCACTCCATGTCCCACACAGGTTGCTACGCATGGGCATGAGAAGGAAGGAGAGCTGCAGGTTCCTAAGGCCATACCCCTCAACAATCCTATGGCTCTCAGGGATCTGTGAAGAAGGGACCCCTCTCTACCAGGCAAAGGCAGGAGCCCTCACCCAGGGACAGCTGCAGCTCCACTGTCCCCCCCTTCCCCATGGCAGCATGGCATCTGCCAGAATCATGCTGCCTTTGGCTGGGCCAAGAGGGGACCCAAAGGGAGATAATACATTTCTGCGCTGTGCTGCCTCCTGCTCAGATTTCCATTTGGAAATTTGGGCCCAAAGCAGGGATGGCACCATGGAAAACAGCATCACCCCAGCTACGCTGCATCCGGCCTCCGGCTCCATTCCCAAATGGCCACAGGGCCAGAGGCGTAGCAAGCGCCCTCCGTACCCTCCGACCGGAGGGGGCCCCTAAAAGTGGCAAAATAAATACCGCATTCCAGTTTCTGCATTGTAAGGGGCCCCGCACGGACATATGTTCGGAGGGGGCCACCGTTTGGAGGGGGCCACGTTCTTTGTTGCTACGGCCCTGCACAGGGCAATGCTCATGCTGAATCCAGGGCAGGGCCAGACCTGGATGGCCCCATCTTTCCACCTGGCTCAGAGATGAACCCATCTTTGGAAGGCTGTTTCTGCTCATGGACCTGTCTGGCATGTGGGTCACAATGGGGCATGAGGACCACTGTAGCTGTGGGTCCCACTGAAGTCAAAGGAAACAGTGCCTGCTTACCCCAGGGCTGAGTTTGCCACAGGCTCCCTCATCTACCAAAGCATGGGTACTGCAGGCTCCAATCTATTGCCGGAGCTGCTTCTCCTTCACACTGGCTAGACACACACTTATTGACAGCAAAAACCCCATTCTCACAAGCCAATGGTAAGAGAATGGAAAACCACAACCAGTTTATATATGTAACCCCCCCCCCAGCAATATAATTATTCTTTTTAATCAAGTCTATTCAAACCATTTATTACTTTATTCTTCCATTTCAATAGCGGAATGATTAAGATAGAATCTTAAAGGAATTCTTCACAACAACAATGTCTCTTATCGCAAGAGGCAGTCTCTGTCTGCTCCGTCCTGCAAATTCCCAGCGTTTAAATATTCACTATATCAAAAAACTCCATTTCAGGCTGCAAAAAACAATTCAGAGGCTACGGAGAAGAAACAGAAAGAAACATTACTGCCTGCAAACAAATTAAAAAAGCAAAACTCACAGCCCTAGCATGCGTAACTAGTGGCAAATTTAGCTGCTCCTACAGAACATCAACTTTATGGCAGGAGCATATGAAATTTATCTTTTTGAAGACTCCTTTATTTCAATGTGCACTGTACATTATATTAAGGCCAGGCTTTTTTAAACTCACAATTTGTTGTCATTTTGTTTTTCAATACAACATATATTGGTAAGAAAAAAACTGCATCTACACCCTGTCTGGGACACATTCGTCAAGGTTCTCAGTGCCCATAACAGAATAATAAATAGGTGGAAAGCAGTGAGCTATGAATAAAGTCTGAATCCTCTTTGGCATAGACAGCACCTTAGCCATACATCCACTGGAAGCTGTTGCAGTACAATGAGGAGAAACTCTGTATGTGCAGCAGGATAACTAGAGGCCACAGTGCTGGTTTCACTGGACTCTCCTGGCTGTTCATATGAGGTTGTGGTGTCTCAGGGACTTGTCTCAGGTCCCCTGAAATGCCTTGATTTCTCAATTCCTCCATTAAAACATTGGGTTTTATTAACAATAAAAAAACATGTGTTTGGAATATCTTGCTGTAACTCTTGGGTCACTCCCATCAGGTAGTGAGCATGGATTTCGTGCCAGCCATTGTACAAGGCCAAAGCTTATCATAAGTTATCAGGTGGCAACATTGCTATAGCTGAGTCAATGGCCCACTCTAGTCAGTGCAGACCCCTGTTTTAGCCTCTGGGTGGTCAGAGGTACATGACATTACCGGTGTCCCTTGCTTTACAGTCACCAGAACCATAGAGAGGAGGAAAGTGAATGTCAGAAGGCTGTGCAAGAAGAGGGAGATCTCTGCCGTGCTTTGATGGCCCCACTGCTCCATTTCCCCAGCCCAAACGGAGCAGATCCAAAGAAGTAGATGGAACATGGAGCGCTGGAGTATTTAGTGACCCTAGCCATGTTGCCACAACAGTGTCTCAGTTTTTGATTTTGAAAATATGGTACCTTAAGCATAACCCTCAAAAATATTAAAGTGGGGGAGAATGTCTGTCTGGGAATATTGCCATCAAACTGGAAGAGCATGTTGACTGGGGTTCTGCAGGGACCTGTCCTGGGTTTGGTTCTATTCAATATCTTCATAAATTATTTGGATCATGGCATAGAGAGTCCACTTATAAAGTTTGTGGATGATACCAAGCTGGGAGGGGTTGCAAGAGCCTTGGAGGACAGGATTAGAATTCAAAATGATCTGGGCAAATTGGAGAAATGGTCTGAAATAAATAGGATGACATTCAATAATCAATTGCACAAATACAAAAAGGGAATGACTGCAGAGAAGGATTTGGGGGTTATAGTGGATCACAAACTAAATATGAGTCAACAATGTAACACTGTTGCAAAAAAAGTAAACATCATTCTGGGATTAATTAGCAGAAGTGTTGTAAGCAAGACATGCTAAGTCATTCTTCCACTCTACTCAGCAATGATCAATGTTGTTTCCAGTTCTGGGCACCGCACTTTGGGAAAGGCATGGACAAATTGGAGAAAATCCAGAGGACAGCAAAAAAACCCCACACAAACGAATAAAGTTCTAGAAAACATGACCTATGAGGAAAGGATGAAAAAGTTGGGTTTGTTTAGTCTGGAGAAGAGAAGACTGAGGGGAGACATGAGAACAGTCTTTAAATATGTAAAAGGTTGTTATAAAGAGGAGGGTGATAAATTGTTCTCCTTATCCACTGAGGATAGGACAAGTACTAATGGGTTTAAATTGTAGCAAGGGAGATTTAGGTTAGACATTAGGGTTCAGGGTCTGCCTACCTCAGGCCAGATATGCAGCATAAGGCTCAGGTCTGCTTTGCAATGACCTGAAGTTATGTGGTCACATTGCGATGGTGGTGATGCTGCCAACTCTGTGCTGTCGGTCCCAGACCCCAGTGCATGGGAAGGAGTGGGAGTAATCCATATTCAATTTCCTCTGAATGCTGCAATATTAAAACCCTGATTTTCTCCAGGTTTTCCTGTCACCTGCACTCTGTGCACTGTTGTAGGGGGCAGCAGCCCACAGACACTTTTCTCCATTTCACTCAAGTGCAGTGCAGGTACACTTTGGGGGCTGAATCCTACCCATTAAGGCATGACCCACTGCAGAACCTCCATACTCACCAGTCCTGTCCATCAGTGGAAAGTAGTCTGCCTGCTAGCAGAATTGCTTTGCCTTTGGTGCAAATTGATCTTGGGCAAGACCCTCAGCTGACATAGATCTAGTGATTTCAATGGACTTACATTGACTTACAGCAGCAAAGGATCTGGCCGCTTGGGTGTTATCCTGGAGACCTCTGGCCAACATTTTCAAAAGTGATCAGGGATTTTGGTCCCTCTTGTTTGGCATTCCTTCTATACACATACCACTCATATATTGGAAGTTCACTGCTCAGCCTATTGTGCACAACTGATGAGGCACACATGAATCATGGCAGTATGTGCTACTCCCAGAATGGAAGAGAAATAGATTCTCTTTGATCTATCATAGCCATTTCTCTCTTAGAACGATGAGTGTGCCGGTCATGGTTTTCCATAGATAAGGTTGAGTTGAATTTTGCACAGTTAAAACAGATATTCAGTATCATTGCTAGGTATAACAAATACAGCATATAACATAAGAATGGCCATACTGGGTCAAACCAATGGTCCATCTAGCCCAGTATCCTGTCTTCTGACAGTGGCCAGTGCAAGAAGTTTCAGAGGGGATGAGCAGAACAGGGCAATTATCAAATGATCCATCCCCTGTCAGTCAGGCCTAGCTTCTGGCACTCAGAGATTTAGGGACACCCAGAGCATGGGGTTGAATCCCTGATCATCTTGGCTAATAGCCATTGATGGACCTATCCTCCATGAACTGATCCAATTTTTTTTTGGAACCCAGTTATATTTTTGGTCTCCACAATATCCCTTGACAATGAGTTCCACAGGTTAACTATGTGTTGTGTGAAGTAGTACTTCCTTATGTTTGTTTTAAAACTGCTGCCTATTAATTTCATTGAGTGACCCCTGGTTCTTGTGTCATGTGAAGGGGTAAATAACACTTCCTTGTTCACTTCCTCCACACTATTCATGATTTTATAGATTTTCTATCATATCCCCCCTTAGTCGTCTCTTTCTCAAGCTGATAAGTCCTCTTTAATTTCTCCTCGGATGGAAGCTGTTCCATACCGATAATCATTTTGTTGCCCTTCGCTGTACCTTTTCCAATTCTGATATATTTTTTTATGATGGGGTGACCAGAACTGCATGCAGTATTCAAAGGTGTGGGTGTACCATGGATTTATGTAATGGCATTATGATATTTTCTGTTTTATTATCTGTTTCTTTCCAAATTGTTCCTAACATTCTGTTCGCTTTTTTAACAGCCGCTGCACATTGAGCAGATGTTTTCAGAGAACTAGCCACAATGACTCCAAGATCTTTCTTGAGTGGAAACAGCTAATTTAGACCCCATCATTTTGGATGTAGAGTTGGGATTATGTTTTCCAATGTGCATTACTTTGCACTTATCAAAGTTGAATTTCATCTGCCATTTAGTTGCCCAGTCACCCAGTTTTGTGAGATCTCTTTGTAACTTTTTGCAGTCAGTTTTAGATTTAACTATCTTGAGTATCGTCTGCAAACTTTGCCACTTAACTGTTCACTTCCTTTTCCAGATCATTTATGAATATGTTGAACAGCACTGGTCCCAATGCAAATCACTGGGGGACACCATTATTTATGTCTTTCCATTGTGAAAAGTGACCATTTAGTCCTACCCTTCGTTTCTTATCTTTTATCCAGTTACCAATCCATGAGAGGACCTTCCCTCTTATCCCATGACAACTTACTTTATTTAAGAGTCTTTGGTGTGGGACCTTGTCAAAGGCTTTCTGAAAGTCCAAGTATGCTATATCCACTGAATCACCCTTGTCCACTTGTTTGTTGGTCCCCTCAAATAATTCTAATAGATTGGTGAGGTATAATTTCTCTTTACAAAAGCTGTGTTGACTCTTCTCCAATATATCATATTCATCTATGTGTCTGACAATTCTGTTCTTTACTACGGTTTCAACCAATTTGCCTAGTACTAAAGTTAGGCTTTCCAGCCTGTACTTGCCAGGATCGCCTCTGGAGCCTTTTTAAAAAGTCTACATTACATTAGCTATCTTCCAATCATCTGGTACAGAGGTACCAAGTATCAGAGGGGTAGCCATGTTAGTCTGTATCCACAAAAACAACAAGGAGTCCGGTGGCACCTTAAAGACTAACAGATTTATTTGGGCATAAGCTTTTCTGGGTAAAAAACCCACTTCTTCAGATGCCTCTGAAGATTCTTCCATGCATATGAAGAAGTGGATTTTTTACCCATGAAAACATATGCCCAATAAATCTGTTAGTCTTTAAGGTGCCACTGGACACCTTGTTGTTTTTCTGGTACAGAGGCTGATTTAAGCAATAGGTTACATACCAGAGTTAGTTGTTCTGCAATTTCATATTTCAGTTCCTTCAGAACTCTTGGGTGAATACCATTGGGGCTGGTGACTTATTACTGTTTAATTTATCAATTTGTTCCAAAACCTTCTTTAATAACACCTCAGTCTGGGCAGTGTGGGAGTCTCCCTCACATCCTTAGCTGTGAAGACCGATTCAAATAATTCATTTAGCTTCTCTGCAACAGCCTTGTCTTCCTTGAATGCTCCTTTAGCTCCTCCTCAAATTTACAGCACTTATACTTTGAGCACAGAATGGATTATCTGAGAAATCACAAGTAAATCTGTTAATTAGTTTCATGGTTAAAAATCATTTAAAAATGGGCTCTTTAAGAAATTTGGTATCCTAAGTCAGACCCTTTTTTTTTCCTGTTCTGAATGATTTTCATAACAGAATATCACAGACTCTTCAAACTTCCCACATACTTAAAACTCACTTAAGTCTTGCGCATTGGCTACATTTGAAGACAGTTTCTCCTTCTGTAAGACCTGATGCATAAAGTTCTTCTACAGAGAGTTCCATAAAGAGCTGCCTTCTTTCAAAATGGCTGCCATCTCTCATTATTCTCAATAGCACTGAAACAACAGGCCGGCCTCAGGGAAGATAGTGACCTCCCTTTCAAAATGGTCACTGACTCCCATTGTTCCTAGTGAGAGCGAAGCCAAGCTACCCTCATGGCAGATGTGGAACCCTTTGGGAACAAAGTGAGGCAGTGGCCGTTTTGAAAGAGTGAACCACAATTTCCCCTGAGGCAGTCTGTGGTATCTCAAGTGCTGCTGAATGCCTACCATGCTTCTGATCAGAGCAATCCTCTCTGTCCTCTGGGATCTGAAACTAGCATCTGGTCCAGCAGAGATATCCAGAAGTACTGAGATCTAGAGCTTGGTTTGACAATGTGCCAGCCTTGAAAGGTACTTTTTCCAGTGTTGGCAACTCAAGGTTTTATCATGAGACTCATGCTATTTGATGTTTAACTGAAAGCCCCAGCTGCTTGAGTCAAGTGATTACATGTGAATCTCTGTTTTCAGTTTGAAAAAAGGAAGTTTCTAGCTTTTGTGGTTGCAGAGAAAAGCTTGAAAATGTGCAGTGAGTGCCCCCTGATGCTCAAAACCAGAAGGCAAATAAAAAGAACCCAACATTCATTATCTTTAAAAAACCTCCTGATTTTTAAGTCTCTTAAGCCAATTTTGGGGAGCCTTAGCCTGACATGTTTTTGAACTCTTGGAGTTGGCAGTTCAGTCTTTTATAAGATCCCTTTTATATTTACCTTGCAGAATACAGATCTGCCTTCTTGAACCAGGGAAGATCCAGCAAAAACTAAGACAGGCAACATACTCCTGAAATCCTCCCATTGGATCTGGAAAAATCAGAGGTTGACTGGCACAGCTGCTATATTTCCTGGGCCAGTTCTCCTCTCTGCAATTGACTCAGGCAGTGAAAGGGGAGGAGTCAAGTTGGGATGATATGTTAGCTTGTCCTGCACCTAATTCCAGAGGAAGTCTCTGTGCACCTTCACTTACTAGCCTTCTGTATCAGATTACCTCCCATTTATTGAGGTTGCTGAAGGCTCAAATGTCACTGAGTAAACAATGAATAATATAGGAGAGAGCAGGGGTTTCCAAATCTCCACATTTAATTTATTAAGTAAACAGCTCCTGGAATGAGGCTCTGCCCATGGCTTGATGGCCTGGCAAAGTGGTTTCAAAATTGGAATACGTTTCAATATATTGCAAGTGTTTTGCTTCCTTCAATACGATGAGGCGTGTGCTAAATACGGGACTCACCGGAGAGCTGCTAAGAGATGGAACTTTATTTTCTGGCCTCAGTCATCTGATATGGCTCAGGGTTATCAATGGCCCTGTTACATGACAAGAGTCATTAAAAAAAATCAAATGAAATTAAAACAAAAAAACAACTGCAAACAGGAGATGAAGGATGGTCCAGTGGGTAGAGCACTAGCCTAGAGCTTGGGAGACTCAATTTTCTGCTCGGTCACAGACTTCCTGCGTGAACTTGGGTAAGTCACTTAGCCTATCTGTGCCTCGGGTCCTTATCTGTTTTTTTAAAATGGGAATAATAATAGTGCCCTACGTCCTAGGTGAGTTGTAAGGATAAGTACACTAAGGACTGTGAAGTGCTTTGAAATGTACTGATAAATTGACCTGGGGTATTAAGAGCCACAGACAAATACAAGCAATTAAACCACACACACATGACGAGGCCTGCTGTGCAGGTCAGGGGCCCACCCTGGCTGATGCAGAGCAGTGCAACCCTTATTGGCGCTCTGTCGATAGCTCTGAATCCCCATGACTTTCTGATTACATGGCGACTTCCTGTTCTCAGAACTGTTCCTCCACGTGTCATCTAAAGGACAGTCTAGCACTCCGGGGGCCTGATCCAAAGCCCACTAAAGTCGATAGGTGTCTTTCTATTGGCAACAATGGTCTTTTGGATGTGGCCCTAGAAGCATAAATCTGGGAGCCAACAGAGTGAGCCTAGACAGGCATAATGTGCTGACCCTAAGAGAGTAAAGATGTGGAGTGTGTTACAATACAGTGTTACAGTTACCTGGGGTACCTGGACCAGCGTGAAAAACACAATTGTCCTCCTGCATGATAACGGGAGCAGAGTTAAGAAAACAGAACCAGAGTTTGTGAAACTGCACATCAGTGGTTTGCTGGTGGAAAAATTAGTTTTCATCCAATTGCCCATTGCATTCAGGCTATTGGTAATTTTTTATTAATCACAACCCTCCTTACGCTGGTGTTCAGACTCGGCAGCAGACATAGGGACTGGAGAAGAATACTAGTGCCATCAATCTGGCTGTCTGCCAGGCTCCTCTGCCCACTTCCTGCCACTGTACCTCCTGACTAGTGCTGCCAACAGTCCCTTCTTGCAAGGACGTCCCTTATTTTTTCATCTCTGCACAGCAAGATTGGGAGTGGCTGAGTGCTGCAAAAAGAAGCAAGAAATACCCTTGGCAAATGGAGGTGAGTCCTGCTTATTGATGATGATAATATCGGGAGGAGGGGTGGGGTGGGGGTGCCAAGAAAACAGTCCCTTATATTTGAAATACAGTGTTGGCAACCCTGACTCCATTCATGTGCCTAGCCATTAGCTGAGCGCCCCAGTGGATTGGTGTGACAGAAACCCCCTTTGGGACTGCCACCTGATATGCCGAGACTATCTCTGAGCCCGTTTTCCCTGGCAGCTTGGGACTCAGTGCCCTGCCTGGTTTGAGCCAGACCCGCTAGCCTGCTACAAACCCAGACCCAGGTCTGAACAACATCCCCCAAAAGCTGCAGGCTTAACTGAAAACAACTTAAGAAGTGTTCCTGTCTTCAACACTCAAATGCCCAGCTCCCAATGGGGTCCAAACCCCAGATAAATCCGTTTTACCCTGTATAAGGCTTATACAGGGTAAACTCATAAATTGTTCACCCTCTATAACACTGATAGAGAGATATGCACAGCTGTTTGCCCCCCCTCCCAGGTATTAATACATACTCTGGGTTAATCAATAAGTAAAAAGTGATTTTATTAAATACAAAAAGTAGGATTTAAGTGGTTCCAAGAACAAAGTGAATTACCAAGCAAAATAAAATAAAACACGCAAGTGTAAACCTAATACAGTAAGAAAGTGATTACAGATGACGTATCACCCTCAGAGATGTTCCAGTAAGCTTCTTTTACAGACTAGCCTCCTTCTAGTCTGGGTCCAGCAATCACTCACACCCCTGTGGTTACTGTCCTTTGTTCCAGTTTCTTTCAGGTATCCTTTGGGGGTGGAGAGGCTATCTCTTGAGCCAGTTGAAGACAAAATGGAGGGGTCTCCCTGGACTTTATATAGTTCCTCTCTTGTGGGAGGACACCCCTCCCTCCCCCTGTGTAGAAACCCAAGATGGAGTTTTGAAGTCACATGGGCAAGTCACGTGTCCATGCATGACTCAGAACTTTACAGGCAGCAGCCATTGTTCACATGCTACCTTGAACGCCCCCAGGTAGACTTCTTATGTGGATTGGAGTCTTCCAAGGTTCCATTGTCCATTAAGTGTTTCTTGATTGGGCACTTAACTTGCAAATTCCTTTCTTAAGAAGATGACCAAATGCCTTACTAAGGCTATTTAAAATTAAACAAGTACACAGACAATGTTCATAACTTCAAATACAAAAATGATACATGCATACAAATAGGATGAATATATTCAATAGATTATAACCTTTGCAGAGATATGTTACATGGCATATGTAGCATAAAACATATTTCAGTTATGTCATATATACATTCATAAGCATATTTCCATAAAGCATTATGGGGTGCAACATCACAACTGGTCTATTAAAATATGGCAGCTAAGTAGCAGGCGATAGGAGTCATTACACCTTCTGGCAGGGGCAAGGAGAATGACTAGACAGGAAAGGAGAGAAGCAGGAGCTGTAGGGTGGGGTCTCAGAAATGCTCATAACCTTACATTTCTATTGGGCCTTTCTCCCCAAAGGACTCCAGAACACTTCACAAATGTAATTCGCTGCCATACCAAACTGTACACAGAGCTCACCAATGAAACACATTCACCGCTGCATGGCAACCCTACACAGTTGGGCATGGCAGAAAGTGCAGAAAGATGTTTTCCAAATGGCATCACAAGGGGGTGTTGGAGGCAGGCAGAATGCAATTATTCGAGCTGGAATTTGGCCCGGACACCAGGGGTATTACTTTTACCCTTGCAGACTTGACCATATAAACTTTCCTGACAACAAGCAGTCAGGTTCTGCATCTCACTTCATGGCCAAGTGAGGCTTTTAATGCCCCCAGGGAGAAAAGCTAGGCCCCCAAGCACCATTTAGGTGTGTATTAGAGGTCTCCCAAGAAAGCTCTACTTAACTTGTGAGAGCTAATAGGAACCCAGAACCAGGTGAGACAGCTCTATGCAGTGGCAAGGTTTTCTAAACAGCTGACCAATGATCCAGAAAAGGAATTAGCTTCATGTTAAAGTTTGGGGGGTTTAGATCATTATTCATGTCTGGCCTACATTTACTAATTTTTATCTGGATGGAGAAAGGACTCGGAGAGCCCACACTTGCAGAGAAGTAAGATCTATACTGTGGTTCAACAGATGGCGCTTTCCCCTCCGAGTCAGTATAGAAGGAAGGACTCAGCATGGGACTGGAGGGCTCTGTGCTGCCGGAACTGCTGTCTTGCAGATGAGGTGTAAAACCGAGGTGTTGACTAGCTGTTAGTAAGAGCTTTGGGTGCAAGCTTGTGATGTTCTGACCAAATTCGAGTGTAGGTAACTACATTTCCTCTGCCTGCATTTCCCCTGGACTCAGGATTGTTCTTGGCTTCTTGACCCAATAGGCTCTGTACTGTGCCATATGCTATTGCAGAGCTGCTGCATGTCAGCGGGGATGGGATCTCTGTACAGTATATAAAGCTCCTTTAGGCTGACAGGGGCTATTGGAAGGTAAGAGGTTAATATAATGATTACTAATTGCTTTCAATTATTAGGCTGATGGTAGCGCTTTGAGGCGCTATCCACGCTCAGGGCCCCATTGTGTTGGGCGCTGTAGGTACACATCCTGACAGACAGTCTGTGCCCCCAAGAGTTAGCAATCTAATGTGACAAGCCAGACACAGGGATGTGACGCAGAAGCAGTGGACAGCGCGATGGCTGACAGACAGACTGTTAGGCCAGGAGGGTTGGCTTGGCTGGGTTTGTTTTTAATATTTTGAATGGAGTGTCAGTGCGGGGGGATTAGCAGAACAGAGAGACACAGGAAGGGAGAAGGGTCACGGAAAGGTGGGAGTGGAAGAGATCCAGGAAGGGGGAAGAAGGAGGGGAGCATGGGGGGTGGAGCAAAGAGACAATGAGGGGTGGGCAGGGCTTGTGGCAAACAGCCAATCAGCAAAGGGGGGCGGGGAATGTTCAGCACAAATTCTGTGGAAAGCAGCCAGGCACTGATGGGGTCGTCTGCATCTGAAGGTCCCAGCCTCAGCAGTGGCTGAGGTCCTGCTACACCGCAGCTGGGACATGTGATTGCAGCACTGTCGACATACCTGAGTTAGATTGGCTCTAACTAGCTCAAGTAACAATAGCAGTGAAGCTGCAGCAGCATGGGTGGCAGCCTCTTAAGTATGTACCCAGGGTCCTGGCTGGGCAAGATTAACCTGTGCAACGAGCTGTGCTGCAGCTTCACTGCTAGTGTCATTCAAGCGAGGCAGCTCAAAGCCAGCTCGGGTATGTCTGCATGCGCTGCAGTCACAGCTCCTGTGCCAGACATGCCCTGTGTCTCTGGCTGAAAGAAAACTCTTGGGAAACTCCTCCCTGGGGTTTTCTTTCCCAAGCGCCAATGGCCAGCGAGAGGGGTGATGCCATGTGGAACCTAGAAGCCCGGAGGGGGCTCTCCCCTGCACTGTTCTGGATCTGGGGGGAGGGTGAGGAGGGTGCTGTGGGGAGGGTAATCCCAGTGTGGTCTCAGCTCCCCACCTGCTGCTGTTCCTGCTGGCTCTCCTGACCTCATCTTACAAAGTACACTGGAACTCTGAACTTCTCACGTACTCCAATTTCACCCTTTGTTCCGATAGATCAGCTCAGAACACCACAACCATTGCAGTATCTGCTTTATATGGATCCGATGAAGTGGGCTGTAGCCCACGAAAGCTTATGCTCAAATAAATTTGTTAGTCTCTAAGGTGCCACAAGTACTCCTGTTCTTTTTGCGGATACAGACTAACATGGCTGCTACTCTGAAACCTGCTTTATATTGAGAGCTAGAAGTCTGATAGCAGGGGCTCAGTTTATGTCTGGTGTAAACCCAGTGAATTCAGTGGGATTACCCTAAGGATGAATCTTGTTCTGCCTGGCCGATGATGACCCAAAATGTCTAAATTCAGGTAAAATACAGATCACAATAGTTATTGCTAACAAAATATTTGGACGGGAAATTAAACCTCATGCTTCAGAGCTTAAGCTAATCTCTACCTCTTAGAGAGCAGGATGAGGCGGTGGGCTTGTCTAGATGACCAGTTTGTGTGCAGGAAGCTAGGGTGTAAATCTACAGCGCACAAGGCTGTCAGGCACTAATGTGTGAGTCTGTGTGGACCCTGGTAGAATGCACTAGGAGTGCTCTGGTGCTCACTGATCTATGCCCAAGCACAGTAGATCAAAGCGCAGCAGGGGCCACACAGACGTCAGCGCATGGCTGGCTCGTGTGCTGTAAATTTACACCCCAGCATGATGTGCACTAACTGTTCATCTAGCCCAGGCCCTAATGTGACAGGTAAATTATCCCACATCTTCCTACTGCAGGGTTCTTGCACTTTCCTCGGAAGCATCTCATGCTGGCCACAGAGAAAAGTTCTGAACTAGATGGACCCTGGGTCTGATTCAGTCTGACAATTCCCATATTTCTATGTAGCAATGGTCAGGAGAAAGACAGAACCTGATCCAAAGCCCAGTGCAGCTAATGGAACCTCTCCACCGCACCCTTTGGCTTCAATGGGCTAAAGATAGGCTCCTAGCAAGTGTCTTCTGAACAAAGAGAGAAATTATTTCTCCTTGACTCTTGATACATTTTGTTGTGATTGTAGATTTCTGAGTTCCTTTGAACTGACATGTACAAACCTTTTCCTGTGGCCAAGAAGAGCTAGTTTTAGTGCAGAGCCACATGCATAATGCGGAGCCAGTCAGAGAGAAGTCATCTTTCGCCATTGGCTCTCCCATGAGCTGCGGAAAACTGCTCCCCACTTTGCATCCCAGTTGCTCTGTTGCTTCCTCCTCTACTGTGTCTTTCAGAAATATCTTCTGGTGGAAGATTTATGCAGAGGACACTCGTAGATTAATGCACTAATGTGTTAGCATACATAGAGTTCCATGCCTGTGTGGTCTGTACAGCTGGGTTTAGACTGATACCTTTCCCCTGAGTTGTGATCTTTGATAATAATATTAGCTCTTATTATAATATGTATAATTAATAATATAATTAAATATATCGATTATACTAATACATAATCAGATCTTTTAGGGGACTGAATACCATCTTGTGGTATGTGATAAGATTAAGGTGTCTGAGAGTAACATGTCCGACATGTGGACACTAGAAATGCCTATAAACATATAAAAATCCATAAATACAGTATTGGATGGATCTCTGAGCTCTGATACGATTGCTCCAGCGCAGTGAGTACAACTCTCAATGCAATGAAAACTCAAACGTTTCTTTAATGATATTTGCTAAGCCTTCTTTACTTTAATTTATTATTATTTGCATTTTATTTATTTAATTAATTTATTTATTTATTACTATGATGGGTTCCGTCACAGAGACCCCCTTGGGACTGTCACCTGATGTGCTGAGACTCCCTCTGAGCTCATTTTCCCTGCCAGCTTGGGACTTCAGAACTCTGTCTTGTCGAGCCAGACACGCCCGTCTGCTCCAACACAGACCCAGGGTCTGAACCACACGCCCCAAAGCTGCAAACTTAACTGAAAACAGCTTAAGAAGTGCTCCTGTCTCCAGCACCCATTATTCAGTCTTTCTGGGAGCCTAAACCCCAAATAAATCCGTTTCACTCTGTATAAAGCTTACACAGGGTAAACTCATAAATTGTCCGCCCTCTATAACACTGATAGAGAGATATACACAGCTGTTTGCTCCCCCAGGTATTAATTACTTACTCTGGGTTAATTAATAATCAAAAGTGATTTTATTAAGTATAAAAAGTAGGATTTAAGTGGTTTCAAGTAATAACAGACAGAACAAAGTAAGTTACCAAGCAAAATAAAACAAAACACGCAAGTCTAAGCCTAATACATTAAGAAACTGATTACAGATGAAATCTCACCCCCAGAGATGTTCCAATAAGCTTCTTTCACAAACTGGACTCCTTCCTAGTCTGGGTCCAGCAATCACTCACACCCCCATAGTTACTGTCCTTTGTTCCAGTTTCTTTCAGGCATCTCTTGGGGGTGGAGAGGCCATCTCTTGAGCCAGCTGAAGACAGAATGGAGAGGTTTCCAGGGCCTTTTATATTCCCTCTCTTGTGGATGGAAACCCCTTTATTCTTCTGTGCAAAGTCACAGCAACAAGATGGAGTTTGTAGCTGCCTGGGCAAGTCACATGTCCATGAATGATTCAGCTTTTTGCAGGCCAATGCTATTGTTTACATGTTAGTTTGAACGTTCCCAGGAAAGCTCAGATGTGGATTGGCATCTCCCAAAGTCCATTGTTAGTTAAGTGTTTCTTGATTGGGCACTTACTGAGAATAGTCCTTTTTCAATGACCGAATGCTTCACTGAGGCTAATTAGAATTAAACACATAGAGATACAAGTACATAGCCAATATTCATACCTTCAAATACAAAAATGATACACACAGACAGACAGCATAATCATAACCAGCAAACTACAACCTTTCCATACACACCCCACTTGACCTCCTCTGTACAAGACCTGGTGCAACCATAGGACCCTGGATGCAACTATGATCTATACGGTCACAGTTCATGTCAATAACATCACAATGACATCGTACAAAAGGTTCAGCCAACTGTCTGCACCATTCAACCACACTGGACTATGTGAGAATGATCCAGACAATGGAGCAGATCTTCACAATGATAGCAGCACTGCAGAGTGTAGGATAAACTCACTTTAATGAGAAATCAGCTCTCTTTAGTGTGAACCCCCCCTTCCCCCTCTACCTGTTCACATCTACCAGGCTTCAGACATTATAGACTTGCCTCCATTCGCAGCCTCCACTTGACTGTTTCTAAGCTAGGAGATGGAAGTTTGGGATCTGACATTTCCTAGGGCCACTGCTAATCAGGATCTCTCTCTCCTTCTCATCTCCTCTGCTCACTGCAGGATGTTTCTGTGGGGAAGTTTGGGTCCAGATCAGAACATCCTAACTCAGGCTCATCATTTCTTTTTCTAAATAAGCCCTCCGCCCTATTCCTCAGCCCACTCTGCAGAGCTGAATTAAGACAGAGCAGGGCCCTGCACTCCAATGTGCTCCCAGGAGCATAATTTTGCATCATGTCTCACTACATTAATCCAGGCAGTTCCCAAGAAATGCTGAAATCCACAACTCCCACTGAAGTCACGATCAGACCTCTCTGAGGGGCATGTCCTGACCGCCCTGAGCCAGCAGAGCTCACGTTCCCTGGAAAGCACCAAACTCCAGCACCGAATTTTACCTTTTCCTCCAGCCCACGTGTTAGTTTCACAGCAACACTGAGAGTGGAGAGGGGAGTAGAGTTTCCATGGCCTATCCGGTCCTTCTCACTGTCTTCCCTGAGAATGCCATGAAGAGGCCCAGCTGAGTGCTTGCAGCAAGGTAACAGCTGTCCTTCTACCTGCTGCATTAGGATCTGCCCCTCTCCCCCGTGATTTCATGTCAGTCATTGAGCCAACTTCTAGTCAGTAACAACTTCTGGCCATTTCCACACATGGCTGGGTTGGAACCTGAGAGCTTGAGTGAAAAGGGGCCATTGGCCATTACCAAGTCTCAGCGCTGCTCAGGCTCCAGCTAACAGCACAGTTCCCCACTCCCCATAGCACACTCTGGTAGTCTCAGCACATCCCTTGGAGGACTGAGGGTGGCATAGGAAGAGAATGGCAAACAGGCCCTGTAGGGGAGGTGGAATAATGTGCCCCTTCACACTCCTTGCAATGGAGGCTGATGGGAAGGAATTATAGAACCAGGGGGTTAGAAGGGACCACAAGGGTCATCTCGTCCAACCCCCTGCCAAGATGCAGGATTTGTTGTGTCTAAACCATCCAAGACAGATGCTCTCCAGCCTCTTTTTGAAAACCGCCAGTGAAAGAGATTCCACGACCTTCCTAGGTCATCTGTTCCATTGTCCGACTGTTCTTACAGGTAGGAAGATTTCCCTGAGATTTAATCTAAATCTGCTCTGCTGTAGTTTGAGCCCATTGCCTCTTGTCCTGCCCTCTGTGGAAAGAGAGAACAACTTTTCTCCATCTTTTTTATGGCAGCCTTTCAAGTATTTGGAGACTGCTGTCATGTCCCTCATTAATCTCCTCTTTTCCAAACTAAACAGACCCAGTTCCTTCAGCCTTTGCTCGTATGGCTGTATTCCATCTCTCTGATCATCTTTGTCACTCGCCTCTGGATCCTTTCCAGTTTCTTCACATCCTTTCTATGCATTGGTGACCAAAATTGGACATAGTACTCCAGCTCAGGCCTAACCAGCGCCAAGTAAAGTGGTACTATCACCTCCCATGGCTTGCATTTTTTGCCTCTGTTAATGCAACCTAAAATTGCAGTTGTTGTTGTTTTTTTTTTGCAAGAGCATTGTATTGCTGATTCATGTTGAGGTTGTGATCCACCACAACTCCCAGAACATTCTCAGCAGTGCTGCTGCCAAGCCAGTTACCCCCCATTCTGTATTTGTGTGTTTGGGTTTTCTTCCCTATTTGTAGCACCTTACATTTGTTTTTGTTGATTTTCATTTTGTTGTCTATAGCCCAGTTCTCCAATTTATCAAGATCCCTGTGAATTTTAGCTCTATCCTCCAAAGTGTTGGCAACCTCCTCCTCCAGATTTGTGTCATCTACAGATTTGATCACTATACTCTCTATACCTACATCCAGGTCATTAATACAGATTTTAAATGACACCAGACCCAGAACAGATCCCTGTGGAACATTACTTGGGACCTCCCTCCAGGCTGACATCATTCCATTCATAGTTACTCTTTGTTTGTGGTTGTGGTCTGTATCCACTTAATGGTAGTTCTTTTGAGCCCACATTTCTCTAGCTTACTTATCAAAATGTCATGTGGGACTGTGTCAAAAGCCTTGCTGAAGTCCAGGTATATTATGATCACCACATTCCCCCTATCCACCAGGCCAGTTACCCTGTGAAAGAAGTTGTCTGGGACCTCTCCTGTCATCCATGAATTAGCAAATATTATTGCCAGTGGTGCTGCTATTTCTTCAGCTAATTCCTTCAGCTCCCTGGGGTGAATAGCCTACAGCCCCGCTGACTTGAATTCATTGACATTGGTCAGAAGATCTTGGATGTGTTCTTTATGGCCAAGGAAAGAAGAGTGAGTGAATTAGTGTTTGGATGGGATTTTCTCTGCCTTTGCTGATTGGCTGTTTGCTCCAACCCTCTTCCTCAGCTCCACTCCAAACCTGACCTCATTACTCTCTTTCCCCCTCCTTTCAGTGTCCCCTCTCCCTTCCCTTTTCTTTCCTTGTGGCTGATCTCCTCCTGACTAACTCCCCTTCCTCCCCAACGGTGGAGTGAACAGGATGCTTGCTGCCGTCACACTGTTCACTCTGCTGGTGTGTTCTACCATCTTCCCCCACCCAGAGTCTGTCTTGCCTATTTACACTGTAAGGGCTTCGGGGCAGGGACTGTGTTTGGATGGTGCCTGGCACAACACACGCTTGGTTGGGCCTTAGGCATCACCATAATAAACATAATTCATAATAAAAGAGAATGGGGAGTTGAAGGGAAGGAGAAAGTGAAAGAAGAGGGGAAAGATGGAAGGAGAGAAGATGGAACAGGGTGAAAGGTCTGATAGAGAAGAAAGTCAGAGGAAAGTGCCACGTGTGGGAAATATGGAGATGAAGAAAGGCAGAGGCAGCCCAGAAGTAAGTAGGAGGGGCTGGGTGGCTCTGGGGATTGATAAGGGATTTGTGAGCAATTCACCACTAGCAGAGAAGCTTGTATTGTGCCCCAGTCAACACTTGCTCTCCGTAGGCTGTTCCAGTAACTGTGAAATGAGTTTGCCGGGTCTCTGCTTGAAATGGATGGGGGCTGCCATCACAATTGGCAAAGTCAGCAGAGATGCTAAAAAGCGAATGGGCCAGAGAGACTAAGCTGACACCCACCCCCATTGGACTCTGGAACAGGGTGACGCACATTGGAGGGGAGCTGTCCATGGTGCAGTGAAAAGGCTGTTGATCTCCAGGGCTGCCCAGCCAGCACCGAAAGTAAAGGGCTCGATTACTTTATTTTTTTTTTAATGTCTTTACAAGAAAGGAGAGAAGAAGAACAAGGCTGGCCCTGGAGAGAAAATAAAATTAAACCAAAAAAATACCCAGCCTGGGAAAATGAGACTGAGGCATGGAAAATGATGGAGAGGAGATAGCTGGTATAAGGAAAGGAAAAAAGATGGAGCAAGACATGAGATTCGTTGGTGGGCCTGATTCTGCATTGGATGAGCAATCAGGAGGAGCTCTGCTGAAGCCACTGGAGCTAATGCTGGACTGAGCAGGATCAGGACCAGTTCGTTTTCATTTTTTTTTCATTTTCCAGAAAATTTGGTGCCAAGATACCATGCTTTAAAACAGAGCTAAATGTGAGTCTGTGCATCAGGACACGGCAGGGGCTCTGGCTGTGTGGGAGGGGCATGAGGGATGGGCTCAGCTGCTCAGCAAGCCCACGCATCCGGGGAAAGCTTAACCCCACTTTGGGAGGGAAAGTGGGGCATTTTAATTAGGAAGGCAGGGCCTGGTCTTGAGAGGTGCTGAGCCCTTACAGCCCCTGTTGCTATCGACTGGCGCTGTGAGTACTCAGCACCTCTACGAGTTAGGCCCCAAAGGGTTTGGCTGAGATGAGTGCACACCGCACATTAGGAACCAGGTCCTGCTCTGGCTCTTTAACCCGCTCCAGAGCTCAGATTCGGGGTTGGAGGCCAGCCCTTTTTCTAGATTATTTTTGCAGTGGGGATGCTGCATTTTTGACCAGTTTCCTGTAAATGTTTGGCAAAATCAGTTCCAGTTAGGAGAGTTGTATCTTCTAAGCTGCTCATTCATGAGCACAATGGAAATTCCAAACACAAGTCAGGGGATCTCTTGAACTTGCTGGAACCAAGCCTGGCTTCTTTGAGCATTGGCCTGTTAAACCCGGGGCTGTGAGTTCAATCCTTGAGAGGGCCACTTAGGGATCTGGGGCAAAATCAGTACTTGGTCCTGCTAGAGAAGGCAGGGGGCTGGACTCGATGACCTTTCAGGGTCCCTTCCAATTCTATGAGAGAGGTATATCTCCGGATATTATTATTAATCTCCCCCCACCGCCATGTATGGGATTGTGCTGGCACTTGCAGTGCCTCTGCCTCTGTGGTACCTGCTCTGGAGATAAACAGAGCACCTCAGTGTGCAGGGTTTCAATCCTATCCCTTCCACCAGCATTGAATTTGCTAAAAAAGGAAATCCACAGAAAGCAACATGAATGGTCAGCTCACAACAAGGGCAGGAAAACAAGGAACTTCCAAAATACTTGCCCATCTGTATAGCCAATGCTTTATTATTTTTAATTATTATTGTGATTTTGGTTTTTTATTATTTTTATTATTGCTATGCGAAAAAAAAGCAAACCAGAATGAAGTTTTCTTTTGGACTTTATAAAGCATTCCCAAGTAATTATCCGAAGAGCAGAGTTTAAAAGGATCTGCATGCAATTGTGAGAAAATGTAATTAATTTCCTGTAATTCACAATGTAGAAAAAGTGCCGTAGAGAGTAAATTGGACAGGAGACTTCAGTGCTTGGGAGATGAGGTTTTGAAAGGCTGCTGACTAATACAGCACTGACCTGAAAGCAAATCCTTACATTCACGCTGGACCGACTGTTTCCATGACAACCGTTGTTATTAGTAACTGAAAATGTATCGCTGTTAAGAGTGGCAGCATTTTTTTTTTCAGTTCAATTCAAGAGCAGCTGGGTACTTTATTCATGAAGATAAAGTGCTCAGATCGCAATGACACTAATGTTATGTGCTGCACCTATCATAATACAAACCTTATACTTATACATGATACAACTAAATGTGTGGATTGCTTTGGGGGAAAGACCTAGGGAAGGCAAGAGGAAATGAGAACTTGTGTCAAAGAAACCATCAGGAAAAAATACCCACAGCCCTCATCACCCTTTACATTAACTCTGAATTCCCTGTGGATTCAGTCAGACTGAAATGCTTAAGGAAAAGTAAATCCTGTTACGAAATCACTGCCCCCTGAGAGGTACTGAGAGATACTCCCTTATATTAAGCAGCTGATCACACTACTCCCCTCTTGACTCTACCCTGCGAGTAATACTTGTTACTATTGTTGGGAAACAACTTCCAGGGCAAAACTCTCATGCTAATTTTACACGTGTGTGTGTAACTTCAGCGGAGTCACTCCTGATTTACATCAGTGAGAGACTAGGGTCACCCCAGCACAGCTAGCAAACTAGCTTAGCTCTCTCGTTCAGGTGAGTTATTCGCACCCTCGTCTAGTCTAACCTCTCTCTTGATGACACTTATTGATCATTTAGAATGCACTGGGCCTGATCCGGATCTCATTTACACCAGTTTAAATTCAGAGTCATTCCACTGATTTCAATGCAGTTACACCAGATTTACACCAGTATACATTTCAGAAGCACTACGTTGGGTTTTGTGGATTTACATCAGTATAGTGGAAGCAAAATCTGGCCCCAGCAAAGCATCAGTTGTCAAAGTAGGTTACATAGGAAAGTGTCAGTCCTTTATATTGTATGAATCAGTCTGCAAATAGCAGGAGCACATTCAGAAAGCAAATAAATTACAATCCATAATCAAAAAATGTTGCAAATTACATCCTTAATAGATTACATTTATAATCTATTTGAAAGAGATCTTTAGGCACTTAATTGACATATTCCAAGATAGCTATAACATATTGGCTAGTTAGATACCAATTGACATACTTATTAAATATCAATTAGCACATTCCATCATTTGATTCCTAATTAGCTTGCTATAGCTATTCTATCAAATGCCAATTAAATGCTTGAAATTTCTTACAAGTCAGCTGTACTAAGATAATAATTAAGTATGCATTGCTTAAGTAATTTTTAGTTAATTACATGGCAAACTAATTTTGGCTACACATATTAGACCTTCCAATAGATTGTCCTTTATCAATCAATTGGTAGCTAATGAACTCATTATTCATTTCCTACATTGGAATGAAATGCATGTTTGCCATTCTTGTTTTTAGTTTCCTTTACAAGTGTAGTTTAGCTCCATCATTGTTCATACAGGCTGGGCTCTATTGTGCCGTTGAGGTCCTGGAGCTGGTTGGAGCATTGTGGAACTGCAGCAACGCAGGGGAAGCTCAGAGTAGCACAATGCCGGCAGCTCCCCAGTACACAGTGGTGCACACAAGGGAACACAGTACCTGTCCCTCTGTGCAGCGGGCAGGGCCGGCTTTAAGCCGATTCAGCCGATTCCCCAGAATGGGGCCCTGAGCCTAAGAGGGCCCCGCAACGTCTGGGGCTGCCAGCGGAGCGGAAAAAAAAAAAAAGCCGCGTCCTGTTTCTCCCTCCTCCCTCCAGCGCTTGCGCCGCCATACAGCTGATCAGCACAAGCCTGGGAGGGAGGGGGAGGAGGAGGAATGCGGCGTGCTTGGGGAAGATGCGGGGCCAGGGCAGGGATTTGGGGAGGGATCCAATGGGGCAGTGAGGGGGCGGGGCTGGGGGCGGGGCCAGGGCGGGGATTTGGGGAGGGATCCAATGGGCCAGGGAGGGGGCGGAGTCGGGGCGGAGTTGGGGCGGGGGGGCGTGAGACAATTTGCGTCCTGGCGTGGGGCCCCGCACCTGCTAAAGCCGGCCCTGGCAGCGGGACAGCTCGCCTGGCAGGCATGGGGCAGTGGCTGGGTGGCTATTTTTCAGTGGAAAACATGTTGAAACTGACACTTTTCTCAGGAATGTATCAGCTCCAACAACACGGTCTCTCAGGTCCCAGACTAAATTTGTGGGCGAGAAGGAAAGTTTTGTAAAGCAACCACAGTGCAATACGAATACGTCTACTCCCAGGACTGCAAGCGAGGTACTAGCTGCATTATTTAATTGCATCACAACAAATTGCAGTGGAGGGCAGGGGAAGGGGGAGGGAGGATGCCCCTTGACTAAACAAGAAGTGAGGGAGGGATGGAGTAACGTCCCTTATAATATTTTGAGTAACACAGTTAACCCGTTGGTGACCACTTTACTACAGAAACATTTTTGTGGCAATTTTTTTTTAATGGCAGCTGTGTGGAGCTGCCCATCAGTCTGGGAGATTAGAAGGGATCCTGGCAGGGGTGGACTAGTGGGCAGAGAGCACAGGTGTGCTGGGCTACTGTGCATGATAACTGCAGCAGTGTATATACAGCACAGCAGCGTACAGTAACTCCACACTTAACGTCATCCCGGTTAACATTGTTTCGTTATTAAGTTGCTGATCTATTAGAGAACATACTCGTTTAAAGTCGCACAATGTTCTGTTATAAGGTTGTTTGGCTCGCCCCGCTCCACCCGCCCGGTGCTCCTGCTGGGGAGCGGGGTCGGGGTGCGGGGGCTTGCCCCATTCCGCCCGCCCAGCACTCCTGCCAGGGAGTGGGATCGGGGCATGGGGGCTTGCCCTGCTCCGCCTGCCTGGCGTTCCAGCCAGGGAGCAGGGTTGGGGAGTGGGAGCTTGCCCCGTTCCACCCACCTGGTGTTCCAGCTGGGGAGCAGGGTCGGGGCACGGGGGCTTATCCCACTCCGCCTGCCCGGCATTCCAGCCGGGGAGCGGGCAAGCCCCCGATCCTGCTCCCCGGCAGGAGCTCCAGATGGGTGGATTGGGGCAAGCCCCCACGCCCTGACCCCACTATGCCCCACCTCAACCAAGCTTCACAATCATCATTGGTCAATAGATTACTAAATAGTTTGTTTAAAATTATTTAAAACTTATACTGTATATGTATATAATGTCTTTTGTCTGGCAAAAAAAATTTCCCTGGAACCTAACCCCCCTATTTACATTAATTCTTATGGGGAAATTGGATTCGCTTAACATCGTTTCGCTTAAAGTAGCATTTTTCAGGAACATAACTACAACATTAAGCGAGGAGTTACTGTATATACAGTCTGTGGAGGCATCGCTGTACCAAGATTCTCCCATTCCTACAGCAGCCCCACTCAAGAATTAGAAATAACAAACAATATCAACAGCTTTCTGTCTTCCTCCCTAGTAGACACCAGTCAGCTACTTGATTAGATCATTGCTGTGGGTGTGAGTGACAGGGTGTATCAGCCCCGCACTGGTGCAGCAGGGATTAACCCTTCTCTCTTGCCCAAGGAGGCCACACCCCCTCAGCTCTGCTGGGCATGCTCCAGCTGGAGACAGGATATAAAAGGCAGCAGAGCAGCGACAGGGGGAGAGAAAGCATTTGCATGCAAGGGGAACTGACTGAGGGAAAGCGAGCTTGGAGATAAGGTTTGCAGTTAGCTCTGAACCCCTGCTCATGCTTTGTCTGTGCTGAAGTGAGTTTTGTAGTCTATGACCCGCTCCTCTGGCTGTGGAGCTTTAGGATGGCAGGTTCATGGTTCAGATGGAACCTGACTGCCATGGGATGCCATGGTCACAGGGGCGAGATGACCTCTACGGGTGCCAGCACGAATCTCATGGAGGACTTTCAGTATCAGGATGGGCACCTTGCACTGGACTTTGTATTCACTGGGGATATGCAGGACATAAACCCCAGCTTTGTGTGATAAACTGCATTTATTATGCACCTCTGACCATCTTGCTTACACTCTGTGCACTCACTCTTGCCTTCTGGGACCACCTTTAACCTCTGAGCAGATTCAAACGTTTGCCAGTGCTTTTTTAAACCAGCCTGCTGGAGAAATGGCTTATTCTTGTCCCAGAAATGTAGAGATGTTTGACTACCACACGACCATGTAAACACAAGGTATATCTACAACACAAACCCACACTCAGCTATAGATCCATCACATAGGTCAAGGTGACAGCCATGTGATAAATTGTGATCAAAATTTGGGAGGGATTGTTTTCCAAATCTCTTTACCTGTAAAGCCAGACTCCGTTCCTTACCAGGAATCCAGCTGGAGAAGGCTCAGAGGGAGCTGTAAGAACCTCTAAAATAGTCTTTCTATGAACGTGTTCAACATTCACTCTCCCAGGCCATTCCAGGGCAAGAAGTGACTGCAGGGGCCTCCAGCAGGAATTCCCCCCTCGAATGACACTGATCTCCCGAGGGTGGGGAGAGAAAAGATTCTAAAAGGGAGACAATGGAAAACCTGTTACGGTCCAGGGCTGATTCTTGCTCAACCTGGGCCTGGGGCAATTGAAACATGGAGGCGGAATTCAACATGCGGAAAGATAAGGAAGAAATCTCTCTGAGTGGGCTCTTTGAAGCTTGTCTGTGATAAGGGCCTATGAGATACATTAGTGGGCAGAATCCTGGTGAGTGAGCCATGTATGTGATCTATCAGCTTGTCTGGGGAAGACATATAACCCAATGGTTAGCACACACGCCTGAGTTTTGGGAGACCTAGGTTCAATTCCTTGCTGTGTCTTTAACTTCCTTGGGCAAGTCACTAGGTGCCTCAGTTCCCCATCTATAAAATAGAGCTAACAGCGCTGCCCTACCTCACTGGGATGCTGTGAGATTGAAGATTGTGAGGGACTGTGGCGGGGCGACGACTCACCGGCATGGCACCTCCTGCTGGTTGTCCAGGGAATTAGCTCTTTTTCAGCCTCTGGAGTGCCCTCTGCTGGCCGATGCCTTGCCTGCTGTTGGCCCCCCATGTCCCTCCCGGACCCCGGTGCCCGTTTACGCTGAGGTTCTGCCCCCAGCAGTAACCCACAATCTGGGTCTCCCAACCCTCTATCCCTACCTTGCCTCAGCGGCTACTGCCAGGCGTCATCTAGCCCCCGCTCCCTGGGGCAGACTGCAGTCTATAAACCACTCATCATCGGCAAGGGGGGCTGGACCAGCTGCCTCTGCCTATCTCTGGGCCGCCTCTCTGCAGCCCCAGTACCCTTGTGGGCCTTTAACTCGGCCTGCAGCCTGGGGCTTAGCTAGACTGGAACTCCCCAGCTCCCTCTGCCCTTCCCCAGCACTGCTCCACCCTAGGTACCCTTCTCCACGTCCCAGGCAGCCAGGTCCTTCTCTCTCAGAGAAGCTAGAGAGAGTGTGTGTCCTCTTGAGCTCCTGGCTCACAGCCCTTTTATAGGGCCAGCTGTGGCCTGATTGGGGCATGGCCTCAGCTGCGGCTGCTTCCCCAATCAGCCTTTCCCAGCCACAGCCCTCTCCAGGGCTGCTTTTAACCCCTTCAGGGCCAGAGTGGGGTAATCACCCCACCACAGGGACTATCTTAGATTTTTTTAAATTTTTGTTTATATCCATGAATTAATTAATTACACCGGTGCAAAGCCACTGCAAATGTCATCACACTTTTCCATTCACTAATTTATTGTTTAAACAAATAAAGTGTAGCTATGATGTTGACTGAGATCATGAACCAAAAAAAGTCAGACAAATAGTCTCAACCGTATTCATTGCTGACTTTTAGCTCATGGTGCAACTTAGTATTTAAAAACTGTTCCTGCCAAACAGTGCCATTGTGTTAGAATAGATATGCTCTGTATTTACACACAGTACATCTTACAAGATTTTTTTTTTTATTTTTTTGGCTACTGGATTTATATCACGTTAGACTTTATAGGTCTAATCCTCCACTCTATATCAATCTTATACCAGTATAACTTCATTGACTTCAATGGCGTTACTTCTGATTTACACCACCGTGAGCAGAGAATCAGGCCAGAAATATGTGAATTAGCCTTTCCATTAGTAATAAATAGCAAATGTGGGAAAAGCAAAACCGGCTATTGCACAGGTACTGTTGAACTACAGTCCAGGCTACCCATGTCTATGCAGCACACATCCTCAGAGACAGGGCTGGTCTTACACTCTGGTAACCATGAGAGCAAAGCCAGCTAACTGACCCAGGTGAGGTGTGCATTGCTGTGTTCACATTTCATGTGTCCCTCAAGATGCATGGATCACTTATTACCCTAATCCCGCATGTACCCCCAGGTGTGGCGGTTTTTAAATTCATTTCTTTAGTAAATACAAGGAGCACAAAAGGTGTCATGGTGCATGTGACAGAGCTGGAGACTGAGATTCTCTCGTTGTCCCCAGATGACACATTGTAATCTATTGCCCCTAAAATGCGCCATCCATATACTTGCCTGGAGAAGTTGTCTCCATGATCTCTTCAGCCCTTGGACTCTGAGACTGCCAGCAAGGGAGCCAGGGAGTGGCACTTGTAGAGGCTTTGTGATATGCACACCTGTGATCTGTGGGACTGAGACCCCCACCCCCCTTCACAATGGCCCCATAGTCATTTACAAAAGACCCTAAGCCCGCCTGCATCTTTGGTTATCTGCTGCAAGATGCTGGTTGTGAGCAATTTGCTTAGAGGTGAGCTCCTGTGCAGACAGGCACCAAGGATTCTTGCCAGGCCCTTCTTCTGGCAATGGGACAGGTAGCAGCTCAGCCTCATCCTCTCACTGTTACCTTGTGTTTCCCCCTCTGTGTGTTATATCCCCCATTGTCTCTGATATTAGACTTAAACTGTAAACTGTTCAGGGCAGGAACCATCCGTTGATTATGTGTGCACAGTGCCTAGCACCGTGGGGCTCTGATCTTTGCTAGAGCCCTGTAAGTGCATCCACAATATAAATAATAACACTTTCATGGGATCTAGCCTGTCATTTAAACAGGCGTGTCCACTCAAATGTCCTCCCTTCAGCTGTTGTATATCAGCGATGTCTGTAGCTACAGAGTGGAAGGGAGAGGGACTTGGTGTTCTATTCATGTATGGCTTACCCAGGAGATCTTCAATGACCTGAAACTCAAAAAAAGAGTCCTAAAGAAAGTGGAAACTAGGTCAGATTATGAAGGATGAATATTAAAAAAAACAATATAAGGATATAAGGACAAAATTAGAAAGGACAGGCATAAAATGAGATTAAACTAGCTAGAGACATAAAGGGTAACAAGAAAACATTCTACAAATACATTAGAAGCAAGAGGAAGACCAAGGACAAGGTAGGCCCATTACTCAATGAGGGGGAAAGTCAATAACAGAAAGTGTGGAAATGGCGGAAGTGCTAAATGACTTTTTTTGTTTCAGTTTTCACCAAAAAGGTTAGTAGCAATCAGACATCTAACAGAGTGAATGTGAAAATGAGATAGGATCTGAGGCTAAAATAGGGAAAGAACAAGTTAAATATTACTTAGACAAGTTAGATGTCTTCAAGACTGTAGGACCTGATGAAATACGTCCTAGAATACTCAAGGAGCTGACTGAGGAGATATATGAGCCATTAGCGATTATCTTAGAAAATTCATGGAAGGTGGGAGAGATTCCAGGGGACTGGAAGAAAGCAAATATAGTGCCAATCTATAAAAAGGGGAATAAGGATAACCAGGGATTATAGACCAGTCAGCTTAGCTTCAGTACCCAGAAAGATAATGGAGCAAATAATCAAGCAATCAATTTGCAAACATCTAGAAGATAATAATGTGATAAGTAACAGTTAGCATGGATTTGTCAAGAACAAATCTTTTCAAACCAACCCAATAGCTTTCTTTGACAGGGTAACAAACTTTGTGGATCGGGAGTAGCAGTAGATGTGGTATATCTTGACTTTAATAAGGCTTTTGATACTATCTTGCATGACCTTCTCATAAATAAACTAGGGAAATACAACCTAGATGGAGCTACTATAACGTGGGTCCATAACTGGCTGGAAACCATTCCCAGAGAGTAGTAAACAGTGGTTCACAGTCAAGCTGGAAGGGCATATCCAGTGAGGTCTGGTTCTGTTCAATACCTTCATCAATGATTTATATAATGGCACTAATAAAGTTTGCAGATGCTACAAGTTGGGAGGGGTTGCAAGTGCTTTGGAGGATAGGATTAAAATTTAAAATGATCTGGACAAACTGGAGAAATAGTCTGAAGAAAATAGGATGAAATTCAATAAGGACAAATGCAAATTACTCCACTTAGGAAGGAACAATCAATTGCATGCAGACAAAATGGGAAATGACTGCCTAGGAAGGAGTACTGCGGAAAGGGATCTGGGGGTCATAGTGGATCACAAGCTAAATATGAGTCAATAGTGTAACACCATTGCAAAAAAAAGGGAACAGCATTCTGGGATGTATTAGCAGGAGTGTTGTAAGCAAGACATGAGAAGTAATTCTTCCGCTCTACTCTGCACTGATTAGGCCTCAACTGGAGTATTATGTCCAGTTCTGGGTGCCACATTTCAGGAAAGATCTGAACAAATTGGAGAAAGTCCACAGAAGAGCAATAAAAATGATTAAAGGTCAAGAAAACACAACTTATGAGGGAAGATTGAAAAAATTGGGTCTGTTTAGTCTGGAGAAGAGAAGACTGAGGGGGGACATGATAACTGTTTTCAAGTACATAAAAGGTTGCTACAAGGAGGAGGGTGAAAAATTGTTCTAGTTAATGGGCTTAAATTGCAGCAAGTGAGGTTTAGCTTGGACATTAGGAAAAACTTCCTAACTGTCAGGGTAGTTAAGCACTGGAATAAATTGCCTAGGGAAGTTGTGGAATCTCCATCAGTGGAAGTTTTTCAGAACAGGGTAGAAAAACATCTGTCAGGAATGGTCTAGTTATTTCTGAGTCCTGCCTTAAGTGCAGGGGACTGGACTAGATGATCTGTTGGGGTCCCTTCCTGGGCTACACTTCTCTGATTCTACAATTCTAAGTTCCCATTTAAACCAAAATGCTTCATCCAAGGAAGGAGGCAAAGCCATCAACCACCAACTTACACTGAGCTGCATTTTGCTGGATATGATCATACACTGTTCCTCAGAAATCTGTGGGGTCTGACACTTCCCTGCCCTGTATTGTCATTTGAGCCTGTGCACAGAGAGCTCAAAGTGGGTCAGAACTGCAGGGCCCAATCTTGTGCCATGCCACGAAGCAGGTGCAGGAATCGGAGCCCAGCTGGAGAAGGGGCAGGGGTGACTTGGCGCCGCATATGCACCTTCCTAATTCTGAGCTGCTCCAGGGATTCCTTTAATTTACAGCAGCCTTGCATGGGGGGCAGAGGGATAGCTCAGTGGTTTGCGTATTGGCCTGCTAAACCCAGGGTTGTGAGTTCAATCCTTGAGGGGGCCACTTAGGGATCTGGGGCAAAATCAGTACTTGGTCCTGCTAGTGAAGGCAGGGGGCTGGACTCAGTGACCTTTCAAGGTCCCTTCCAGTTCTAGGAGATAGGGTATCTCCATATATTATTATTATGACTGCCCGTGGGCTGCTCCATTTTGGCCACTGCACCTTGTCCTAGGAAGCCCTGGGGTCAGCAGCATGGGGTGTTTACGGCAGCCCTACACAACCCTGCATTGGGGAAATTCCACCGGGGGCTGTTCCACTTCCTCCCCCTTCACACTCCTCTAGAGGCGGACAGGGGCCGCGGGGTGGGGGGGAGAATTTGTCCTGTAGCGTGTCTCCCCCACTGTCCCTGTCCACGCATGTAAATGACAGCACAAGGTGCAAGGTGGGGGAGACTCAGGGCCCCAAGTAGGTGGATCGGATAGCACTGTGTTCAGCGGTCACCACTTGAAGCCGTGAGGAGGGGAGGGGTGAAGACTTTGCTGGGGAGACCCTGGCCTGTAATCCCTGCCATGTGGTGCAATTGGCTCCATTCCCAAGTAAAAGAAACTGCTCTTCAGAAGTATTTTTATGAGCCTGGGAATAAGCTGTCTCTGGCAGGGTTGGCTTAGGAACATCCGGCGTCTGGCTGACTCCATCAAGGCATGGAAATCCGCTAGTCCTCCCGTTGATTTGAGGATAACAGAAACCTGGTGCAGAGCAGGAGCAGGTAAACTGAGACCTCATCATCAAGGGACATTTTCCTACAAACGCTGCAGGGGCTAAAACACATGCAGGCAACGATGGGGTGGTACTCATGTCACTGGGGTAGAGTATGGCAGACAATGGAGAGAAAGAAAAATGGAAGATAGTTATTTTGTCAGTGTCAGGGATCTGAGTTCTGTAACCAGCACTAGAGCTCAACGAATAATTGATTTTTTTGGTTCAGTGACTGAACCAAAAAAATCCCAAAGAAGAATTCAGTTCGTTTTGACCTGAAGCTAATTTTTTTTCTTAATGAAACTGAAAACCAAAAAAATAAAACCTTTCCACAGCTGATAAAAACAACTTGCTGAAAAGAAATGTCAGTTTGAAATGAACAGCAGAACAGTTTATCCTGATGGTTCCAAAATTTTGTTTTCAGGTTTTTTTTGGCTGAAACTATTTGCCAAATTCAGCCCAAATTTGTGAATAGTCTGGGTGTCCCAAACAATGCATTTTTTTTGGTGAATTTACTATTTTCCACAAAAAAACCCCACCATATGTTCAACTCACTCTACTAACACCCTTCAGTTAGCTAATCCGTTCACCTGCTGGCAGAAATGGGCTTGTGAAGCAACTGTGATTGCCACTGGTGGCACCCGCAGCCGTACGCACATTACGCACGGTGCGTACTACTGGCAGCGGCGAGGACAAGCAGCACCAGCCGCTCCACTGCCCACTCAGGTTTGGCCCCACCAGCCCTCCATTGTAATGGGCAAGCTGTAGGGCCAAAATAGAGTAAGCAGCATTGGGGAGGGGGGTCGCAGTGTCACTCAAGTTTGGACCCGCAGCCCCTTTGTCATGATGGAAGGCTGGCGGGGCCAAACCTGCATGGTGCTGCAACCCCCGTGTGCTAGGTCACAATGCCACCCACACAACTTTGTCTCCTCTCCTCCCCCCCACATAATGACAAAGAGGCTGCAGAGCCAAACCTGAGTGGGCACACTGGGCAGTGGGGGTGCCCAGCACTGCTCCTCCTTGCAGCTGCCATGGGGCTGGCTCCTGCACCAGGGTTCCTGCAGGTGGCCTGCCTGGCCTCACCCTGCTTCCAGCATCCCATGTCCCTTCTCAGTGATGGGCGGCAGGGCATGCCAGGCTGGAAGGCAGGGGCTGAGCATGGCACGGACTCAGCGGGCGAGGCTCTGGGGCCGGCGGCTGCAGCCAGGGATTGATGGAGCATACCATGGGGATAATTTCTGGGGATGACCCTAATCTATATGCTTGGTCCCTGCAGAGGATCAGACCAGCTGCCCAACAGCTTTGCTGCTGTGTTGCTGCTGACCTTATTGTTTCAGACTCTTACACCTGAAGTTTTTGCATTGCTTAACTTTTTAAGCATGTTAACTGTAAGCATGCAACTTTAACACAGCCCGGCATGGAGCTGTACAAAGAGTCAGGTTACAAATGCACATGCAGACACAGGAGTTGATTGGGAAGGGGTTAGGAAATGAGTGTATGTGTAAGAGTGACAGATTACAGTGCAACTATACCAGTGGGGTTTGTTCTTTTAAATTATCAATCCAATTTAGTTTTATTTTTTGGTTTGCTCCTCCAGCTTTGTTTCTGCAAGGAAGCAGAGTCTAGTGGTTAGTGCACAGGACTGGCCTGCAGGAGTTCTGGGGTCTATTCCCAGCTCTGCCACTGACTCGCTGCGTGACCTTGGTTGAATCCCTTCCTGTCTCTGGACCTCAACGGTTCCGTCTGTAAAATGGGGATGATAATACTGACCTATCTTGCAGGGCTGTTGAGAAACTCACTTAATTATTGCTTGTTATTATTGATCTTACAGTAGTGCCTAGAGGCTCTATTGTGTCAGGCACTGTACATACACAATGACAGACCGTCCATGTGCTAAAGCATTTACAATGTAAGGGTCAGACTGGGACATCTCACTCTCTTTGAACAGTACCTCATGCCAAGTGGAGACAACTGGGCTATCTATCGCTCAGAGTGAGCCAGGCTCTCACACACCAGCCATAACAAGGCCAGGCAGACAAAGGGATGCTGCTGATGAGGGAACAGGTGAATCACTTAGCATATCAGAGCTGGGATTAGAAAACAGGGCTCCTGCTCCCAGCCCTGTGTCCTACCATGGTACCTGCCTCCCCAGCTTTCAGGTCCTTTGTTAAAGAGTCAGGGACACAACAAGGGGGGAACCCTTGACCCCTGACTGGAGCTGGAAATCTGACTTGCCCCCATCATCACAGAGGGGTGGCCAGGCCAAACCTGAGAGGGGTTATGACCCCATGTGCCTGCTTGGACCCCCACCTTTGCAGTCCTTCTGGCACCCATGGGCACCTGCCCCCCAGCCCCAGGGAGAAGCAGAGCAGGGCACCGGGCACCCCCAGCCGGGGGGAGGGTTGGATCTGGGCTTTTGGTGGGGAAGGGGGATGGGTCAGGGGCTCCCAGAACTGCCTGGCCGCTGGTGGAGATGGTGCTCTTAGCCTGACTGGCTCCAGGGTAAGAGCTCAGGGGTCAGGGTGAGGTTGGCAGACCGTGGGGCTGGGTGCAGGGGGTGAGTGTGGAGCTGGGTGTGGATGGGGCAATGTGGGGGGAAGAGCACAGAGCTGGCAGTGGGGCAGCAGGAGAGGAGTGCGCGAGGCTGGGTGCAGGGCAGGGGAGGGAGAGCTCTGGGCCTTCTCCTTAAGCAAAGTCTTGTTGCGCTCTGGAAGGAGGTGCTGCTCTAAGTTCCTCCTCCAATAGTGCCCCAGAGAATGCGCCTTACCATTTCCCCCCAGATCTGCGACCATTCCCGTTCGGCACTCCAAACCCCACGCTGAGGAACGTTCGCTTGTGGCAACAAGAGAGGGGCCTCTGCTCAGTCAGCACAAGGAAGTGAGAGGCTGCCCGTGTCTTTGCTAACCCAGGGAAGTGCAATCCCCTGCCTGCCACTTGACAACGGCATTTTTTACTTAGACTGAAGCAAGCAGCCTGAACAAACGCCTTTGTGGTGACAGAATGAAAGGGCCACACACTTAGTTTTGGTTTTGACGGAAAGAAGAAAGGCGTTTGACAAAATCCATTCTGTCCTTGAACTGAAGTTAGTTGTTTGACTAAATGCCATGCCTGTGTCAAAATTATTTATCAGACTTGCCTGTCATTCCAGGCAACCTGATTCCCAGCAGTGCTGGGGACCAGACTTGGGACACTGGGCTATTCTCAACAACTGGTTACAAATAAACCATGTCAAAGAACTTCTTTCTAACTGTGAACTCAGCCTGGGATCTGAGAGTCAAGCTGGGCTTTGCTTCCCACACATCATCATCACCAACAGAAAGGTTCTGCCCATCATCACCAACCTTGAAAGGTTCTGTACAGCCACATTTGCTGTCAGTGGGTTCGCACAGGCGTCACTGATTGGGACTTAGTAAACAATTCTGTTGCTGATGACAAGAGAGAATAGACGTCAGCTCCCTCTCCCAGAGCTGTGTGAGCCCTGCAGGGCTAAGAGAAGTAAAGGGAAGAGAAAAGGCTTAAGGTAATGAAAGAAGAAAAAAGGAAAAGGGGAAATGAGCAGCGCTAAAGTGAAAGAGAAAACAGTGATGCTGAAAGAAGAGAAGATAGAAAATGTGGGAAAACGAGACGCTCTGGTAGAAAAGAGAAGGGGTGGAGTTAGACATACACATACCGTCATTGCAAACAATGTTATAAAAGTCTTTGGAAAAAGCGATTGATGAAAGTAATGCAGAGGAACAAGGGCAATAAGAATGGGAGCCAACAGCCCTGGGGAAAATCTGGTTCTTGAAAGGCAGCCTTGTGTTGTGCACATTGAGCAAAGCAGTGGCCTACATTCCGGATGAATATTCCATCCTGGAGAACGTGTTGCCTTGCTGGATTCCAGAGAAGTCTGAGCTGGCGTTAGAGGGCCAGGGGTCCAGGTGAGACAATAGCACAGCCTCCAAGAGTGTGTAATTCACCGGTGCCCACTGCGGAATCGTACCTCCCCCCCCCCCGCTGTGGTTCTCCTCTTGCTAGCGTTCTCTGGGACGCTGCGCTTGCCATGAGCTCACAAACATTCCACTCCGAGGAATTGCCAATCCATAAAGCCCCAGCCAGCAGTGTGTGGCTCCTGGGTATGTGAAGAGAATGCTGGGTTCCTGGCAACTGTTTCGGGAACATTAACTTCTATGTCCCCATCGCAGGCCGAGTCAGTGGGGAGCCTCATGGAAAGCGGCTGCTGAATATTTCTGAATCTTCAATCCTGTGGCTCCTGCTTCTCTGGAGGAACGAAACCAGTTAACCTACATTGTTCAGGAGAGATAGTCCTGCTCTTCTGAGAGGCTCCCATCCCTTTTTGCAGTCAGCAGGACTTAGAGACGTACTCCTGCATTACCCTGGAGCAATAATAATAATTCTTAGCACTTACATGGCAGCTTCCATCCATAAATTCCAATGTGGGGATGTCTTATTATTCCTCTTTTCATACATGGGGAAGCTGAGGTGCAGAGAGAGATGGTGACCTATATTTTGAAGAAGTGGCCACTGATTTTTGGGGAGGGTCAACTTCAAAGAACTAAGACCTGATTTTCTGAGGGGCTGCCCATGTGCAGATCCCATTGACTGCAGTCAGAATTGTGGGTTCTCAGCGCTTCTGGAAATCAGGCCCACAGGGCTGGAACCGAACCCAGTTCTCCTGTGTTTTCATGCAGTGCCTTAACCACAAGACCTCTCACAAAAAACACCAAGCCCTGTTATAAAACAGCAGTAAAGGAAACTGGGCCATTTTATGACGCCTGGGACTCAAACACTCTCAGCCACGGTAGGGGTTGTTGCCATATACATTTCAATCCTGGAACAATCAGTTGTAGCTAAACATCGAACACCAGGGTCCCAGCACATGCAAATGTGTTCTGCCTCTCTACATTCCCTGCAGTTTCAACTGGATACAGCATTTCCCTTCCCTGCCTCTCCTAACTGTACAATGTTGCTGTGCACAGTTAGACAGCTGCTCCAGACCATCCCAGAGGCGGGCACGTCAGAGATAGGTGCAGAGCTCCGTGTATCTCAGAGGGGTCGGGTAAAGCTTTATTAATTAATATTGGTAATGCACATGCCCTGGTGAGATGAAAGGTCTTGTAAAAGTGCAAAGTATTATTACTATTTGTGCCAAGGTGTGGAATACCAAGGTGTGTTGATTGTGAACATTGTTAGTTTGTTATATGGAGCATGATGGGGAAAGTAGTTAGTTATTTCATTTTCTTTTTCTTTCCTTTTATTGTATTTTGTGCCTAGTAAAATATTTGGATTATATTGAGTTTAAGATTGTGATACTTGGGTTTATCTATATCTCCCACATGTATACCTCTTTATACTCCAGTGGAGTTTTGACTAAAATTGTTTTCTAGAAGATGAAGCCTTTTATTGGTTTCCTCGTGTCTGAACATTTAAAAATAGAAAATACATTTACAAAATATACTAAAGCAAACCGTTGGAAGATAGTATCCATGTTAGTCTGTATCCACAAAAACAACAAGGAGTCCGGTGGCACCTTAAAGACTAACAGATTTATTTGGGCATAAGCTTTCGTGGGTAAAAACCCACTTCATGCCATGCATCTGAAGAAGTGGGTTTTTTACTCACGAAAGCTTATGCCCAAATAAATCTGTTAGTCTTTAAGGTGCCACCGGACTCCTTGTTTTCGTTGGAAGATTGATCTGGGCTTGCAATTCCTGAGTTCATTCTCTGGTGTTCCGCCCTGGGCAGTGGCTAGGTCTGATGCCCCATCTCCCTTAGTGACCTCACACGACAATGTTGCAGTGCTCTTTTTCTGTGTGAGTTGCTTGTGAATGGGTGAGTCTGTGGAATTGCTTCCTGACCCCCAGAGGTGAATAGTTTGCACTCTGAGGCTTGAAAGTTGATTAACTTACAATCACTCTACTCACCAGGAACCCTTCCCAGACCAGGTGTATCACAACCGTTCTGGTGAGCTGTAAAACCTTCTCTCCCACGTAGCTGGGAGCAGGGGAGACGGGCAGCAGCATACCCGCCTCTAGCACCTGGAACACAGCCGTCAAGCCTGGTAGGTTCGCTGAGAGCTCAACATCTAAGAGGTGGATTGTTCACACACACTCCCTGGACACAGCAGGACACAGAAGGAAGAGGAAGAACAGAAAGCACAAAGGCACCAAAACCAGACTCCCAGAGAAGCGTTTCCCACCCACTTTCGTAGCTGGCAGTGCTAGAGGAGAAGGAAGGGGAAACTGTCACTTCAAGGAGATGATTATCTACTTCTCAGTTCTGGATGGGTGAGAGGACTTTACCCTTTCACAACAGGATGTAGAGAAACAGGGGGCCAAATTTGGCTCTCATGACACCCATGCATGCTGTGTTCACTGGGACTTGGAAACAGGGCCAGCTCTAGGTTTTTTGCCGCCCCAAGCAAAAAAAATTTTGGCTGCCCCCCCACCCCAGCCCTGGGCTCTCTCTTCCCCCCTCCCACCCGCACCTCCTGCCACCCCAGCCCCGGGCTCCCTCTTCCCCCCCCCCCCTTACCCCTGCCGCCCCAGCCCTGGGCTCCCCCCTACCAGTGATGACTCTGCCCACTCCCCCCTCACCTCCAGCCAGTCCGGCGCTGGCAGGGTCGGGGTAAGCAGTGGGGCTCCTGGGCCGCGCCTCAGCCCAGGGTCCCTCCATCCAGGGCTCCCGCCTCCAGGACCGGCCGGGACCCGAGAGGGCAGAGCCGGGGGACCGCCCCGGCAGAGGGCTGAGGAGCCGGGGCAGGGTAGCCCCAGAGGCAGCGGAGCCCCGGAGAGCGGGACGCAGGCCCCGCACGACAGCGCCCCGCCCTCTATGGCCCCGCTGCTGCTGCTGCTTCTGGCCGCCCTGCCACAGTCCCTGGGCGGCTTGGGCCGCTTCGCCCAGCACCGGCTGCAACGCTGGGGGGCGGCCGCCCTGTGGCACCTGCAGGCGGATCCGTGTGCCCTGTGGGGTGTTCCCCAGCCTGAGTGTCCCCCACTCGAAGCCTGCCCGGCCCAGCCACAAGGTGTGGGCACTGCTCCCCCGCGGTGCTAACTGCAGCGGCCCCAGGGCTTCCCCCCGCGCATGATGCGCTGCTTCTGCCAGGGCCGGCTCTAGGCTTTTGCCGCCAGAAGAACAAAAAAAAAAAAATGGCCAGGATGCTGCCCTTGAAAATGTGCTGCCCCAAGCACGTGCTTGGTTTGCTGGTGCCTAGAGCCGGCCCTGCTTGGAAATGAGAGCTGACTTTGGGCCCAGGTCCTTTCACTATATAGACACATAACACTGAGCAATTTACTTGGAATATTAATGTTGATTATGGTAAATAGCAAGTATTTTTATTGTTTTTCTCCATACATAAAAGATGTTGTCAGGCTTTATTTTAGATTAAGAGAATATGCAAACGAGAAAGAAGAGACGCAAAGTCTCCAAGAGGGAGCACGATGTGTGTATGCCCACCGATAACAGTCTGTACTGAACAGAACACAAAATGGCGGCTGCTTTCTGCAGCCGGAAGAGTCCTTAGAGATTTCAGAGGTGCAGTGCACAGAAGCAGGGTCCTAACACGTACATAGCTTATATACACCACAGTTTAGTAAAAATGAGATCCTGCTCCTCTACGCATAATTTCCTAGAATGCCTCACACACTGCAAGTATTGGGGGAACCTTTGCCCTTGGTTTGTGGGTCACTGAGCAGAGAGAGTTTGGCAGATCTCCTTACTTGACCATTCAAATGCTGAATGGCAACTTTGTATGTCTTTAAAAGAAGTCTGTAAGTGCACTTAAATGAATCCCAGTCACTTGAGTGTATGTGCCTGATACAGCTGCAGAGAAAACCAGGGCAGTCATCAACCTCTAGCTCTGGTTATTAGTGATGGGAGAACTCCAAAGATGCCAAGGTTCAGACAAGTGTCCAAAAGTATTACCTGGGTTCCAGTATATCCCAGAACTGGGGCAGAGACCTCAGGAGATCATCCCATCTCTTTGCACCTGCACATATTTGCTTCCCAGAGCACTGAGCGTTTTCTGCCAACCTGATGAAATAATTGTGTTGTGTTGCCAAGTCACAATGAGGCAATTGCCACATCCTGATGCTACGGCAAGGCGGAAGAGCTAGATCAAGGACAGTTTAATAGGGCCCTGTGTGCCTAGAGTGCACGGGGCAGATGATCCAAGTGCAGCATGGGCGGCAGCCCTGATTCCGGCCTGGTCTAAAACCAGGAAGTGCAGAAACCCATGAAAATGGGGAAAAGAAATAGACCCAAATATCTTCCAATCTCAACACAGATTGGGCTGTGAGGGGATCTCACTGGGCCCCAAGAGGAGACAGTGGGGGGCAACACCATATTGTGGTTACTTTCACTCCATATTCACGGATTCCTCTGTTCCCAGAGAGTAATGGGATACAATTAAACCAAGGGGATTTAAGGGGGAACATAAGCCTCGCAGCAAGATCTGTCCAGTTGTGGCTAGTCTTACCTGGGAATTGGAACAAGTCCCTTCACCCAACCATTGAAAATTAGGCTGTACAAACCCCGGAGAATGTAGGGAAGGCAACTCTTGTAGTGTTTGGGGTGGGAAAGTTGGCCTAGATGTGACCTAACAGGCCTTTTCCATTTACTGAGCTCGAGACCCAAATTTATGTTTCTCCCTCATTGGCAGAGCTCAGTGCTGATTGTTGGAAATTATTGACATCCGAAATGCTGACTCTGAGGTCACAGAAACTGAACCTAGCAGCGGCAGTTCAATGCCCAACGGCCCCCTCCTCGTCTCATTGTTCTTTGTGGGCTGTTGTTTTTTTGTGGTGTCCCTCAACACAGGTTTTGTTCCTGCATTGTAAAGGCCAGTGCCCTCGGTTTGGCCTGGGTGGGTGGAGAGGCGTGGAGCGGGGTGATCACATTTATTCCGAAGTGGTTTTGGAGATGTTTCACTAGAAAACATCGCATTGGAAGGAGGGGACCATTCGACTGACACAAAGGGAAAATACAATCAGCCAGCACCTTTGCTCTGCGGTCACAGGGATGGGACGCCTCTTTTCCCCCGCGCCAAAAAACCCATATGCGTCATGGCCGAATAATGCCGATTTCGCATGGCCTTTGACTAAACCCGAAAGCTAAGAGAGGCAGAAAATCTGTGGAAATTACCAGGCAGAGCTAAACCACAAGAGGAAAAGAGTTCAGTTCTTCTCAGGGCCCAGCATTACTGGAAATATTGCTCTGGGTGCTATTACTAATACCTGCTGAATAAATATCATGCTGCTAAATAGTTATCACGTACATTAGTAATCAGACCTAACATAATATTTAATCAAATAATTTAGTCTGAAGCAGGACTTTCCTTTGCTTTTAATTACAGTTTTTCTTTTAAGCTAACTGTACAAATTAGCTAGATTTATGAAGTCACTCAGCACCATACCCCTGCCTGCACTATGGCTGAACAATTAAAATGCTCATTCTTGAACAGTAGACTTGTTTAATCTGGTAAAGGACCCGTGGAGGCAATCAAAGAAATATTTTAGCTTTCATCACCTACTGGCTTTCAATGTGGGTCCATGCTGGATGAAGGTGTCTTTACGAATGACATGCAAAGGTAAACACCACCAACAGCACGGGCTTAGGGCCTCTTTTTGGTTTTTAATGATGGATGAAGAAGGCTGCACAGTTATTTGTTTATTATTTGTGTCAGGGAGGTGACTCTGGTTATTTTTCACAATCGAAATCTGGGTCTTGGCTCCCTGCTTTTCATGGAAGGCTTTAACAACAACAGAAGAGCTGGCACAATAAAAACAGCAGGAACGCCTTGCAGAGCAAGATTTCTACTGAAACTGCTAAAATCCTTTTGATTTTCAGTTTATTGCTATTAGTATTTATTATTTGTTGGTGCCTAGAGGCCAAGGCCCCGCTGTGCGAGGCATTGTACAAACATATAACAAATGCCCCAAAGAGCTTACAGTGCAAATACCCTAAATAACTCAAATGCCTGAGATACACTAGGGAGAAAATTGTTCTCACCAAGAAACTCCCTTGTTAAAGATCCCCCTTCAGGAGAGAGGCAGGAAAAACTCTCAATCCACCTTTCTGAGACCTCCAATGAGCCATCTGGCAACACCAGGGAAGACCAAACCTGGCCCTGCTATTTATCCCCCCTTCCAGGCACTCTTTATCGCCCATGGATAGGAACAAAGGGCAGAACTCCATGTTTTATCCCTTTGTGGGTCACGGTTAGTCTCATCATGGAGGCCCTGCAGCTCTAGGTAAGAGTTCCCAGAAGGAATCTGAGTTTCTAGCAAGCTTGGCTGGGGCTTACCTGGGTCCCAGAAAGTGACCCCCCCTCCCCAAACATCGCTCTGCCCTTTGGGAGTCCGCCCCGCCCTGGGAGGAAGCGTTCAGTAAGCAGGAGGGTCTGGGCTTCTGGGAGCCGAGCCCTGAGATATATTTTCCAACAGGGACTGAATCCCAGTGCAATTCTCTTGGGGTAAAGCAAACAACCAACTCAAACGTCACTGTGCTGATTGCCAAGGAAGCCTATGGCTGCGACGAGAGGAGAGAAGGTCTTAGGAATAAAACACAAAGCTGGGAAGAGATGACGGATCTGGTCTGCAGAGCACACTCTTACATTCCCAGCTCCCCTCTTTGTCTCCCTGGCTCAATGTCACAGGGGCTCCTTGGCTTCCCCATCTCCTGGGCTGCGATCCCTGTGTCCATGAGCAGCCCAGCGACACCTGCACCCCGGGCAAGCATGCACCCTCGTCACAGGGCATGGTGTGCACAGCACAGCCTGGCCCTACTGGCAGCTCACACCCTGCAGTGCCCTCACACAATGGGCTGACTCTCTGTTAGTTTCGTTTCTGAGCAGGGCAGCTCCTGTCTGCCGAGGAAATGAAAACCAGAAAGAGCATTTCCAAGTCCCAGCAGCCCCCTCACATGGCCCCTTCCTCCTTCGCACCTAGCCTGCGGGCACCTCATCCAGAGACGTGTGAAGAGCTGACTCACACCCGACATTTTCCCCACCTCCCATGGCTGCCTCCAGCATGGCTCAGGGCAGCCTCCCACCAGGACTCCACTGACATCTGCACCGAGTGCCTCATGTACAGACAGAGCCAGCTGTGCCAAGGAGCACTGCTGGGGGGATCCTTCCACTGCCACTGCCCCTGCCCCAGAGCGCCTGGGAAATAACTCACACAGCTCTGCTGGGACACCTGAACTGGGACTGCATGCGCAGCAATGCCATCTTGTGCCAGCAATGCCCAGCCTGGCTCTGCGGGGTCCCATCTCATGCCAGTCATGCCCAGCCTGGCTCTGCTGGGTCCCACCTCATGCCAGCGGTGCCCAGCCTGGCTCTG
>NW_020664584.1:9582342-9582492 GCF_002925995.2 Terrapene triunguis | reverse complement strand
GGGTCCCACCTCGTGCCAGCGATGCCCAGCCTGGCTCTGCTGGTTCCACCTCATGCCAGCGATGCCCAGCCTGGCTCTGCAGGGTCCCACCTCGTGCCAGTCATGCCCAGCCTGGCTCTGCAGGGTCCCACCTCATGCCAGCGATGCCCA
>NW_020664584.1:9578297-9582332 GCF_002925995.2 Terrapene triunguis | reverse complement strand
CTCTGCAGGGTCCCACCTCATGCCAGCGATGCCCAGCCTGGCTCTGCAGGTTCCCACCTTGTGCCAGCGGTGCCCAGCCTGGCTCTGCGGGGTCCCACCTCATGCCAGCGGTGCCCAGCCTGGCTCTGCTGGGTCCCACCTTGGCCAGTGCTGCCCAGCCTGGCTCTGCTGGGTCCTCTGTGGGTAACTGTTGCCTGGGCACCCCCAGCATGTCCCCTCACACTGAGCCCTGGCACCATCTCTCCTTGTCCCCCTCCATTTCCTCTCCTCTCTCCTTTGCAGTGCCTTCTCCTCTTCGTCCATCTGTATTTTTATTCCTTCCCCTTTTCTTGTATCCTCCTTTGCTCTGTTACATGTTTTTTGCTGTTTTTCCCCTCCCTTGTGTTCTTTCTCCAGGGGCCCTGACCTCCCTCCCCAGGCCTCCCTCCCCGCAGTGCCATGCAAGGCTGAGTGGAGTGCCATGGCAGAGAGGAGAGACGCATGGGCTGGTGAGCCAGTGCCTGAGCCTTCGGCCCTGGGGGCTGCGCCTGCAACAGGAGAAGGGGAAGCGGTGGGGGGCTTTCAAGGAGCCAGCTGCCTCTGCCTGTAGAGCAGCAGGTTGGCATTGGGTGCGTGGGGAGGGCTGGTATGAGTTCCTGCAGTTCTTCACACCCATGCTGAAAACTCCCTTCTGTCTGGCACCCACCGGGGCGCCTGCCCCTCGCGGAGTGAGTCATTGTGTGAGCAGCTGCAGAGCTCCCATGGCTATCCTCAGCCTTATCTGTGCCCTCCAAGCAGCCCTGGTTTGGTGCTATATCTCCCAGTGGTTCTCTTCTTCACCCAGTCATGGCGGGTAAGGGCAGACGGGACCATTAGACCATCTAGTCTGACCTGCTGTTGAACCCAGGCCAGAGACTTTCACCCCGTCACTCCTGTAGTGAGCCCAATGACTTGCGATTGGCTAAAGCATCTTCCCAAAAGGCCTCCAGCCCGGATCAAGAGATGGAGACTCCACCAATTCCCTTCACGGGTGCTGGAACTAGGGGTGCAGAGGGTGCTGCTGCATCCCCTGGCTTGCAGTGGTTTCCATCATATCCAGGATTTAGAGTTTGGTTCAATGGCTCTCAGCCCCCTGCCCTCCCCCCCCAAACACACACACACTGTACAAATTGTTCTAGTGCCCCTGCTTCCCTTGCTAGTTCGTTCCAATGGTAACACACATTGGTGCCTTATTTCTAATTTCAGTTCGGCTGGCTTCAGCTTCCACCCATTGGGTCCTCTTCTGCCCTTCTCCACGAGATGAAAGAGCCCTTTCCTACCTGGTGTTTTCAGCCTAGGGAAGCATTTATGCACAGTGATCAGACACCTCCCAGTCTTTTTGATGAGCTAAACAGATTGAGCTCTTTCCGACTCGCTGCAAGGCATTTCCTCCAACCCTCAAATAATTTGTGTGGCTCCTTTCTGCACCCTGCCCAGTTACTGAACATCCTTATTTCAAGGAGAGCACCAGCTCTGTACACAGGATTCCAGGATCAGTCTCACCAGAGCCATAGACAGAGGTAGAAAACCACCTTCCTTCTTCTACTCCCTATGCCCCTGTTTATCCATCCAAGGATCGCATTGGTCCCTTGTGCCACAGCATCACACTGCCAGATCATGTTGAGTTGCTTGTCCACTATGAAAGGAGCTAGGGGGCAGAGTCCCTGCTCTCCAGGGTACAGTCCCCCATTCTGTAGGTACAGCCCACAACCCTCGTTCCTAGGTGTATTTTCATGCAGCTAATTGCAAAGTTATACATTTTGTTTGGATGACCCAGTTTACCAGGTGATCCAGATCGCTCCGTGGGGCTGCCCTGTGCTCATCATTACTTACCACGGCACCAGTCTTTGTGTCATCCGCAAATTTTATCAGCAGTGCTTTTATATTGACTGCCAGATCACTGATGAAAATGTTAAACACTATCAGGCCTAGAACCGATCCCTGCAGAACCCCACTAGAAACATCCCCATTCCTCACTGACAACTACTCTTTGAGATCTGTCAATCAGCCATTTAATATATGCTTTTCTTCAGTGGCATGGCTCATTTGCAGACACTGGGAGCTGCTACATTGGCTGATGGCTGCAGCTCTGCTACCCCCACTTTCTACAGAAGAGGGAGTTTGGGGGTTACTCTCCAGTTATTAATAGAAATCTTTCTAAAGCCAGTCGATAGCTCAGAATTTGTGCAGGGGGCGAGACTAGCAGCCTCTAGCAGTTGAAGGCAGTAGCATGTCAGCTCCTATCAAGCAGCATTGCCTGAAACAAAGAGTGTGAAATTAACTATTGAGTGTCAAACACAGAGAGGGGTTTTCAGTGCAGGTCACGACCTGGAGGAGAAAATCACTTTTTTTCAGTTCTTTCCTGTACATTTTGCTGTGCTCCTAAACGCCAAGCTGCCATTCTGTCTCTGAATAAGGCCTCCAGCCCTGCTTGCAGTAGGAGAACCTGCAGACTGCAAACAAGTGATCTGCAGATAGCGAGCGAGGTGGTAAGCCCCTCCTCCACCTTCACACCCATGCACTCGCAATCCAGACATTGCGCCTGGGTGTGCTCGAGGCAGCTGCTGAGCAGGTGGGGGAGCAGTTGAAGAGTGGAGTGGGGACTAGAGTCTTGAGTCCACCCCTCCAAGGTGCTGCAGAGGAGCAGTGTCCTTTGCTGCTGCTTTCAGCCAGTGGTACAGTTCTACCCTCCCATTGCAAGTAGAGAGCAGGAAGGGATAGGTTTGTCCCCGGAGTGGCACAGCATCATGTCACTCCTCACTGTGGCCTGTGGCCTTGTGGCACAGACTAGCCCCGAGAGATCGGAGAAGTGCAGAACAATGACAATCCTAGAGACCAGCAACGGGAAATACTCCAGTCATCCCCTGCCAACAAAGGATGGTTTCCTATAGAACAGTCTCCAGCCTGGACGCTTACTCCACATGCTAGCAGAGCTCACCCACTGGAAGTTTTTAAAATCGATATTCATGCTAAATACCAAACTCCAATCTTAAACTACTGGCCGCCTGCACCTGATTCATCACAGAGGAACATCAGGTACAGATGGCCAAACCAGGTCAGCTCGTGTGGGGTCTGCCCAGAACGCCAACATTTGGGGGGAGATGGAAGAAAGTTAATTTCACTTTTTCTTCCTTTTCAAATAGTCACATGGCTCTGCCAAGATCCGGGAACAGAAATCCCCCTAAAGGCTGTGTCCCTGATATACCTGGCTGGAATGAGACCTCCCATCCTGTGAACATGCTAGTGCAAGATTTCCAGCCTGCCTGTCAGTACAAAGAGGAGCTTCAGAGAAAGCATCTGATCTTTTGGGTTCATAACCATTAGAACTGGGAGACTATCCATGTTGGGTGGAAGCATAGCATGGCCCATCTGAACTGAGACCTATCATTTAAATCATAGAACGACATGGCAGCAGGAGCTGCAGAAGCAATGCCATTCTCTGACAATCCAAAGGGGTAGGTCTCAACTGCAGGTCCCTTGGGGACCCATCGGCCAACAGGCATGATTTCTGAGGATCTGAGGGACACCGTGGGAGACATAAATAAGGGGACAGGGAAGAGACAGCAGGTGGGAGAGTATATGTAATATTTGTGTGGTGTGCTGCATCTTTAACTAGTTAATTATGCCATACCTATTTGGATTGGATTCAGAGGGCAAAGTAGCATTATCTATAGATCCCTGTTCATCAGATGTGCCACTGTTTGCATTCCTGTGTCTTGACAATCTAGCATCTTTTTAAAGCATGGGATATTCTGATGATCTGGAGCGGGGCTGGAGAGTAGCATCTGCAAATTGCTGCTGACTTGGCATCAGCTATGTACAAAATGGTGAAGGAAGCTGGGGAAAGTCTTTACTCCATTATGAGTGTGCGCCAGGATGCCCAAGGGCAATACACCAGTGGGAGAAGTTCCCAGACTAATAATCGGAGGGGGCTGGAGAATGGGGACTCTTGTTCTGTGAACAGGGCCGGCTCCACCATTTCTGCCGCCCCAAGCAAAAAAAAAAAAAAAAAAAAAA